>NW_017805531.1:510626-525867 GCF_001891065.2 Hippocampus comes | reverse complement strand
AAAATGTCAGTCTTTACTCACCATAGTCCAGCTCAGAGGGAGGCCATCGAGTACTGGTCCAGAAGTAAGGAGTCTGAAAAAGACAACCTTTGCAAGTCAGTCCTCGTCCAAATGAATCCATGCCGATGGAGGGGATGAGGAATAAAACATACCTGGAAACGGTAGGGCGATTCATCAGGACGTAGCACAAGCAATCGGGGCTCCTTGAGAGGGTAAATATAGCCAAACCTCACCAGCATGCCTCCAAGATGCAGAGCCTCTGGAGGAGTCACAAACCCTTCACTTTAGTCACTAATCCCTCAGATGATTTGGATTATTGTATGTGCTCAATACAAGTACAGCATCTGAATAAACTTCTCAAGCATGAGCAGATTTTTTTGACACTGTGGAAAACATTGGGCTCGATTAACCTTCCATGCTTGTTTCAGGGATGTGGGAGGAAGCCAGAGTACCCGTAGAAAACCCACTCAACCATAGAAATTGCAATTTCCATGCAGGAAGGTCGGAACCAAGTTTTTAACCTAGGACCTCAGGACTGGTACTGTGGACAATCTGCTCTCAACCCCTCTCCCTCTTAGACCGTTAAATTAAAGTTCCACTGTACATTATTTTTACTTTATTCTTACTACTACTACTACTACTAAAAATAACAATAACCTATGCAATGTCATTTAATCAGTCCCCGATGTATTTTTCCTTCCTACAAGAGGCCAACGCACCGCATTTCTTTCCAGCCTCTAATTGAGTTGAGCAACCGTAAAGATTCCCCAAGGGTGAAAAGTCTCCACATGGGATCTGAATCAAGTCAGGTCACCCGGTGAGTTAATCAAACTTGTAATCTCTGGGGTGCGCATTCCTGCTTATTGGAAACAACAACCTCACGACACACAAAAGTGACTTCTCCCACTCAGCTGGAGAGGACGAGCACCGTATCCAGGCAACACACACAACAACGCATCAGCAGTACAAAACAGTCAACCTCTGCTCTTTGGAGGGGATCGGGACCGAGCCCTGCCTACCCGACAAGTATTTTTATTTATTTATTTATTTTTTAATAAGACTGCCTATAGGCTATGGCTTGCCAAAATAAAGTGTTTAAAATACTGTAGACAGCATGGCGCTTTATATCAGACATGGCACAAAAACAGTGAATAGGTGAGTTGTTTTTTGTTTTTTGTTTTTTTTTTAGTCAAATAACTGAGTACAGGTTGCCCCCCAAAAAAATCTTTGAATTAACTGTCAATACCACTCTGAGGTTCTGATGAGCTCCTCACCTTCCTCGCCTATGTTGTATTTGTGGATGAGCCACTCGATGATGTCACGGCCTGCAAAGTCACGAGACAGGAGGGAAAGAAGAGAGGGAATAAGAGGACAAAGCTCCTCGCCTGCTCTTCGCAAAGCACACGGTTCTCCAAAATTCACGGCTGCATTATGCATGAGCAGCGGGACCAACACGCTGCAGCGGGCATTTCCAAGCACACGCACGCACGCACACCTGTCATGGCGTGTGGGATGACCGTTATAAGGAGCCTCTGGTTCCTCATCTTCACGCCCATGTCCGGGTCCTGCATGGCCACAATCACCTTCTCCATCTGGAAGTTAAGGCGCACACATGCGTGCAAGTCAAACACACCATGCGGGACGTAATAAATAGAGAGCTATGCGGGTGAAATATTCCATCCCTATATGACTTGTTTTCATCCAAGCAGGTTTTTAATTGCACTGGGGTCAGACCGGGTGACATTCAGTATCATCCCGGGGGTCATGTCATCACTTGTTAATACAGTGCAGTGGAATACGGCAATCAGATCATGACTTTAGGTGTAGAAGAAAGCAAATATCCATTAGATGACGTTTGAGCATAGCAGTAACATGGCCTGTTTCCTTTTTTTGTCCACGATGTTATAAAATTGCCATGTATTGCTGTCAATCACAGTGGATGTCTGCAGCAGAATTACTGGCCACACACGTCGGGGATCGCTGCAGGGTCTCCACAATAAACACTAGAACAGTGGAATCCATCCGGTCAGTCTAATGATTTGCATCCATTAAGCATTAGTTGATGCCATCTGGTGACCTCCTCAGACCTCACTGGGCTTAAATCATCCGATTCAAACACTCACTCTGAGCAAAAGCTGATATTTCTATCTGAACTTACTCATGGGATGCACAATTTGTATTTAAATGATTCATTTCACTGTATAGTTTTGTGGTATTTTATGTACAGTGCATGGCTTATAAAACTGCATTATTTTCACCTTTTTGCAGCAAAACCCTATTAATATCAAGCGAATTACCTTTTTTTTTAAATGTGTTAAAACATCCTTTCCAGTTTTTTAAAATAGCAACCAACTGTTATTGTATGGTTTTCAATTAACCTATTACATAAGACAAATGTGTGTGTACTATCATAAGAAAACTTTCTTTTAAAAAAAAATCTTAATTGAAATGTAAAGATTAAAATCACCCTACTGGATCACTGTCAAATTGTATTAGATTTGCTCAAGTACCAGTTTCACCTTATACTTAACATTGAAAATCACATGAAATCAAAATTATAATTTCATTAATTTAACTCATCATAATTTCTATGATCATTTCTATGATTCTGTGTATTGTTCAAAGACATTTTGTTGTCGTGCATCTGGATATTGTGCACTGATTTTTCAGGTGACAGTCTAGAGAACTCTTGACTACTCTTCCTGCTAACAGACAATAAATCCTGGAATAAAAAAAAGGTCATTCGTACCTTTCGGAAACATGCCATTTGTTCCCGGTGGCAGCCTCCTCTAGCCAGGGTGCTGATGGTCATCTTGCGTGCACTTTGGGGTAGCTCCACTTAGTCCATGGGACGGCATCAAGTGCGAGAGAGTTAAGTGATGGCGGCGCGAACGCGCAGAGAAGCGTGCACGTTTTTTTCTCTTTGCCATCACGCGCACCCCAGTGGCGATAAAAGCGGATTAGAGGATGCCGGCAAAGTGATTTGAATAGATAAAATGTTCGATACAAGAGAGGGAGAAAATAACGGGACGTGTTTTCATACAGTACATTTTAGTTTTATTGGCAACCTAACACAACACCCCCCGCCCCTCCCCCCAAAAAATTCTAGTTCCTATGGTTTTGTTATTATAATGTAATCAATCAATAAACAGACTAAAACTACTAGTACCACCACTACTAAATACAGTACAACAATTATAATATTGTTGTCATTATTTCTATTTGTAATGATAAATAATTAATAATAACCAACTCTACTGTACTCCCATTTCGGGCTGATTACACAACGAACCTTGCCGCTGCTCCATGCCCGGTGTGGGGAAAGCAACTGTTTTGTTCCACAGACGCTTCCGTAGAATACTAGGAAGTTGCTTCGGCGATGTTGAGAGGCCATTCACTCGTATCATCATCAGTCTATAATTTAATCCGTATTGTGAATTTCACCCGAGGTGAGATCTTATTTCAATTCACTTGATATATCTTTTACTGCTCTATCAGTAATTAATGCGCAAGTGTTTTTTTTGTGTAATGGACAACGTTGACGTTAGCTTGATTTGCTAACATTAGCCGAAGCAGGATGACCGACTCTCTGGGACTCACTTAGAAAGTGTTAATACCAAACGAAGTTTTAAACCTAAATACTTGAATGTGAGCATCTGGATTTATTCGTTCGTCATATTGGGAAGAATGCATTCTCCAAGAGTGCGTACTGGATTCTGGGTTGTTATTGCCGTTAATCCCCAATGTCACTCAGTACATGATGGACACATCAGACTTGAAATTTCAACAACAATGGATGACAATACATGGGCTCAAATTACAAGATAAGCTCACGTTGACCATGATCATTCTCAAATATCGACTAGCTGCTACCATGTATGGAAATAACATGAATAACAAAGCCATACTGGTTCTTTCTACTGGAGCGAGAAGTTTGTAAAATTCAATTTATGGGTCCATCAGGTAGAGATGGGGGACATACGTCAGTCCTTGTTGCCTCGTGATGTGCTGAGTGCCGCCAAGGAGCTGCTGTACCACTTGGACATCTACATCAGTAACCTGGTGCAATCGGGTAGGCAGCCTCCCCAAGTAGACACGAAGACCTTGGAGCTGGTTGAGGAATTCATTCTGCATGCACCAAAGGACAGAAGCGCACTGACCAGGGTAAGGCACGAGGCGAAAACAGTCCACGCACCACGTTGATATCAAAACAGGAAGCTGATACACATGTTATTTTCTCTCAGAGAATGAGTGCACTTCAGGAGCTTCAGCTTCTGGAGATAATGTGCAGCTTGCTGTCGGCAGAGTTCCCATCTTAGAATGTGCCGCGTTCTGGCTGCAGGTCAGCATTCTAGCGCTAAAACACACTTGCTGAGCTGAGACTCTCTGTGCGTATTTTTTCTTACTGCTGCATCTCTATCTGTGTATGTCTGCCAGAGGACCCATCGCGCGTACTGCGTGCGCCTGGCACAGGTAAGACTTTCGGGCTGAAAATAGTGTTGCGACTTAGTGTGATTTCAAGAAAGCTAAATGAAGGTTCGGTCTTCTGCTGAAAGTCTCCCACGGATTGCCCCTTTTTTTCGTAGGCATCAAATGAACACATACTCGAAGGTGTATACGTCTTGTCACGTACTGCTAGGCAAGCTGGTCTCCATGGCAGTTGCTGTCGGCAGAGTTCCCATCTTAGAATGTGCCGCATTCTGGCTGCAGGTCAGCATTTTAGCGCTAAAACACGCTTGCTGAGCTGAGACTCTTTGTGCATATTTTTTCTTACTGCTGCATCTCTGTCATTTTAGTTTTATTGGCAACCTAACACAACAAACCCCGCCCCTCCCCCCAAAAAATTCTAGTTCCTATGGTTTTGTTATTATAATGTAATCAATCAATAAACAGACTAAAACTACTAGTACCACCACTACTAAATACAGTACAACAATTATAATATTGTTGTCATTATTTCTATTTGTAATGATAAATAATTAATAATAACCAACTCTACTGTACTCCCATTTCGGGCTGATTACACAACGAACCTTGCCGCTGCTCCATGCCCGGTGTGGGGAAAGCAACTGTTTTGTTCCACAGACGCTTCCGTAGAATACTAGGAAGTTGCTTCGGCGATGTTGAGAGGCCATTCACTCGTATCATCATCAGTCTATAATTTAATCCGTATTGTGAATTTCACCCGAGGTGAGATCTTATTTCAATTCACTTGATATATCTTTTACTGCTCTATCAGTAATTAATGCGCAAGTGTTTTTTTTGTGTAATGGACAACGTTGACGTTAGCTTGATTTGCTAACATTAGCCGAAGCAGGATGACCGACTCTCTGGGACTCACTTAGAAAGTGTTAATACCAAACGAAGTTTTAAACCTAAATACTTGAATGTGAGCATCTGGATTTATTCGTTCGTCATATTGGGAAGAATGCATTCTCCAAGAGTGCGTACTGGATTCTGGGTTGTTATTGCCGTTAATCCCCAATGTCACTCAGTACATGATTGACACATCAGACTTGAAATTTCAACAACAATGGATAACAATGCATAGGCTCCAATTACAAGATAAGCTCACGCTGACCATGATCATTCTCAAATATCGACTAGCTGCTACCATGTATGGAAATAACATGAATAACAAAGCCATACTGGTTCTTTCTACTGGAGCGAGAAGTTTGTAAAATTCTTTTTGTGGGTCCATCAGGTAGAGATGGGGGACATACGTCAGTCCTTGTTGCCTCGTGATGTGCTGAGTGCCGCCAAGGAGCTGCTGTACCACTTGGACATCTACATCAGTAACCTGGTGCAATCGGGTAGGCAGCCTCCCCAAGTAGACACGAAGACCTTGGAGCTGGTTGAGGAATTCATTCTGCATGCACCAAAGGACAGAAGCGCACTGACCAGGGTAAGGCACGAGGCGAAAACAGTCCACGCACCACGTTGATATCAAAACTGGAAGCTGATACACATGTGATTTTCTCTCAGAGAATGAGTGCGCTTCAGGAGCTTCAGCTTCTGGAGATAATGTGCAGCTGTTTCCAGGAGCAGAGCCGTGATACTGTTCGTCAGCTCATGTTCTCCGCCCTCTTCAGCCTCCAAGGGAACCAGGCAGATGACAGCCGCATGGGACTGCTAGGCAAGCTGGTCTCCATGGCAGTTGCTGTCGGCAGAGTTCCCATCTTAGAATGTGCCGCATTCTGGCTGCAGGTCAGCATTTTAGCGCTAAAACACGCTTGCTGAGCTGAGACTCTTTGTGCATATTTTTTCTTACTGCTGCATCTCTGTCTCTGTGTATGTCTGCCAGAGGACCCATCGCGCGTACTGTGTGCGCCTGGCACAGGTGCTGGTGGATGACTACTGCAGTATGATGCCAGGTTCCGTGCCCACCCTACAGAATATCCACAGTGCCAGTCCACGCTTCTGCTGCCAGTTCATCACTGCTGTTACCACCCTCTATGACTTCACATCAGGTTTGGGCATTGAAAAAATGCTTAACAAAATATCAAAATATTTCCTATATGTCAGGGTGAGGAGGGGGGTGGCTTTTAAAAATATCTCAAAGTTGATGATGATAATGCATTCAATGAAGTGATTTCTACAATGATTCATTGATGAACACTGTCGACATATTCATGGATGAAATCCGATGACATCCACGAATCTGTCTGCCTGCACCCGAATCAAATGCACCAAAATGGCAGTGCACGACCTGCGCCACAACTTAGATCTGCTTTTAGCTGGTCTAAAAAATTGCCTCCTTTCCGCCTCCAGCTTGTCAGGTGCGCCGGGGGTATGCAAAAGAAAATTCACCGAACACCTTACGTGGCGTGCCACATGCACTGTCTATGAAAATAAAGCCCGAAAATAATTTATTTGTCTTGAATAGAGGCGTCAAGAAAAACAAAACAAATGTTTGATTTAAAAGATGTGAGTGCATCACATAGAATCTTTTCACTTGAAAATGTACCATTCTAGTATCATATCACAGCCTATGTTTCCAGATACGTATCGACCCCTAGAATTGAATCTCAAGTCCCTCTTTTAAACTACGCCAATTTGTGTTCTGCTCTTTGTCCTTCAGAGGAGCTCATTCCTCCTCTAGAGCTCCTCCAGATGATTGTGTCATGGATCCAAGATGACCCCCGCATCGTTCTGGTCACCTTCCTGAACACGCCCCTATCTGGCAGCCAACCAGTCAGCTCACTTGATCTTACACCTCTCGGTGGGCTGGTGCGCTGGTGCGTCAAAGCCCCGCTGGGATACAGGAGGGACAAGAAGCAGGCGTCCGTACACTGCAGCTCGGAGATTGAGCAGGAAGTGTCGGGCCTTTTCTCGGCACTCCATCTGAGTGTCCTTCAGGTCAGTGTCTTCTCATTTGTTGTGTGTACATCCATGCATGCGTGATGTCATCCTTTTTTAAAATTTTTTATTAGGTCTTTATGCTCCTGCCAAACCTGCTCAAGGAGAAAGGCATTTTCGGTCGCTTGGCGCTCCTGCAGATGGACTCCTTGGCCTCTCTGACCTCTGACCTTTCTCGGCAATTGGACCAGGCCGACAAACACACGCAAATCTCCACCGCTGACATACATGTGCTCACGCAGCTGGCTCTGGACAGGCTGGCTCAGGCCCTGCAAGTCGCCATGGCCAATGGAGCTTTGCTCTGCTCCAGAGGTGCGTGCGTGTATCCGTCATCAGACAGTGGGACAAGAAAGACTTTAGGGGTGCAAATACTGTTGAGACTTAGTGTGATTTCAAGAAAGCTAAATGAAGGTTCGGTCTTCTGCTGAAAGTCTCCCACGGATTGCCCCTTTTTTTCGTAGGAATCAAATGAACACATACTCCACGGTGTATACGTCTTCTCACTCGTTTCTGATGTGCTGTTGTCTTGTTCTCACAGAGGACCTGAGAGCCATCTGTTCACGCCTGCCACACAACAAGTAAGAAAACCATTTGCGCCGCATGTTTGTGTGCAACTCGACGTTTTCTTGACAAGCAGTGTATCACAGTCCCGGATTCACGTTCTTCCAAATTTCGCAGTTGGCTCTGGACAGGCTGGCTCAGGCCCTGCAAGTCGCCATGGCCAATGGAGCTTTGCTCTGCTCCAGAGGTGCGTGCGTGTATCCGTCCGTCATCAGAGAAAACAGTGGGATAAGAAAGACTTTCGGGCTGAAAATAGTGTTGCGACTTAGTGTGATTTCAAGAAAGCTAAATGAAGGTTCGGTCTTCTGCTGAAAGTCTCCCACGGATTGCCCCTTTTTTTCGTAGGCATCAAATGAACACATACTCCACGGTGTATACGTCTTCTCACTCGTTTCTGATGTGCTGTTGTCTTGTTCTCACAGAGGACCTGAGAGCCATCTGTTCACGCCTGCCACACAACAAGTAAGAAAACCATTTGCGCCGCATGTTTGTGTGCAACTCGACGTTTTCTTGACAAGCAGTGTATCACAGTCCCGGATTCACGTTCTTCCAAATTTTGCATCTCAACAACAATTCTCCCGTGGACAAACACAAATGTTGAATGCTGCATGATTCTTTGATTTGTCCGGATTTCCACTATAAAATTTCAAAAAATAATTTCAAATGTAGTTTATAAAATAATACATTTTGTTTATAAAATGAGATAATTAGACTCCACCCCGTAACAAGAATAAACATACGTGACCGGTAAGTGTACAAAAACGTTCTACTAACAGATGGCCTCTCACTCATCAGAAGTTCTGATTTTTACCTCAACAGCCATTTCTAACCCAATTTCTGTACCGCCACTGGATATCCATCTCAGATTCACAAACAAAAACCAGTTGGAAGTCTGTCACAAAGACTTTTGCCTTAGCGGCAATTTCTAACACTAATTTCAACTTTGTGTACAACTTGACGTTTTCTTGACAAGCAGTGTATCACAGTCCCGGATTCACGTTCCTCCAAATTTTGCATCTCAACAACAATTCTCCCGTGGACAAACACAAATGTTGAATGCTGCATGAAGTGCATTCTTTGATTTGTCCGGATTTCCAATTCATGTTTCCGCGATCAAATTTCAAAAAATAATTTGAAATGTAGTTCATAAAATAATACAACATTTTGTTTGAAAAATGAGATAATTAGACTCCACCCCCTAACAAGAATAAACATACGTGACCGGTAAGTGTACAAAAACGTTCTACTAACAGATGGCCTCTCACTCATCAGAAGTTCTGATTTTTACCTCAACAGCCATTTCTAACCCAATTTCTGTACCGCCACTGGATATCCATCTCAGATTTACAAACAAAAACCAATTGGAAGTCTGTCACAAAGACTTTTGCCTTAGTGGCAATTTCTAACACTAATTTTAACACATGTCTGTCCAATAAATATTTTTGTACCTCTCCTCTTACTCCACTTTAGCCGTTTTTGCTTTACTCCCGCCACTAGTGGTCACTGTTGTTTTATTTCTAGCTGGAACGGCGCCTCTTGACGGGCACATGACAAATGCATTAGGTTATGCAGTTTTGTCGTCTTTCCTCGCAGTATCGTGACATCGAATTGAAGAATTCTAAACAAAGGTTTATTTTGGTAATAAATGCTCGTTTTTGAGAGGTATTCATTTAACAGTATGCTGTAAGCAGAACACCTAGCACCGAAAACTATCAGTGCCGTATGCGTATTCGTCATAAACCGGGCTTTCTAATTGTAAAAAATATATTTATTTTGTGGGTATAATTGTGCAAATATACGCAATTTGCTGTGTAGTTTTTTAAAGATGCATTTAATGTCTTGTCTTTGATCGCAAACGTGCAGAAGTCGACAACGGATTTTCTTCTTGTCGCCGTAAAACAAATTGAGCAGCGCGAGCTACCACTAGTGGTCACTGTTGTTTTATTTCTAGCTGGAACACTGCCTCTTGTTCTCCAGACATGGACAAGACGGGCACATGAGTCATGACCAATGCATTAGGTTATGCAGTTTTGTCGTCTTTCCTCGCAGTATCGTGACATCGAATTGAAGAATTATAAACAAAGGTTTATTTTGGTAATACTGTAAATGCTCGTTTTTGAGAGGTATTCATTTAACAGTATGCTGTAGCAGAACACCTAGCGCCGAAAACTATCAGTGCTGTATACGTATTCGTCATAAACCGGGCTTTCTAATTGTAAGAAATATATTTATTTTGGGGGTATAATTGTGCAAATATACGCAATTTGCTGTGTAGTTTTTTAAAGATGCATTTAATATCTTGTCTTCGATCGCAAATATGCAGAAGTCCACAATGGATTTTCTTTTTGTCGACGTAAAACAAATTGAGCAGCGCTAGCTATGAGCCCACTAACTCACAAGAGCGAGAGAGTGGTTATTTATTAATTAATTGAGATATTTATTTTTGAAAGTAGAAAGGGGCAAAGTCCTTTAGTAGGTCAGAACATAAGCGGGAGCAGTCCAGCCCCTCATCAATGGGCCTGATTGCATAACCAAAGATGTCACAAGTATCTTGGCGCTATGCCACGCGCATATGTCTGGGCTCTGTTTTGAGGCAGATAGCTAATCATTAACCTTCAGCGCACCCAGAAAAGACGACCAAACCCCTGGCACCCCAAGCCGCCTCACCCAGGAGAGTTGCATCAGCCGTTGTAGGTCTTCAAAGCTAATGAAGTGCTCTGACGCTGACTTCAACACATGACAATGGAGAGGAGTCGTCAACTGTTTCCTCCCCTCACCGGCAGTGCAGATGATTAGCATTCATCTATAGCTTCACTCTAGTCATACACACAAACGTATATGTGCCGTTTATACTTTATATGTATTTACGTACATATGTGAATAATTGCTGATGCTCTTTATTCTGGTGTACCGCAACTTAAAATAGCAGAGAAAATTTCATTTAATTTAGGACGTCAGTTTCACTAAGTGAAACTCGTACGGGTTCATTTCAGAAGACCAATTCCGAAATTTTTTCTTAAAAAAAATTGGGATGACGTAATTCTTCAAATGGATTGACAAGGGAAATTTCAGGTTTCGTTTGCGGTAGGCTGTGATCATCGAAAGCATATCACCTAAGTCGTGACGTGTGTCGCCTGTGTGAAGTGAATTAATGTGACGAGTTTCGCTTTGGTGTATATTTTTGATTGGCCTAACTTGTCCCACGACAGACTTTGAGAATCAACGTGTTGAACAAATGCAGGTTTCCATCCGTAACTTCAAATAGTCACTTGTTGGATCTTGTCTCAACTGTCACATCGTGAACTGTTAGATTGTCATGACTCGAGGGCGGGGAAGTGATAAGGCGGCGTTCTTCTGGGATAATGACACACATGTGGGGGAGGTGACACAAAAAGATACCATTCAAAAGAAATATGTGAATAATTGCTGATGCTCTTTATTCTGGTGTATCGCAACTTAAAATAGCAGAGAAAAATTCATTTAATTTAGGACGTCAGTTTCACTCAGTGAAACTCGTACGGGTTCATTTCAGAAGAACAATTCCGAAATTTTTTCTTAAAAAAAATTGGGATGACGTAATTCTTCAAATGGATTGACAAGGGAAATTTCAGGTTTCGTTTGCGGTAGGCTGTGATCATTGAAAGCATATCACCTAAGTCGTGACATGTGTCGCCTATATGAAGTGAAGTAATGTGACGAGTTTCGCTTTGGTGTATATTTTTGATTGGCCTAACTTGTCCCACGACAGACTTTGAGAATCAACGTGTTGAACAAATGCAGGTTTCCATCCGTAACTTCAAATAGTCACTTGTTGGATCTTGTCTCAACTGTCACATCGTGAACTGTTAGATTGTCATGACTCGAGGGCGGGGAAGTGATAAGGCGGCGTTCTTCTGGGATAATGACACACGTGGGGGAGGTGACACAAAAAGATACGATTCAAAAGAAAAAGGCGGGCTTGAAAGGAATAGCTTCATTTTTGGGGTGTGATAGTGTCGTTGCTGTTTAGCTGTTTTCCTTGAAATGCACAAAGATTGAAAGGCAAATCAAAGTTAGCTTTTTTTTTAAACTATCTGATATTCCCAAACATGATATCAGCATGCCTGATACTTGATGTGCCTTGATCTATCCTCCACATGGAGAGTAAAATCAGCCATTTGTGTGTGTGTGTGCGTGTGTCAGGTGAAATCTTAGTCCAATTCCTCCCTTTGCAGGTGTGTGACAGTTGTGTGTGACTGGCCCTATCAGCAGCTGCAGAATCTCCACTTCCTGCGGGAGAATGACATTGCACTGTGAACAACGCATTCCGCCAAACCAGATAAGGCCATCTTAAAATGCAGATGAAATTCCACCTGTGAAAGCAGGTTACAGGAGTACTGTGATAGAGCTGTCTTTTTTTTATTTTTTTTATTTTTACATTTGGCTAAATTGGTATGATCTCAAGTCCACATGCTGTCTCAGTTCCAACCGAGCAATCGTAACCAAACAAAAAGCAACAAGAAATTGTGGTTTCTATTGTTGTTGGGGGTGGGGGTGTAACGTAGGCAAACAAAATAATGATATCCTTCAAGGCTTTTGGTCACCCTTAGGAAAATACCAAATATTAAACTAAAAACTGATCTGACAATTGTTTTGTCCCCATCGGTGAAGTGTATGCCTCATGTAGGAAAACATACCTACAAAATGTTTGTTTGCATTAAAAATACACAGATGTATAAGAAAAAATTTTTTTTTTTTTTTTTTTTTTTTTTTTTGCCCAATGTTTTTCAAGGCTACATCACACAGAAACCAAAATAAGTGATGAATTCATAAGCAAACCAAAGCTAAACTCAAATTGTTTGCGAGCGAGACAACAGACGCTGCGACGCTTCTGCCGCTGTTTGCCACTCTACTGAATTTCCACACTGCCGTGATGCTTCCCAACGCACGTGAGAAACACTTAGCTGCGCCCGTTAACCTCTTCACGTGTGAGCGGGTTAACAATTCACTTACACGATGGCAAATAAAAGGTTTTACCGAATGTTTGAAGCAGAAGCTCCGGATCGTCAGTAAAGATTACACCCAAGACATGTAAATTCTCTCTGACAGCTCCATGGCGGCTTCACATTCCAGGCCTACCATGTATGAAACTATAACGACACCCAATTTAAAGAATGCGGCTGAACTTTCCTTGTTCCAAATCAAGACGGTATCTCATGGGTGAAACAGTCCGTTTCAAACAGAGAACACAAATACATCTCAATCAAATATCCACTCTTTAGTTCTTGTGGGGAGATTCTTGATAGATTAAAAGTGCTGCAAATTACACTGCGGGCCAGAAAGCATTTGGAAAATTAAAGACTTGTTAGGATGTTTGCATTTTTGTGCCATCACCTTGGATAGGAGTTAGAACAAACAGGACGTGATTGAACCTTCATCTACAATTAATAAAAGCACGTTGATGTAAATACATGGTTTGCAACAATGCAAACCACTGGCATCATTCCAGAACACCCAAAGCCTGAAAATATCACCTCCAATGTTCTGTAATCAGATTCTTTGGACAGATGCGACCAATGCCAACTTCCTATCAAAAATGAGAGGGAGAAAGAAACACATTGTTGGCGCAAGCCTTTGTGGGACCCTCAGCAGAATTTGATTTTGTTCCCCTTGGAAAAAAAAAAAAAAAAAGTCTTTCATTGTCCAAATACTTATTCGACGCGTGAACTGTACTGCCCAGCCTGAAAAAGACGATTTCAAGTGACAACGGTGGGAAAATGAATCAAACCTGGGCCACAGACCACCCAGCTCGATTCTACAAAATACACCTAAGCGGCTTGGCACCAGCTGGAAACATCCAGTGCGACGATGGACCGCCCCCAAAGCTTTACTTTTCCCCCAAGTGTTTTGGTGAATTGTGGCGATGGCAAATACAAATACAAAATAGAGGATGTTACAAAAGTGTTTACAAGAATGAATTAATAATTTACCATCACTGGTGCCTGCATAGCCACTCCCCACCAAACATATCCAATCATAGTGATGACTGATTTGCCATCCCTGTCTGCAGAAACACAACCCTGACTCAGTATTGGTCCCTTTCTTTACTGCTGGCACACTGAATGTGTGTGTGTGTGTGTTTGTGTGTGTGTGTGTGTGTTGTTTTCCTAACAGACAGTCAAAACATTTGACTAGGTCACCAGAACATAGGTTCCTGTTTTCCAAACGTTATTTTTTAAGTGGCCTGTAAGAATCAACACACTCAATGTCTTGTTTCTTCCATTGAAAAAAATGAGAGAGAGCTCGACTTGGCTGGAAAAAAAAAGTCTACACCTCCGACTTAGTCAGCAACCCAAAGACCGCAATAAATATATCTTAACTTCCTCTTGTTCCGTCTCCTAAAGTTGATATTTTCACAGCTGTGGCAAAACTCAACTGCTCCGTGGATTCTGGCTTGCCCCGTATTATTTTGGTTCACCTTTGAAGGTGAAGCACAGTTTTGGTCATTTTAACCCATTCAAATGCATTCATTGGAATCAATCACCAAATTTTTGGACAGTAACATTTCACAAATGTTTGGAAGCATTACACCCTGTTTGGAAGAATGATATAACAATATAGCTGATTTTGACATGTTTAACCTTTTCAATATTATTTCGTTTTTAAAAGAGATTAATTATTTTTTTTCGAGGGCTTAAACATGCCCAAAAATCCACCGATTTTTGCAAGCATGTCTTCCAGTGGCTTCAGAACAAGACCCCCCCAAACTAGCACGACAAAATCTGAAGGAAGAGAGTCTGAGGAGATCACGACGTTAAAAAAGAATGAGCGCCGCAAGACTTTCACCAATTCACACCAAATTGTCTAACCATGCACAAAAAACTCTTGAGAGGACCCGTGTCTGACTTTGAACAGGAAGTTGGCCATTTGGGGTGAAAGGCCAAAGTTAAGGGGATTCCCACTTGGGCAAATCCTAATTGCAATTAAATTGGCTGTGTGAGGGCCAGTTCAATGCTGCTTCGAGCTTTAAAATGACACCGGTCAACAACAAATTTTAATCAGAGAGTGCTTTGTGTGTTATTGTTTCATGCAAGTCCCAACCATGTTACTGTGGCAAAAGTCAAGCAACTCAAGTCATCGGAATAGTGGAGTTGGGGCACTTTATTGAAAAGAAGACTTTTCACTGGACTTCCACTTTAAACTTATCGGTCCACTTATGACTTGCGCACGTGAAAACGCCTAAACTATACACATTCTATTGCATTTGGTATTTCCATAAGGCAAGCAGAAGGCTCTTGTAAAAGGTCGAAGTTGGGTCTCTCTCTCTCTCTCTCTCCCCCCC
>NW_017805531.1:476252-510245 GCF_001891065.2 Hippocampus comes | reverse complement strand
CACGGAGGGCGGCGGGGGGGGTCTAGCCTGTGTTTTGCCAGTTAGCTCCCCTCGTGCGACCTTCCAGCTCCGGGGTGAACTGTGTCACTCGCTAGACGTTACACTTCCAGTGGATGTCTCCTGACCTTGCTCTTAGATAAGATATCTTTTACTCCATGCCGACTAATACCTGCAGGCCACAAGCAAGAATGCAAAGCGGGTGTTTTATTTTCTCAATTCGGCCATGTGAAGGAGACTGGGAGGCCGAGGTCGTGTTGTTCAGATAAGCAGCAGGTGAACTTGACAAGTTTGTTATGGAAACATCTCGAAAGTAGTAACTGGACTTGGCAACATGTCGTGGTGTGTAAAGAGCAGCCCAGAAACACCGCTCGGGAGATGAAGAATCAATCATTATTTTTGTATTTTCCCAATTGTGCCACTTACTCCAAGGTCACTGATGTCTATCTGACACCCCAAAAGGGGCCCTCGGATCACTGTCCGAGTTTTCTGTCCACTAATTTGGGCTTGGATTTTTCCCAAACGATGGGATTTGCCTGCCTCGGTGTCCTACTTTTTTTTTTTTTTTGTAACTTTCTCATGCTTTCCCCCAATGTGACTCTCACATGATTTAGCCTTTGCACAATGGTTGGTGCTCCCCTAACCCGACGACCTCTCTGCTCTTCAGCTTTTTTTTTTTTGTAACTTTCTCATGCTTTCTTCCAATGTGACTCTCACATGATTTAGCCTTAGCACAATGGTTGGTGCTCCCCTAACCCGACGACCTATCTGCTCTTCAACTTCTTCAGTAATTGCTGTTTTTTCTCACCATCTCTGTCCCTTCAACACCACTTTTTTTTTCTTTTACATACAGTCAAACCTCGGTTCACAAACGACTCTGTTCACCCCCTACCTTGTCCCACCCCTACTGGCCTCGTTGTAACCAGATATAAGCAGGGGGCAGCGAGCTGAAGGACACGCGGCTTAACATACAACTGTAGCAACAAAAAGCAGCAAGAAGGAGAAAACCCTTGTGGTGTCAAAAAGCACCAGTGAACATTTTCAAGACAAGGTAAGATTTTTTTTTTTTTTTTTTACGTATGGTGCATATCAAGCATGAATATTGCGCTAGTCGACGATATGAGTCCAAATTTAGGGGTTTTGAGGATTACTTTAGGTTCTATCGACCTATACTGCATTTATATGTCTATCGTATCGATGTGAGTATATTTCAACGATATCTTAGTCATGTCCTTGTTTCTTCGCTCACTTTGCCCGTCAGCGCACAAATGCCGATACAAACGCGCACGTTTGCATCGTTTTAGACGCTCCAAATTAAGATTCGACGTTGTTCTGGAAATCCGCACAATAGGCAGGATACACGCGTCGCGTTGCCGAAGCAACTCAGCTCGGCTGTCACTTCGCCGACCAACGACGACGGCGGGGGGGGTCTAGCCTGTGTTTTGCCAGTTAGCTCCCCTCGTGCGACCTTCCAGCTCCGGGGTGAACTGTGTCACTCGCTAGACGTTACACTTCCAGTGGATGTCTCCTGACCTTGCTCTTAGATAAGATATCTTTTACTCCATGCCGACTAATACCTGCAGGCCACAAGCAAGAATGCAAAGCGGGTGTTTTATTTTCTCAATTCGGCCATGTGAAGGAGACTGGGAGGCCGAGGTCGTGTTGTTCAGATAAGCAGCAGGTGAACTTGACAAGTTTGTTATGGAAACATCTCGAAAGTAGTAACTGGACTTGGCAACATGTGGTGTGTAAAGAGCAGCCCAGAAACACCGCTCGGGAGATGAAGAATCAATCATTATTTTTGTATTTTCCCAATTGTGGCACTTACTCCAAGGTCACCGATGTCTATCTGACACCCCAAAAGGGGCCCTCGGATCACTGTCCGAGTTTTCTGTCCACTAATTTGGGCTTGGATTTTTCCCAAACGATGGGATTTGCCTGCCTCGGTGTCCTACTTTTTTTTTTTTGTAACTTTCTCATGCTTTCTTCCAATGTGACTCTCACATGATTTAGCCTTTGCACAATGGTTGGTGCTCCCCTAACCCGACGACCTCTCTGCTCTTCAGCTTCTTCAGTAATTGCTGTTTTTTCTCACCATCTCTGTCCCTTCAACACCACTTTTTTTTTCTTTTACATACAGTCAAACCTCGGTTCACAAACGACTCTGTTCACAAACAAATCGGTTTAACGACAAGATTACAAGCTACAAAGGCAGCACTGCACATGTGTTTTTTTTCCACATTCTTTCATCATATGAAAGTTTGGTTTCATTTATTTCTAGACAGGTCACTATTTCCACTTTCTATTTATTAAACCCATAAAAACAAGGTAAGCAACTTTGTTCTGCTGCTGGAGCTTATAATCACATTCTTTTTTTTTATTTTTTTTAATGGGAAATTTCGGTTCAGGAATATTTTGGAATCTCGGAAGTTGAAAATGACTTGCTATTTTTGACGATGCTGTGGCTCAGTTGCTCGAGCAGGTTGTCCATTGAGTGAAGGGTCAGCTGTGCAAATCCCGACTGCGCCTGTCTGCTCTCCAGCTGTTCTTGAGCAAGTCACTGGACCCTAATTTGCTCTCATCGGGCGTGGCAGCACCTGACCATTGAATGAAAAGCGCTTTGGGCACCGTGATGTTGTAGCGCAATCATGATAGACTGTTAAGTGCACTCCCTTTACCGATTTGACAGCTCAACAAACATGCTGTATTGCTGGTCTTCTGAAAGTGACGGTTTTGGAGACGCGTCTCGGAGTGGATGGTGTTTCTATCGTAAAATACAATGCAGAGTAGACTTTTTTTTGGTCTGGTTTGGCAACGGCGGCTGGCTGAGTCTCTCTTGTACCCGGAAATGTTTATTCTGCTGGAAGGTTCTCAAACGTTTTACACCAAGTACCACCTACAACAATACTGAAGTCGCCAAGCACCACATGATGACTAACTTGAAATACAGTAGCGTAGTAAACCCATGCGTTCATTCCAAATAATCTCCTCCACCACTCATGGCTCACTTGCCAGTGTTCCACCAGAATCTCCGGTGCTCCCCGCTTCAAGACCCCGTTGCGGCACCGTGACTGCTCAAGCAGTGCCACTTACCCGTTCCTACAGGGCGCCCCAAGCCTTACTTCGATAGATAGACTTCATTCATCCACAAGGAGCAACCCTCTGACGTGTCTCCTCTGGCAGTGCGCGTCCTGCCGACATCCTCATATTTTGGCTTCGTTTTGCCTGGCATGCCATCTGCCTCTCTAACTTTTTTTCAGTTCACACTTAGCTCCTTGTCAGTTGTGAGGTATGTTTCTCTTGTAATGAACGTCCCTGAAGTTTGGTCTAAGGGGCTGCTTGTGTACCTAAGGAACGTGTACTCTTGACACTGGGGACGGAGAATTCACCATTCAAACTGTCTTCAGAGGTGTGCTCGGTGCACAAAGAGCCACCGATGCTTCGGAACATGCCTTGAACAAAAGCTGGCAGGAATGTCAATGTGGGCTCACTGTGCGAAAACTTGTCGCAGTTTTCAAATCGTCAAGCTCCTTCCAAGTTTGACTTACCAGCAAGCGTTGCTCCCCAAAGGGTGTGACGCAACTTACTATCTCTGATTGCCACACGTGAGTTGAAAATTCACTCATCATAGATACAGCTCACGCCTCACCGGACCGCAGCGGTCAAATGCTCACCTTATGGATCGCCGGTCAACTGACAAGATGATCCTCTAGCGCTCCTGCTCATTATTTTAATTTCTGCGTCTGTTTACAGTGTGTGCTGGCAATGGCAGCCTGCCCGTCAACTGAAAGTGAAAGAACGGTTAATCTGATTAAAGTATTAGCTTGGTTAAAGCGTGGTATGTTTGGCACGTAAGATTAAAGACATTACTGTACCTGCCTAAAAGTGACCAATTAGCTTTATAAAGCGTGTTTTTTTTTTCCCCTTTCATGCCATTTTTTGAAGGGCATAGATTCCAACGGTGCACTGCAAGCACATCTCCGTATCAGAAATGGGAAGTATTTGTTGAAATGTGTTCCTTGCGATGTTTCGAATGGCTTTGATTGTATAACAAGGGACTGTGTTAGGCGCTGTTAACGATCTAAATGTAAACAACTGTCATAGCCGGTCAAAATATTCACAGAGCCATCGATGCGGTCGAGCTTTAGGCACATTGTTTGACTTGATTGATGGTACAAGAGCAACGCGCACGTAAATAAAAGCTCATTCCTGGAAGCACAGTTGGACTTGGCAATGGTTGCGACGTCAATAAGGCCAAACCTGCCTCCTTGCGCTCTCATTCGTGGCCTCTTGGCATTTGCCCGCACAAGATCTCCTCACGCAATGTCCGCTAAAGTCTCTCTGCCATTTAGCTGCGGATCACCGCGCACCTCTTCCAGGCCACTTTCAATTCTGAAACGTCGTTTGAAGTGCTTTGTTTAGACCAAAGGACACGCAGTGAGACTCTTCCACCGACAATGATTATTGAGATATGTTGGGGAAAAACCTTGCGCTCGCGTTAATAAGTCCGAGGCTGTCGGCTAGGATTGACTTTTTTTTTTTCCTCAGGGTCATACCAGGCTGTTGGGTGTAATGTCGCTTTCACTCATTAGAGGTCAAAGTTCAGTGGATGACCGCAACTAAAGTCGACCAGCTCCGCATACGGATTCTGGTCAAACTACCACTTTCTACTTCGGGCCGCGGTTCGCATTTAATCATTCGCTTACTTGGTTTGCTGTTTCGTTTCAAGTCATCATTTCATTTCATCTGAGAAAATCGTTCCCTGAGAGAGGCACTTGACCCGAGGATGCACTCCTCTCAGGTGACCACTTGCACGTCTGTTTTTTTCACCGCTTTCGAACTGGGAAATAAGTACAAACATACATAAGAGTTGCATTTCAGGTCTCACTGTTTTGTTAAATTTGAACCTTTCGTTGCGTCGCCTCAAGTGAGCGGGAAGCCAGTTGTTGCGCATTTTGGCATTTGAGTTCCCATGGAGCCTGCGGTGAACAATGTTCTCAACCAGCGTCGTCTTTTGTGTGCCGAAGCAACGATGGGGAGGAAGCTGAAAGATTTGTTTGGGAAAGTTGTTACCTTAAGTTTTGGGGGGGGTTTTCACGACTTTGTTCGTGCTTTCGATTTCGTTTTTTCAGTGTACCCGCGTGAGTGCTTTTGTGAATACATTTAGGTTCAGTACACCCTGCTTCTCCTGTCTCCCTGCTTTTTTGGTTATTATTATTATCATTGTTATTATACTAACTCATCTATTTCATTTGAAGTTTTTTGGGTTGTCCAAGTCAAGACTTCAGTGGGACATTAATTGTTTGTTTTTCTTTCCTTTTTTTTTTTAGAGTTCCGTCAAGCAACAATGGACCAAGCAAGGTCAACAATAACTAAAATTGTGAGTATTTTTGCATTCATTGTTAAATAATCGTTTTGTTTATAGTGTATATCTGGTGCTTGGATGTTTGATAAAACAATGTGCCCCAAAAATAGCTACCGGTACTTAAAATGAATAAATGAAGGGATGCGACAGTCAGTTAAGCCAAATACGTGGTTGAATGGAAATTTATTTTCATGACAGAAATTGTCAAGTTTTTTTTTTTGCATTACATTTTTATAGTGATCCATGTCTAAAGTTATTCTTGAATTTATTTTCTTCTCATTACTCTTAATATACACTTGAGAATTTTCTAGACGCTGGGTCATACCTGCATGTGTCAATGCATTGTTTTTTGTTGTTGTGTGTTGTTCTTTCTACTTGTACACAAGATACAACCCTCAGTTGACATCAGACTTCAAATAATCTTGTGAAATCATAAGGTTTGGTGCTTTGAATCTACCAGGAGGCTGATTTCATACTCTTCTCCTTCTGCTGTAGTTTAATGGAGAACCGCATTCGTATACACGTTTCAACTTGACCCAGAACATGGAAGGTGACAACAGTCAAGTGGAGATGAAACTTTCATCTGACATGGATGAAGAAGTCGGCGGAAATGGGGTGGGCGCCCACCTCAACCATAATTCCAACCACAAATCCTACATGACTTCAAAATTTGGACGCACGCCGAAGAACCTTTGCTTTATCATCGCTACTGTCCTCCTCATCTTTATCATCGGTAAGCGCAGGTGCCATTTTGGGTTTCTTTCCCACATACAATGAGACGTCAAGAATTCTCTCATTTTGAATTTGATGCCTGCAACACATCCAAAAATGCTGTGACAGGGCCAATAAAAGACCCGGAATGCTGAGGGCTTATTTCAGCAAGGCATTGCCCACCTGAACTCTGCATTCGTTACAACAGCGTGGCATCATAGTAAAGCAGTGCAAGTTCTAGACTGGCCTGCCATCAGTCCAGACCTGCCTGCCGTTGAAAGACAGACACCAAGTACGACAACGGAGATCTGGACTGTTGAGCGTCTTGAGTTACAGATCAAGCAAGTCTGGGAAAGAGGCAGGCAGGCATCAAATTCAAAATGATTGAAAAGTAAAATAAAAAGCAATTTTCACACTCTGTTACTTCTTAATTGAATTATTAATTGAAGCTGTCTTTTTACAATGAGGTATTTGGCTTATTGAGTGAAACACAATGTGACACTTGCAGTTTCCAAGGTTCCGATATTGTCATTCAATGCCGAGATGTATTATTTTTACCTCTAATTTTTAACTCCTGCTACTTTCAGGGTACTTGATTGGCTACTTGGTCCACCGCAAAAGAGACGCGCCTTACAGCTGTCAAGCCTCCGTGCAATTGCCCGATGAGCCCGTCTTTCACGACACAGGAGCTGCCCCCCTCATGGCCTGGAATGATGTCAAGAATGCATTTGCCCAGAAATTGAGTGCATCCAACTTCCAACGTGCCTTCAGGTGAAAGTCGACCCCATACCTTATTCATGAGATTTGCTGTGAGAAAGTTGCCAATAATGGAAAAATGCATCTCAGAAATGCGCACACGCGTGCACGCGCGCACACTAGTCGGACCGTGACACATTGTCCCACGTGTGTGTTCGTGATTTCGTCATGGTTCAGTGAAACCAAGGTGGAACATACCCACGCGACCACTTCTTTTGTGTCAATTTTCAAAACTCTCTTCTTTCTTTATTTCCTAGAGAGTTGTCAAGTGACAGCCATCGGGCTGGTTCCCCAGGCGATGATGCTTTGGCCGACAAAGTGATCAAGAAGTTTCAAGAGTACGGCCTGAAAACCTGGACCGACGAGCACTTCATTAAAGTTCAGGATCGGCCGCTTTCCGGCTCCAACAAAGTTATTTTCAAGGATGGCAAAGAAGAGCGTCCAGAAGGTTTTCTGTCCTACAGTGCTAATGGAATTGCAAAGGTATTGAAGATTGAAGGTTGGGGGGGGGGGGGGGGGGGAGGGCAACCTTTTTATTTTTTATTATTGAAAGTTAATTGAATGCAAAGTAACATCTGCATGGGGGATCCCAGAGCGATAGTAGGAGATGAATATTTTTGTCCTATCCAGGGAGCTGTTCTGTACGCCTACTATGGACAGGAAAGCGACTTTAGATTGCTGCGGGACAGAAACATCAACATGAGTGGCAGAGTGATGTTGATCCGAGCTGGAAAGATCAGCTTTGCGGAAAAGGTGGGACGCTGCTCGTTGTTAAAAACTGTCTCCGCAACTGAAATTGTCTTTGATCATCGACAATCAACCTGCGGTGTGTAATTAACTGCTTTCATTTGTGTTTTCAGGTGGCCAATGCTGCCAAAATGTTGGCCTCTGCCGTACTGATCTACCAAGACCCAGCTGATTATCCTTCTGAAGGGACCACTCAGCTCTTTGGACATGTGAGTTGGGGATGCCCCGAGCAGACTTTCTTGGCACCCGAGTCTGAGAGTTCAAGTCTCTTTGGTTTTAAGGATCTGCCGAGGCCTGGTCTGATACATTTAAAAAAAAAAAAAAACGGGACGCGCATAAAATGGTCCCAATTAATGTAGACATTCAATTGTTTTTCTACACTATCGCATGCACATAATTTCACAATTGTGCCTGTTTGTGAAATGTCGTGCTTGCAAAAAAAAATAATAGTAATAACAAGACAAGGCATGTCTGGGAGCTATGCGATGTCCTAACCTTGTTCTGTCGAACTTTGTTTCCTCTCTAAGGTGCATTTAGGTTCAGGGGATCCCTATACCCCTGGCTTCCCCTCCTTTAATCACACCCAGTTTCCACCCGCCAAGTCGTCAGGTCTGCCAAGTATCTTGGCTCAAACCATCACAGCACGCACGGCCACCAGCATTCTCGGGTAAGGCTTACAAAGCTTTTTATCCGTCGCTGGGGGCGGCCGTTTTGCTACTTGCCGTCAACTGGAAATGACATCACAGAGCCGAAAGGCTCGGGTGAGTGACCAATCACGGCTCGCCTGTTGTCTCGGGGTTTTGGTCGCGTGACGTTCACAAGCCGAGCCCTCGGGCGCTGTGATTTTCAGTGGACAGCAAGTGGCAAAATGGCTGCCCCATGAACGGTCTAAAAATGCCTTAGTTCATATTCCACTAAAGCAATGTACATCAGAACGCTGTGTTTAAACCAGCAAAGGACATATTGTCAAGAAAAGTCTTGACCTGACTTCCCGTTTAATTGTCTTAATTTAGCACGATGAGAATTTTTTAAAAAAAATATTGTAACTGGAAATTATACATCCTTTGCGTATCGAGAAAAGCTTCAACAAAAGCAATGTATTATCGTTAGTAGTAGCGGTCATAGTAGTATGTGGGTATTGCGACACCCACACTTTTCATGCTGCCCCCCACGCCCCCTTTTTTTTTTTTTTTAAATAGCAGTTTAGAACGGTCTCCGATGTTAGTTGGTGTACATTGTACGGAACAAATCTATTGTGTTCCTCCCCACAGACAGTTGGAAGGTCAGAATGCACCAGAAGAGTGGGGCGTTTTCAACAAACTTGGTGGTGAGAGTGACGTCATCACTGTGGAGGTGAACAACGTTCTCTCTGAGAAAAAGATCAACAACGTCTTTGGCGTCATCGAAGGCTTTGTGGACGCGGGTGCGCAAAACATTTGATTTAACATTTACAATTACCACGACTACTATGTTCCAATGTGCACGTTACAAATGAATATCACATGCCTGTGCTTTGGCTATAGATCGATATCTGGTTATCGGTGCCCAGAGGGATGCCTGGGGTCCGGGTTTTGCTGCATCCACCGTCGGCACCGGCGTTCTGTTAGAAATGGCTCGTTCAATCTCGGACATGCTGCACAAGAGTAAGATGTTTGTGACTCCCGCTATGCCGCCGCTGAAACGGTCGTGCCTTCCTTGTCACACGCTTGCCCGTTTTATCTTTCAAATAGACCGGTTCAAGCCAAGGAGGAGCATTGTGTTTGCGAGTTGGAGTGCGGGAGAATATGGGAGCATTGGCGCCACCGAATGGCTGGAGGTGGGAATTACACAATACGTTTTGCTTCTGCGGTTACTTGAATGATCCAATTGTACAGTGATCTCCAAATGCACTCGTATATACTACGATCTGTTTCTCGTTTGCAGGGCTATCTTTCTTCTCTTAGCATGAAAGCCTTCTCTTACATCAACCTTGACGGCATTATAGCCGGTATGTACCGTCGTTTGAAATGTTATCGCAAGCATTCCTTTCAAAAGGTTCATTTTGCGATATGAATACTGACATACGTATTTTCTGAATTCATGAATAAATCAACCCCCTTCCAGGTCACAATGGTTTTAAAGTGGCAGCAAGTCCTATGATGTACGGCTTGATTGAACGCACTCTCAAAGAGGTGAATCTTGAATCGCCATGTGTTTTCGGAATTATCGGAACCACTTTTTCCCCACGGTGGTCGATGATATTAGCACACGCAACAGCATGTGTATCTGTTTACTCCTCAGGTGGGCGTCCAGAATCAGGCCGTGTCCCTCTTCTCTCAATTTGGAAAGGGCAACTGGGAATCCAACGTGTACGTTTCTTTTCCTTTACCTCCAGTACATCGGTGCGGTATCGCAGCGTTACTTGCAATGCGTAGGCCCGCCGTCTCAACCTCCACGTTGAAAAATCTGCACGTCTATTTAGGTTGGAACCTCTGAAGCTGGATAATGCCGCTTATCCTTTCATTGCCTTTACGGGCATCCCGTCCCTGTCGTTTCAATTCACTTCTGGCAATTTAGTAAGTCAGCCCCTCGTGCTTCAACAGACAACAAATATATCTGACCTGCAACAATGTCTCCAGTTATTGGATGGATTTCAATTGGGCTCCTTCTCTAGGATTATCCCTATTTTGGCACGTTGCTGGATACCGAGGAGAAGTTGATCACTGCCACGTCCAACCAGCATCTGCAGCTGGCTGAAGCGGCTGCCAAGTTTGCAGGTCACATCGTGCTGAGGTTGGTCCATGACCATCTGCTGCAGATGGACCTGTCAAAGTATGACAAGATTATTCGGACTCACGTGGCTCAGATTAACAGGAAAGTCAACACTGTACAGAGGGTAGGTCTTGTTTTTTTTTTTTTAATCACTTTGCTAATTTGAGTGAAGTTGATCAATAGAGTCGACCCGTGCTAATCGCAGGGGCCGCGAATCATGAAAATGACGTGAATAATTGATGATCAGTGAAATGAGGAAGGGGGCAGAACAGTATTTTTACAAACCCCCAAAATTCTTCAACAAACACTGATAAACGTGTTTTTCATGAAAAAAACTTGGAAGAAATGGGGGTGGGGGGGGTCTCGTAAATATTACGAAAATTATTTTTTACATTGAAATGAAAAAAAGGGGAAAACATCCACAAATGCGCAAATCCACAGGTGTCGAACTGAGGCTAGGCGGGGTCGACTGTGTTCGACCGCTTTTTTTGTAACTTTTGGCCAGTACGAAACACTGAAACCTACATTTTTGAAAATTCCTTATTTGTTGGATTGAGTCATGCAATTTGGGTAAAATGGGATTTTATTGTCATCTAAATACTTGATTATTGTAGTTTTCAGTCTTGATTTTTTTTTGGGGGTGGGGGGGGTCTCGTAAATATTACGAAAATAGTTTTTACATTGAAGGGAAAAAAAGGGGAAAAACATCCACAAATGTGCAAATCCACAGGTGTCGAACTGAGGCTAGGCGTGGTCAACCGTGTTTGACCGTTTTTATTGTAACTTTTGGCCAGTACGAACCACTGAAACCTACATTTTTGAAAATTCATTATTTGCTGGATTGAGTCATGCAATTTTGGTAAAATGGGATTTATTGTCATCGAAATACTTGATTATTTTAGTTTTCAGTCTTGATTTTTTTTTTCATTCATCAGTTTTTGCCAAGGGGCCATTTCACGTCATCTGCTTAATTTTCCAAAAGAGGCGTTTCATGCAGATCATCATTTGCGTTCTACACTTCTAAAAGATGTCCGTTAATCAATCTACAAGTGCACAGAGACATTCTGAACACGCTTTCTAAACCTAACCGAGGGTTGTGCGTCCCATGTGTCCAGATGCAACCTAATCTGGTGCCCACATCGGTGCAGTGGTTGATGTCAGCCTCCGGCTCTTACGGTCGAGCCTCTCGTAACCTGATGAAAAGCATCCAAAACAGTGACTTGAGCAACACTGAGATGTGCCGCATCTACAACGACCGCATCATGTCGGTAAGACCTGCTAAGTTTCACCTCTTTGCTGAGGTCTCGCTTGTACAAGTGAATGCGTGAATACGGAAATGGTCAAATGAACAAACCTCAATCATCCCGCGTTCCGTCGCCATCTACAGGTGGAGAGGAACTTACTGTCAGCATACGTGTCTGCCAGAGAAAGTCCTTTCCGTCACATCCTGCTCGGCTCTGGTCCGCACACACTCAAAGGGCTGTCCAACCACCTTGACGCTCTCAGGACAGACAGCCCGGAAGCCGATGTCGACCAGTTCCGCAACCAGTTTGCCTTGGCCACCTGGACAATTCAGGGTTGTGCCACTGCGTTGGCGGGCGACATGTGGTCGTTTGATAATGAAATCTAAATTATTTTCACCCCGTGCTCTTCCCTTAGCAACGATGAGAATAATAATAAGTGTAATAATAATTCTATTTGATCATCTATACCAGTTATAAGCCGCCTCATCTCCCTTAGCATTCTACTTAAAATCACACACTTTTCACATCAACACAGTATACAGTATTTTCACAGTTTTTTTTTTTCTTGTACGTTTTGTTCTGTTGAAAGACATTTCGAAAATGCGGTGCTTAATTGATCACATTTGATTACTTTGGTGCTACCATAACCACCTCCGACGACTAATATTGCTTGGTGGTATTGCCGAAAGTCACGACGCCAGTACCCGGACTCAAACTTGCAAAAACAAATATGGGCATTTCTTCCCAATCTACAGTAGTAATTGTTTTGCATTTATTTAAATATCATAAGTGAAAAGCAGTAACACGCCGTTCAAACCTCTGAGTAACTATATTTACTGTAGTTGTTACTGTGCAGAAATATCCTCATGCTCGCAGGTCATACGGTAGGTCCGTCGATCGCAGCGAGAGCATATCGTGAATGGCGTCCTTTGATACATTTGCCGCACGGATCATTAAGAATAAACCAAAACAACGTGAGACAAAATTTGAAAAGTCAGAAAAATTACAATTTTTACAATTAAGCAAAAAAAAAAAAAGAAAAAAGGGAGAGGGTATTTTACCAGGTGGCCGTGAAACCGAAGTCTATTTATTGTGTTACTTAGTTATCAGTGACAGGGTTCACTACAAATATTTTTTAATTGCCTTTTATAGAAAACGTGTAATTATCGGGAGCAGTGCCTTCCATAATTATGACAGTTATACTGTCGAAATGACAAAAGCAGCATCTGCTAAGAGAAGCTAGCACTGAGCGCACGCAAGAGTTCTCCGCTGAGGCTGAATCGAAGCTGCTCATCCAAACTCGGCCTCACATGTGCACTTCTCATCCTGCTACCATTATCGGAAGCAGCGTCTTCCATAATGTGGAAACCAACAAGGTAGTTTTTGCCTACCGGTGTGTGTCCGTATCGGAGGCAGTGCCCTCCATATTTCACTGTAGGGGTGGATGTTTATATTGTCGGGGGCAGTGTTTCCCATCATTTTTGTATATATTCCGTAAATTAGATCAGCATCACAATTCATTGTCTCGCTCAACTTCAGATCTTTTTGATGTGTCCTTATGTGAGTACTTTCTTCCCACGTCCTTTGTGCCTACAGTTTTCCCGAAACTGTTTTCACAATCTGTTTTGGGATTATGGTGAGGCATATGAATGGCTAAATTGCACTCTGGGTTCCTTACAGCAGCCTTTGTCCCCATTACAAATCAAAATGTATGTTGATTTTTCGTTGATATGTATGTGGAAGTGATGTGACACCCACCCACCTGGCCCTTGAGGAAAACAAATCGTTCTGGGTGCGTTTGTGTTAAAAAGTGCCTTTTGCTTCATGAATGCATTGCAAGTTCTTGTACCGGTGGTTTTCCAAGAGTGTAGGATGTTGGTTTTATTCCTTTTTTCCATTTATATGTATTGTGTCTTTGGCCACCCATTCAAAGACGCCTTCACACCCGTTCTGAGCTAAATCAAAGTTACAGATGCAGTTTTACAGTTGCTAATGTTGTTGGTGTTCATCATCAGAGAAGAACTGAAATGATTGTGCTTTACATACCCCAAATTAAAGTCGAAATTGTGTCATTGTTTTAGCTGACTAACCTGAAAACGATCCGCTGTTCAGTGCTTAAGGATTGGCCATTAGCTTATGCGCTGATTAAATGGATACAATGATCATTTGAAAATCAAAATAATGTGTTTTGAAGATATACATGTATTTTTTCACAGTAGGCAACATATTTTCCAAATGAATGCAAGTTTGTGTGTCATTTTTCATTTCTGCTCTGCAATAAACAATCACATCGCTCTTAGCATTCTTTGAGCTATTTCATTCATCTTGAACGAGTGGTCTTGGGAATACACGTCTGCATCTGGACAAAGAGCCTCTAGTCAATTACAGTATTCATCTGGAGTAGCCTACTTATGACTTTTTGAAGCGGGAATTCCTCTCTGTAAATTTGCTGTAATTCCTAAATGATAAATGCAAATGTTGTCACACGTGTAAGTTGTCACGTTGCAATTTTCACCTCCACCAGATATACAGGTACATTTTGCAGCTTCTACTCAGGAGGGAAATACTCGAGTCAGCAAAACAAATATCGTTTTGGCCACATGATGGAGACAAAGTAAACGAAATTATTTCCATGAAGTGAACGAAGTGCTACCGAGCGAGGATAAACGGTATAGAAAATGAATGGGAAATGGCGTGTCCTCAATCACTGACAGATGACAAACGATCATTCACAGTCGCATTACATCTGTGGGCAATTCGGAATCAGCCGTTAACCTAACGTGCATGTTTTTTTTTCTTTTTTTTAACGTGGAAGGGGAGGCAGTATGGGGAATACATTGAGCTTCGGCCATTCAAGCTCAGAACTTGAGGACTGTCGTGTTAATGACATTCCTCACCGTGTTATTATTGCTGTCATTTATTATTCATCGAAATTATAGTAAACCACACGTTAGGCCTACCTAAAGTTTTTAGACTCTAGGACAGCCACTTTTGTTGTCATATAGTCAAACCTCCATTCAAGACATGTTGTGAATACCTAATACATATCAAAGGTTTTTTTTGTTTGTTTTTTTTTTTTTAATGTTTAACGTGAACGTGAACACTATATCTCAACTGCATTCAGTCGTAATAAAAGGGGGGGGGAACTCTGGCGTGTCTCTTTAAGAGTGGGACGAAGTGTGAATACAAATCAAAGAAGGTGTATACGACACTAACTTCCCACTTGGATTACAAAAATAGCCCAAACCGAATAAGATAATACACTAAAGTGGGAATACAATTCGGTGTGCTATGCCGTCACTGTGTCATATTTGAAATTATACGTATGGTTAAAAAAAGGTTAAATGATGCATTGAACACTATCTGTAGGTTCGTGAATCTTTCACATTGTGGTATGTCTCAACATTTAGACCTAGACGATCTTTGAACGGTACAAAGACGCCACAGAACTGACGCTAGCCGCTTTAACGCAGTCTTTTGGGACACGACGTACTACAGAACAATTCGACATATTGAGTAGGGAATATATTCGGGCATTGTCTTGACGCTAAAAACACCCAATGCGTCAGTCGTCGTCAGTTTGGAGCAGGCGTGCTGGGCTGTCAGGCACACCGGAACAAGGGCTGACAACAAGTGACACGAGCTCGATTGACAGGTACTTGCGCGCGACCAAAACCCCGTCGGGCATTCAACGTGTTTACATAACACGCTTGTATTTGATCAGTCTGACAATGCACTGCAGTTTGGTGAACGTGTTTTACTTTGTAAGAACCCCACTTGTGTAGCTGAGGAGCTGAGGGAAGAGCCAACAGGTGAGAGAGTGGTGCTGTCAGGACGATACTGTATTGTGAAACACACTGACTGCAACACTTTGTCACACATCTGCAATCACTCACACTTCTAGATTGTTTCAGAAACCTGTTTTGGGTCTTCAAATGAAACATTGAAGAAACTAAAATTAAAATGAATGTTGTTTGTACTCAGATTTTCGCCAAATTGCGAGAAGAAAATTATCATTTAATAGGTTTAGTTAAATTTGAACCATCTGAAATGAGGACCGTCATGAAATAAATATGTTTCAGTTTTGGGTGTAAAACTGTGGAATGGACATGGTGATTCGTTGAAGCTCTGTAGTTCACTGGTGGGGTTTAAGACAACTTAAAAGTGTAAAATAACGAGTGCATGTAGTGCCGTTGATAAAATGTAAACCAGCAAGGGATTATAATTTGATTGTACTGTTAATTTATTTTGCTATATTGAAATTGTAGGTGGTTCCTTTTCGGGTATTGGATAATCTTGAAATCATCTTCATATTTTCTTTTTGTATACCACATAGATCGGGCCCATATCGTGAAGATGATATACAGATTAAAGTTTCTATTGTGTCACTTGTCTGCGACTTGTCTATCGTCATTTGTCATCTGCAGCAAACTGTGTGTCATAAGAATTCCATAGGAACGTTGATTTAATGGGGAAAATCTCTTATTAACGAACTTCGGCCAAATAGCTGCCACTAGGTGGCACACTGAACAACAGTACATGGAAGTGAATCATATTAACACATACATAGTTATCCTACATTATAAACGTACGCAAAAATAAATAAGAGTCAAGTCTTAATTTAGAAAGATGTCGGTGAATGCAAATATTGAATATTACTACTTTTGGAAAATAAAACAACCCCCACGCCCCATAAAAAAAGAAAAAAGGTCCCTCAAGGCATCCTGTGTATGCATTCAAATGACACAAACAGTTTGCATTGTGGGCCTCATTGATACAACAAAAAAAAATATATTGGAATGGCCAAGAACGTCTCAAGAAGCTTTGCTGGGCTGCTTCTGTCACCTGCAGCTGGGTAGTCGGCAGGTCAAGGCGAGACGCCGCTCATAGGAAATTTAGCAACAAGTTTCATCTAGCCACTACTGCTTGGTAAACACGTTGCGGTTTCACTCTTCAGTCAGTAATTGCAGCCTCCAGGGCGGCGCTACATTTCTTTGAAGTATCATTCCCACGATGGGATGACAAGGAGTAATTAACAGAGGCAAAGATTTAGGAGCCATGCTAATTGCTAAACTAACCCAATGTCATTGTGAAAGACCGGAATGAAATGCTCGGGTGACCGAATCGACCTCACTGGAACCGCGTTAAAGCAAAGCGTATCCAGTTTTGAACAGAAAAATAACAAGCAATTTAATAAGTGTCTCGAGGGAAAATTAGATACAATAATGCTACACACACAGCTAAACAGAAAATGTTGCAGCGTCTCGTACATCGGCCTGCCAGAGTTGGATGGATTGTTAATTCCGTTTGCAGGACTGTTCAGCCAGTTTGTATCTGGAAAGAAAACTTGCAGTTTGGCATTTGGGACGTTTACTTGTTACTACTTGCTGCAATGTATCTCACTTTCCCCATTTACTCTGACATCCTGTTGTGATGCATGCGTGCGTGTGCACACACACACACACACACACACACACACACACACACACACACACGTACTCTTTGTATCAAATACAATGCCTGAGGGCAATAGAACGAAGAGCTCGACTTCCTGCCTTTTTAAAGTTCACCTCAGCTCAGTTTAACCCCTGTAAATCCCACACCCGCACCTTCACATACAGAAGGTAATTTCATTGTTTATGCTGCCTTGGCTTCTTCTTCCAGTTCCAAATCTTGTCATTTATAGGACATTCCATTACAGTAGTTACTGAGATGAGACTGGCACGACTGACCGACCATCATGGGACATAAATGGAGTTAAGTACAATCAGTGTCGCAAAGTCAAGTCAATTTCCTCAATTTCCTCACGGAGGATTGATTTAATTAGGGACGGACAGCATCAGCATTCATTTGGTTGTCACAAGAAGGGTTCGGTAAATGCACCCGTTTGTGACTTGTTTTCAAATTATTCAGTATGATATGAAAAAGACTGCTGGATGAGTTACAGACTGAGTAGCTCACTTGTATTTTCACACACAACTGAAAATAAATAACCAAATATATATAAACCTCTTCACAGGCCTTGATGATTAAGAACTTGAAACTGACAAATCATTAAAAATGGATGTAAGGTAAATTAAAACTCCGGCAACCGTTCCAAAAGTTGCAATTCCTTCCCGCGTGAACCAACCGTTTTGCTGTAGCGATTGTTTGAAAATATTCCTGTAGTAAAACTTGGAACAAAACACTTGTGCCTCAAGACCTGCCTGATTGTTGCCATTGTTGGTGAGACAAAGCGATACTGAACCTTCATTTCAAGGAGGTTCTATGATCTTTCGCCATATTACTTTTCAAAGTCATTATTGAGGGCATTCAAAAAAAGATCCTTCTCATGAGAATATTTGATTCTCTTCCGTTTCAGTACTTGCGCTACTGTAGATGAAAACATGCTTGCCCCACTTGGGGAATGGAACCGTCATGACTCACTGCAGTCCGGGCTTTCTGAAAGAGGAGAATGATCACCTCTCCCACAGGGTATCATCTTTACCTTTGACCACCAGGTTTTTTTTCTTCTTCTCTATGAACGCAGCCCTCAATGGCAGCTTTTCTCTGCTCTTGATTTTAGATGGAGTTGGCCCGTCCGTCCTTCATATATTGCGTGTAATTTTAGTTAATTGGTGACACCAGGAATCCGAACAGGAGAGGTAGGTCGACCATTCTCGACTTGATTCAGACGGAATGAGAGGTCCTTTTTAAAGGCAAATTGCATGCTTGTGTCCATTTCTTATTGTTGGTCGGTGAGTTGTTTCAATTGAAGTCACGTAAGGTGTGAATTACAAAACATAGACAGTGTCACATTTGAAATAAAACGGCTTAACTAATCGAGATTTTCCAGCATTATTTGCTGATGATGTAGGTAGGGGGTCTTGCGTCATTGGTGACTACTTTAAAGACTTGTTTATCAACTCGGACCTCTGATGACCCTTTTCCGCAGCGCTTTGTGCGTGTGCTCCCATTTCTTATTGTTGGTCGGTGAGTTGTTTCAATTCAAGTCACGTATGGTGTGAATTACAAAACATAGACAGTGTCACGTTTGAAATAAAACGGCTTAACCGATCGAGATTTTCCAGCAGGATTTGCTGATGATGTAGGCAGGGGGTTTTGCGTCTTTGGTGACTACTTTAAAGACTTGTTTTTCAACTCGGACCTCTGATGACCCTTTCCGCCGCGCTTTGTTACGTATGGTTATCCGGGCCAGTGCCCAGGTTAGCACCAATTCTTTCTTTTTCCACCACCGAAATTGGCTCTAGCTCGAGCTCTGGTGCTTGAAACTGGTGCTTAAGATGCCCCCAATTATTGGTCGGGCCAGATTCTGCCACTAACTACGTCAGGCAGCGGGTGGGGCGGGTTTATCATGACGATCGCAGATGTCGAGGAATGACTCCATGACGATCGCAGATGTAGAGGAATGACTCCCTGGACACACGGAAGTTTTGCACAAACTGTTGAACGGTGAACTCCAGCACAATTATGTCCTACCAACAGAGCGATGGCGGATGTACCCAGCTAGCATTGGACACACGGAAGTTTTGCACAAACTGTTGAGCGGTAAACTCCGGCACAATTATGTCCTACCAACAGAGCGATGGTGGATGTACCCAGCTAGCATGCCATCTCCAGCTCGCAGGCAGCCTCGTGATCATCTACAATGATTAAGATAAGATAAGATAAGATATCCTTTATTTGTCCCACACTGGGGAAATTTACAAAAAAGATAATCCGGTAAGCGTTTGCTGATTATATCTCCCTGATTGTTATATACTACATACAAGTATAATCGATCTGATGCTAAGTTGCTTAGCTACCAGTGCATTATTATCATTATTATTATTATTATTTATATCGCAGCTACTCTTGGGTAAACGGTGACGTAAGCAGTGACGTGTGGACGCTTTACGATGACATAATGACGTACTTGGCTCTTGGCTGGTGGAAAACCAAACACGTTCTTTGTCAGAAATTGTTAAGCACCAGCTCAGCACAGCGCCGACCCCTGGCGCTGAATGAGCAACGCGTTTTTTTGGGGTGTAAAAGGTGTCCCGAGTTTTGTCACTTAGCAAGTCACTGTCCTTACTGAAGTCAACACAGTAACACCCCTTGTACATTTGTGTGTTTGTTTTCGTCTGTGTCTCTTGACTTCTTTTTGCTCTTTGACTTCTCTGTAGTGTATTGGTGTGTGTTATGTATCAGGGTGGGGATCATAAAGTATCTTTTTCCTGTCCAGCCCACTGACGCAGTGGCACTTTTATGTGACATCATGGCAGCTGACCGGTTTGGACTCACTCACGGGGTGTGTGTTGATAAAAGGTTGATTGAGGCATTTTCACTTCAGGAAGACGAGATTGAGTATCTGGATTTATTCACAAAGTGCAGCGTGTGCAGACTTATGCCCTGGGTCAATGTGAAGAAGTCATGCTTGCTATTTCAACCGCTCGCAGGACTCTTCAGTGATCTACTTGATTTGGTGGCGCTTGAATGTGTCCCAATTTGTCTGGGTAAATCTGATGGATTCATTCATTCACCGCCCCGCCGGCATTTCTACCCACAGAGCTAGCTTGGAACAATGTCAATTCAGTTCATATCCAGCTCAGGAAATTGCTCCCACTATGCGCGTTATCGGCCGTGATGTGGTCACGCTGAGCAAATAACCGCTGTTGTCAACACTCTGATGCCAGCATGTGCAGACAGTGGGTGGATGTTGGCGGACGCTCGGGTTTCTGTATGCACAGCCACCAGGAAATGTTCAATGAAAACATCTGACTCTGCTTTTGCAGTATGTGGTTATTAAAACCTCACAAAGGTTATGGCATACGGTCAATGAACCGAATTGAAGACTTTTGGGGGGATTTAGTCACCATTATACTCTGAAAGACTCCCCTGTTTCCCATTTTTGTTCTCGATGTATTACTCTGGCAGCGTATTGTGGAGGGTTGGCGTTATTGTCATCGTGTTTCATTTATTGATACTGTCTGGTTTTATTTTCTGTCCTTGAATGCACCTTGGACACTTTCAACTGCTGTGGTTGAAATGTGCCTTTCGGCTCTCTCTGCACTAAAAACAGAGTGCCGTTGCGCATTTTAGGTGCCCCGGTGTGTCAGGCAGTCGAGTTGGACACAGTTCACATGCAAGCTTCGGATTGGTTTAGAACACATGCTGCGTTCGCAAATTAAGGGGATGCGAGTGTGCATTGCCTATCCGAGCACACACACACACACACACACACACTCTCAGAGTAGTGCAAACGGTGACATGCTCGCTGCATGCCGTGGTACTTTGCTGATTATTTTGTCTGTCTCGTTACAGACCGCGGTAAATAAATAGCTTTGCTGCCATTTTGTGAATTAACCTTGCATTTTGGTTAATCCCGGCATTTTTTGGCCCCTATCGGCCATGCATAGCAGGGGTTCACTTTATTACTTTCATAACATCTAAAAATGGAAAATACGGTTGTTACACTCTTGTTAAAGTCTTGTAAGAAAATGTTTGATCGTTAATTCATGTGGTGTCTATTCGAGACTTGTCTCTGGTTTTGTATGACTCAATCAGTGTTGTTTTTATTTGCAGGAAATGCACATCTGCATTAGTTTAAACCAATGAGCGAAGATGAAATTACCACGTCATGGTCTTGTCGCTGGTCAGATGGACTGGGGGCCCCCGTCTAAGGTCGTCTGACCTTTTGTCTTCAACCCGAGAGGATCATCTGTGGTAGACAACCGCGTTTCTTCGGCCTTCATGTCACAGGTAAGAATCATTTGTTTATCGCCATCTCTGTTTCGGTGCTATCAGAACAGCCCAATTGTGCGGTCTCGTTTGATCAGACGTGCCCATTGTGTATGAAAGAGCCTTTTGATTGTTACCCCTTTGTTTGTGGGTCGTGGTCACGCTGCGCAATCATCGTGGAAGGAAGTCCGAGTCAGGGTGGCTTTATAGAAACGCCTGTGCCGGCAACAGACCCGCGCACTGGACGCTGGCCAGTCAGACACTTTGAGGCAGGTGTCCGTTTACGCATCTTAACTACCTGCTACATTGCTTGTTTGTTTAATGGAAAAAAAAAAAGAAAAAAAAACTAATGAAAAGTTTGACAACCTGTGGGTTGAGCAGCGTCCCACAACGGTGTTTGACCCTTTGAAAGGGGTGATGGCACTATGTTGAAATGACAGCGGGTCTTGCAGTTAAGACAGACAGGAACGAAAGCAGTGAGCTTATGACGAAAAGAGGAATACGGAAGGATGTGGCCATCGCAGCGTGGACTGAAACCTCCTAAAATAGCAGCGCCATTGAGTGAGCTTTTTGTGGAGAGTGTCTCCGAATGCTTGGAGGGCCTTGGGAGCTCAGACTGACAGAGTAGACGGAAGAGGACAGGGAGCCTCCCTGAGTCCAAGTGTGTGTGTGTGTGTGTGTGTGTGTGTGTGTGTATGTGTGTGTGTGTGTGTGTGTGTGTCTTTGGGTGAATGGAAGAAGCAGGACAGTGTTATTTTAACCCTGAGCATAGATCCGGCTGTCACACCATACCATCCAGTGGTGCACTCGTCATCTCTTCCTGTACTAAATGTGTGCACCGTTTTATTTTGTTTTTTACCTATCAACTAGTTTCCATCATTCCCCCCCCCCCCAATCCCTGTATGATGAGTTAACGCTCAAGGCCACAGAGCAATATATGTTGTTGTCTTTCTTATCTTCTACTATGCTCAGTCATGCACTTCTCAGCGGCAGCGCCCGGAAGTGCAGATTGCATATCCTCCCCCGCCACCCCCCATAAACACACACAGTTGAGCGATGAAGCAATTTTGTAGTGGCCGTGAATGAGACTATATCACTACACACACACACACACACACACACACACACACACACACACACACACACACACACACACACACACACACACACACACACACACATCTAAACGCAGAAAGTGGAAGCAAGCTTTCATATTATAGTAGTTATTATGATTGTTGTTGTTAGTATTGTTCATAACTTTGGCAACTTTTCTCTTTTTTTGACTGTAAATGATCGCTTCATTCACAATGTGCCACTTTCTTAACGTTGCTTAACTCTGCCCTCTTGTGGCCAAAGAGATGCTGTGCATATTATACAGTACTTGATATACAGTGGACCCCCGCATACTCACTCTTTAGCACCGGCGGAGTCACAGATAGGCAGATTTTGTTTTTCCATGTTTTTTATATATGAATGAATGAATCTTAAAATATATTTTTTCTCCACTTTTTAAAATTATTGTGGTCGAGCTGGGAGTCAAGCCTTGTTTTTCATGGAAAACGCTAGGCGGTCTTATGTGGGGGGTTTTCCCCCATAATTTTTGGTTGAACGTTTATTTTTTTTTCAATGCACAGGCTTCACAAGGTTTCATGGACGGAGGGGGGAAGGGCTTGGCCCCCTGGAGATGCACAGATGGACAGATTTTGAAAACAATACAGTACTGTGTAATAATACCGTCACGGTTGGATTTTAAGTGGGGTTTTTTTTCAGTCTGTTACACCAACACGGTTGGTATGTTGACAACCACAAAAAACAACTCCAAAAAAAAAAAATGTCAATATTGTAATCAGTGTACACAAAGCTATGCAAACTTAGCCTCTCCTTCTGCCTGCCTCTGTAAGAAACATTGAAGCACATTTAATGTTTAACTGATCAACATTGACTTTGGCTCACAGCACAGAAACTGTTTCCTCACCGATTACAGTTTGGTGCGTGTGTGCCTTGATTAATTGAGGAGAAATGTTACTCAATGATGAGCAGTTCTCCTGTCATACTCGTGTCCCCCTAATCCTGCCCCGCGTTGCTCGGCGGCCGTGAGCTCTCCTCTTAACTGCCACCTGTTTCGCCTGAAGGGACACACGGGAAAGCCAACACCTCCCCGCACTCAAGCGAGCCTTCAGTCTTCTCCTAGAAAGACGGCATGGGAGCCGAGAATGATGTAGCGTGTATCATCCACGCGCACGTTGAGCCAAGATGGAAATATTTCTGGGAAAGGGGCGATCAAGACTGATTGGTGTAGCCAAAGCCAAAGCTTGATTGATTCAACAAATGCTGTGGAGTCGTGGTCCTTCATGTCGCTAAGGACTCTCCGTGGTCTCTTCGAGTCGGTGTTTGGTCTCGAGAGTTCTGGTCGTTTACACCCACGGTCTGTCTGATCTCCTTCTCCTGATGCTCCATCATACGGAAAGAGAAGGCGTTTGCATGTTTTAACAGACTCGGCTTTACGTCCCCCCCCCCCCCCCCCCCCCCACTCAAGTTGCCTGACAAATAAAGCTGTCGGGGTCATTGGCGAAGGCGCCGGCATTTTTGTGTTTGAAAAATTTTCCAGCTTTCACAACGACCGTATTTTAAGTCTGGGTTCGGACGTGATTGAGGGGTTAAAATTCACGGTTCAGTGGGTGCGTTTGGTGAAACCGGACATGGCTGAGTTAAACATAAATGATCAAATGTTGTAGAAATGAGACGGGATGACACAAAAGGGTGCAGCGATAGAGTTGGGGATCACAGATGTTGATTTCGTAGCTGACGCAGGCTCAGTGAGGTCGTAAGCCTTTGACACCAAATCTGTGATTGGCTGCTCCTCAGCTGCGAGCGCGACCAATAAGAATAACCCGGGTGGCTTTACAGCAGCATGCACTTCAAACCAGAAGACAAAGGCGTGGAGAAAATCAATCCTGTTATGTGTAAAAAGCTGTGAAAATATTTTGTTTTCAATGTCCTCTGCAAAAGTTAAGATTATATGTACTTTCTGTTAGTATTTGTGTTTTGCTAATTCTACTGATCCTTTCTTTGATGAATTGAAATTTGGTGTGGCGCTCATGTGACACGAACAGTTTGAAGAGCGGCCGAGCCAGGAGAGCAAAAAGCGAATGTTGCACGGCGAGCTGCGATTAACCGGCCAGAGGATATCAACAAAATCGGACTGGACATGAGAGTGGGAGGGGAGTCGGGCCACAGTTTGTGGAGACGAAGGAAACGAGGCAAGCCATGTGTATCGGAGAAACTAAAAAAATAAAATAAAAATGGTGATTGCAGTTCACAATAAGTCCCATGTCAGCTGTTATTTCAACTCCAACTTGGGACCAGGAGACGGTCATGTCCAAACACATGCGCTTGTCCACAACTACCACACGTACTGTTTCTTTCATTCTATTTTCTTCTCCATCCAGATGTCCATTCAGTATGGAGCCAGATGGTCTGGATACCTTCCCAATAGTGGGAGAGGTGCTTTTGACACACGCACACAGGACGCTGTTTTTTTATTTATTTTTTAACATAAATCCCTCTCAGATGGAAGATTAACTCTCCTCATTAGGCCCCCTCCTGTTCCCCTTGTCCCTCCTACCTCTCCCTCGTGCGTGCCTTGCGTTTGCTGCCATTGGCTGCCTCTATCAGGACCACCATAAACCGGATCCATGCTGACTTCGGGGCACAGGGACAGCGAGGAAGAAGAGGGGTGGGTGGATTTTGCTACGATAACAGAGGAAGCGACCACTCACCAAATCTGGTGCCGGGATCAAGAGGGGGGTGTGGAAAGCAGTTTAAAGGGGTTCAGATCCAGAGGAGGAAAGGGGCGACCGACAACAACAACAACAACAACAACAACATGGGATTAGGCATCAACCGAGCAATCAGGAAAGACGGTTTAAGTCAAAGCATTAAATATCCCCGACGACTGTATTTGTGTCATTGGATATCTGTTCCTGAAAGGCAGGAAGGATGAAATAAGGTAAAAAAAAAAAAAAATGCTCGCAATGACATTTCTATGAGTGGAGAGAAACTGACATTACTGGAGCACAGAGATAGAAAGGGAGAGCGTAGCATCGCCGGATATGAAAGAAGAGCATGCGTCAGCTCTAAAACAGTGCAAAGGAGGAGTCAGCGAGACGGTGACAGAGGAGGTGAGGCAATTTTGGTCGTGGAAATCGAGCCTTTTCGGATCCCTACCTTTAGGTGCCGCATGGTGTCTCCTTATTTCGTTTCTCCTTTCCACCTGCAGCAGCTCCGCTGAGGACCCAACTAAGCGATTTCTATGTCCGGACTGAACAATGACCACCAACTGAATGTGAAGTGATCAGCTTTGAACCATCCGGGAAGTTCACATCACCAGCGGCAAATTGTGGCGGGCGCTAACCCGTTCTTATCTTTCTTCAGCTTGGACAACACAACATTTGCGGCTAAAAGGCGGATTTGCGGAGGATCGCCTTTCCGGAGCCCACCAGAATCCTCCATCAAATCCGTTATTGCATAGACCAGCACTTGGGCAGCGAGCGCGGCCGTTATCAGTGAACCGTGAGCTCTTTGTCTAAGCTGACTCGACACAAAATGAGGACCACAATGACGGTCGGAGTATTGCAGCGTCGCATGTAAATGAACTCCAAGCGATGCAAAAGCAGGGAACGCCGCAAGCGGAGGGAAAACAGAAACCGTGAAGCGAGCTGAAGTGAGCCTCTGACTTGACGACATCGCTTCAGTTGCACTTGGAAGATATTAATCAGATGCGGAAGTGCTGCCATGGGGGAGACGGCAGAATACCAGAGGCTGCAGGAGACGTCCGAATCGGACGGCCGCTGCGTAACCGGTGATGATGAAGAGGTAGAGCTCTTCTTTCTTTTCATCATGATTCCCATTCCAACAGAGCAGTGTTCCGTGCTTTCGAAGATTGTACTAAAGTAGAAATAAGTCATTAATATGCTAGCGCCCGATGAAGAGTTTTTAAGTTGGCTTGTGACGTCGCAAAGCCAGCCGACATGACCCAAAGTGTGATGAGCGGCTTGCGCGTTCATGAAGAAGGCAGCTAGTAACGGTGAGAACTCCTGCGAGTTGCTCAACACATTGACCATCGATGCTTCATACTTAACGTTCAATGTTTGTTTGACGTGCAAAAAGTGAATCATTTGACTCGCAAACCGTGATGCGAAAAAACACTCATTTCAAGCCTTACAACAGTACTTAACCATATTTATACTTTCATTCGTACTTGTGGCCAGACATTAAATCATGTCTCCTTTTTCACATCGTCTAAATGGGGTGTTGTATGTGGAATTTCGAAGGGGGAAAAAAAAAGAAAGAATTTCAAATTCCAATGAGGCTGGAACAAAATGTGTCACAAATGTGAAGCGCTATGAATAATTTCCAGAGCCACTGTATGTTTGCCCTTGATTTATTTCAAGAATTGTCTCTTTCTTTTACATTTTTAATTTGATTTTTTTTTTTTTTTTTTTTGCTAACCTAAGTAAAATAATCCACCCTAGAAAACGATCAGCGCAAGCCTCCGGCTCTGTGCGGCAGACCGCATGCGTGTGATATGAGAGTGCGTGTGCACGCATGGCATTGATTGACACGCTTTAGTCACACATTTTGCCACGATAGTCTCTTGTCAGCAGTTCTCGTCACAGCATGACAAGTTATAAAATAATAGTTTTAATATATGACTGCTTTTTTTTGTACTGCAACCTGAACTGTTAATTAAGCATTAAAAACTATTTACGTTTTGCCTGAGATGAGAAAAAAGTTGAGGTAGTGGTTAAGGCAACCCTATAAGTGACTATATATGTTTGCCTTAATTCAAATGTCTTTACAATTCCTTAAAGAAAAAAAACAAAACTAAGTCAATAGTTTTATGTCAGAAAAAAAATCCTGGTCCTCCCTTTTCTTGTAGGAATGAAATTAGTTTGCAATAAAATTTGTACATTCACAGTAGGTCAACACACCAGATGCTTCATTAGATAGCTTTGAAGTCAAAATAGGTGTACGGCTTTTAGAGTCCAAATCAAAATAAAAGAAAACCTTGTGCTAATGTGCAAGCTCTTTGCACCCAGTCTCATCGGATTTAGTGCCACCTAGTGGCGTTAGTTTGCAGCAGCAGGTTGACACACTGACCATTACGGTAATCCTATTGATCCAATCTCCTTAGCGATGAGGCAGCTGGCACCATTGTGATGCATTCCATGCACTGATACTTCAGCGGGCACCTCGCCGATGTAAATCAGAGTCGTGATCCACACACGCGCATGCTTTTCAGCACTGCGATGTTTCTTGGTCGCTGCCAAATGTATGCCTTGTTGCGTTGTCTCGTCAACCAGTAGGTTTCTTTTGACGGACATTTGCCGAGGTTGTCATCTTTGTGTTTCTCTGACATGCAAGTCAGCGCTCATTCGCGTTCTCATGAAGGGAGAACCGTATTCCCTCACCCTAGATTTAAAAAAATAGCACGTTTTGGTATCAATGCGACAAAAGAGTAACATTCTTTTGGCATGATAGGTCCCAAACGCGCAACATTGCCCGCGATCGATCCCAAACATTTGATCACAGACACCGAGGTTGCTTTACTGCGATTTATATTCCATCCCAATGAGCCGACTTAACGAAGGGTCGCTTACGGAAAGGAAGCCGTTGTCGGGGAAGGGTCTTGTCTATTTTGTTGTTGTATCCTGTCACATGCTGTGGAATGAACACGTTCTAATTACTTCAATGAGCAGCCACATGTGAGCCAGATGTGCCAACTAGATGCGGGGAATCAAGGAGCCGCTTAACTATTTGGTAAACACATGGCAATATGTGTTGCTATAATGTTTTGTTTTTTTTTTTAATTGCACCACCTCTTTTAATGATGGATGTTTTTAGCAAAAAGTGTACATACACACAAACTTAACACACAAAGATACCACATTAAGCCAGCTCAAGCAATTTGGCTTTTGTTGTGGTAATAACATGAAAAGAAGTCTCCAAAAGGATGACTGTTTTCACCCCCTTTTATGTTGCTCTCCTCTAATTCATCCTTTGAATCTGCGCCATGTTTAGAAAGTGCAAGGAGTGCAGCCGAGGTGGTACATGTGTGTGCGCGCGCGCGTGCGTGGGCATGTTTGTGTGTGTTTTTTTGGGACGAGGGGTGGCGATTGCATCACAGGAAACACAGCTCTCCCATCGCGCAGTTGAATGTGACCCTTTGGCCCCGGATCAAATGCTTCTCTAGGGCCGAATACCATGACGCCTCTGTCTTCTGCACCGGGTGCTGCTCTGGACTCCACTCGGCTGACCGAGTGCAGAGGAGGAGGGTGGGCGGAAGAACCAGGCGCCGAGCTCATGAGAAAAGTTGCGAAGAGGTGACTCAAGAAGAAGAGTTGAATGAGACGCCGCGTCGCAAATCCACAAGAAAGGGCGGAATTGGAAGAAATCGCCTCTGTGATGCATGTCGTTCTATGAACAATAAAACCTGGAAAATACTGGAAAACCAAAAGTTGGATCCAGAGTCATTTCGCGAGCGTACCTGACTTTGCGTGTCAAAATTGATGTCCCAGACCGGCAGAACAAGAGCGAGACCACCAGGTCTGAGCGCAAGGAAATCCGCCCCATGTTCTATTTTCAGAAGAGGAGGGAGTGAATGGGAGAGTGGGAGCTGTGGAGATATATCGGTGACGTGTGTCCAGAGCCAAATAAGAAGTGACATTGCATCACAGCAAAGAGAGAGTGCATGCGCATGCTCATCTTGTTACACCGTATTTAAAAAAAAAAGAAGAAGAAGAAACCGGAGACTCTGACTGGCTGCATATCTCCAGTCTGTCTGGCTTACTGAAGGGTGATCGAGCGAGGGAGAAGAAGCGCCTATTTTTAGCCCCACGCTGTTCGGAAGACTGAAAAAGCAAACAGACAGTAGCGACGCACGCAGAGTCAAGACGGCCAGCGAGAGGGAGGGCAGAGGGAGGAGTGATTCACTGGTGAAGTTCCGCAAAGTTCGAGTCCCCGGCTCATTGCTGTGAGGAGAGAGCTCACGCTAGGATTGGCTGTTTACTTTCACTCACTCTTTTTGCACGCTGAAATGTCTCACTGCCCGCGTGAGTGAGTCAAAACTCAAGAGCGGACTTTCAGAGGGATCGGCCTGCCATGGAATGTGGTGGATTTGCGCACCGTTTTGCGAGACGCCGTTTGCCGCCCTCCTGGCTTCAAACCTCCACATCTGGATCCAGGGAATCGGTCGACCCATTCTTTCGGATACCGGGAAGCTCAGAGCGGAGCGTTTCTTCGAATGGTTTGGGGGACGAGCCGAGATCACAAAAGCACATTTTTGGCCTCCTCTACTCTCATAAGGACTGAGGAATTCAGGATGCGACGCTTTGACAAGCTGAGAAAGACGTTCCCCTTCCTGGCACGCTTTCATGAATATCGAGTAAGTTTGTTTGACTTTTGTAGTCAGAAAGAAGTGTGTGTGTGTGTGGGGGGGGGGGTTGTTATTGCAGCAGGATGTACAGTAAGAGCAGAATAAGGCTGTCCCAAGTCATGACTTTGGCCTGTACTTCTTGCGTGTTTGTATGTCCGTGTGCGAATGTCATCTGCGACATCCGGCACTTTTCTCTCGAACTACATCTGGGGACAAATGGCACCGTGGTACTTGGTTGCGGGCAGCGTGAGTTCTGACCCATCGGTGATGGCGTGAATGTGAGAGTGAGTGGTTGTCCGTCTCTACCCGTGTATGTGTGCCCTGTGACGTCCGGCGACCCGTCCGGGGTGTAGTCCACCTTTTCCCCGAAGTTAGCCGGGGGTCGGCTCCGGCCTCCCGTGACCGTCAACAGAAAACGCAGAATAGATCTTACATTGATGGATGGCAGATTTTGGTCAATTTTCAGACATTGCAGACCAAATCGTGAAGTGAACCCTAATAACATTTGTGCATTTTCTCCACTGTCGCAATTGAAAATCTTTTTTTTAAATCTAATTCATTGATTAATGGTCAGATTGGTTGCAGCCAATATCCCAATATCGCACCTAGCAGAGAGTTATTTGTCGTCCAAGCCCTGACGGCTTCAGACTTGACACCGCTGCGCAAAGAGCCCAGACAGGAAACAGAGTTGCATCGTCTTCACTCTGTGATGAACTCACACGCATGTGTTGACTGCGTAGGACGGCCAGGCTTGCCGTGTGCAGTGAAGGGCAATAACTCATGCTGAATGCTTTTTCGTGGAATATATTACACATGTACTTTACAATATTTACAGTACCAGCAGCCTGAAATACTTAATTCAAGGAATCAACAACCAAAAAAAAATGGCTGCACTCTACAGAAAAGACAGTCTTTAGTTGCATCCAGATCCCAAGTATTGTTTGAATCCAAATGAAGCTAAATTTGCAACATTAATGCTGCACGAATTACAATCTGGCGCGCTAATTTAACAACATGAATTGCTGCCAACTGGGGAGACAAAATTTAGCATGAAACGAAAACTTTGGCATGACAGCTATTGACCCTGCATGAAAAAAGACACTGACCTTTTTTGTGTGTGTGTCCTTGCAGAAACTGGGCAATAATATGCAGCAGTGTGAGGAAGGCACAGAGTGGCTGCTGGAGCTGCTGATCGAAGTCCAGTTGCAGCAGTACTTCCTGCGAATCCGAGATGACCTCAACGTCACGCGGCTCTCCCACTTCGACTATGTCAAGGATGAAGACCTGGAGAAGATTGGCTTGGGTCGACCTGGTGAGAAGCTGCCCCTGCTCTCCTTTGGGCATGCCTACAGAATATTTTTTTTTGTATGTATTGTAGTGTATGTACAGTCTTGAGAAGCAATTCAAGATTGTTCTAGTCATGTGCAGCGCTATTCCTACCACGGGTTCATGAAGTGGGGTTTTGGTTGTTGTTTTGTAAGCATAAAGAGTATGCGCTCAGTCGTCTTGCTGCTGTTTTTCTGCATTGGTGTGACATCTAGCATTCTCTTGGTTTAAAAAAGGGCAGAGAAGACTGTGGGAGGCTGTAAAGAGGAGGAAAGCCATGTGCAAGCGCAAGTCCTGGATGAGCAAGGTGGAGACACACACACACACACACACACACACACACACACACACACACACATGGCATGTGCGACATCTTTACTTGATGGCATCTGTCTGTCAGTCACAGAATAAAAAACATATTCTCACATTGGCCAGCACGAATCCATAGTCACTCTTGCTATCATGAGCATGTGGTTCTCTAAACGGCTTTACGGTGTTTTGATTATCCACTCAACGCATGATTAGAGCAGCTCCCTTTTCTTTTTCTTCTTTGGCTTATTTTAAGTTCTGCTCGGTCATCGTCAGAATAGTTTGAATATCGAGCCTCCTCTTCGGAATCGCACGGTGTCTACCGTGGCGTTTTTAAAAAGCTGACAGCATGATGTCATGTCTGCTACGGCGCGAATGTGACACCATAACACCGTACACTGACTGCTACTGTTTATATTTGGTCAGTCAAACATGTTAGGCACCAACGATTCATCGACATGGCTTTTCTAATTATCCGATTGCTGTGTAGCGAGTTTCTTTGGGCAGGTCATTATCACTCTAAAATGGCATGCGTGAGAGAAACATCGGGTTGGAGCTGACACGGGCGTTGCAGCATAGCTGTGGAATTGACTGTTTTTACTCAATTTCCGAATTGACTTTGTTGTTGTCTCCCTCTATTCCTCTCAAGGTGTTCAGCGGTAAGCGTCCAGATGGGGCAGACTTTCCCCAGCAGGGCCAGCCCGCCTCCTCCTACCGTAAACGGTCTCCCACACCACCCCTGGGCCCGGTGGAGGGGCTCCTGGCCACACATTCCACCGAGGACATTTCCCTCGATGGCCAACGGCAGTCTCTGACCTGCCTCATCCCGGAGAAGGACCTGACTCTCCTGGAAAAACTCGGTGACGGCTCTTTTGGCGTTGTGAAGAGAGGCGAGTGGCTGACCCCTACAGGGAAGATGGTGACGACCCTTTTAGATCCTACGTGACAATATGTACACACCGAAACGTTTGTTGGGCGAGGCCATATTGATGTCTTCGTGTCCCGTTTTGTAGATAAACGTCGCTGTCAAATGTTTGAAGCCAGACGTGCTCAGCCAGCCCGACGCTCTGGAGGATTTCATCTGTGAGGTCAACGCCATGCACTCGCTGGATCACCAGAACCTCATTCGCCTCTACGGTGTGGTGCTCACACACCCAATGAAGATGGTAGTGCACACACAGAACGCCGCCCACAGAGGGAGGACTGTCCAAACGTATCGGGGACGCATTAACTCGTGCGAATACGTGTCAAGACTCTCTCCTCTCGCGCGCGCATGACCTCACAAGTCCGTTCTAATCTGCTTTGGCATCCGAAGCCTTTTGTGTCTTAAGAGTGATGAGAGGATGGAGGAAAGCGGGGAGAAACAGGAAGGGAGGAGAGCACGTGCACTTTGGGCGAAAAAGAGCCGCTGGCATTTCTGCCTTTTCAACACCGCGCTACCTTCGGGCGCCAAATAGTTTGGGAGCTACGTCATGACTTTTCGAGCTTCCTGTTTTTGTCGCGTTACTTTGTCAACATAAGCGCCCCCCTGCTCTTTCTCGAAGTTTCCTGTGTGCTTCATTTTTCAACTGACTTTCCTCAGCCATTCATCGCTCTCTCTCTCTCTCTCTCTCTCTCTCTCTCTCTCTCTCTCTCTCTCTCTCTCTCTCTCTCTCTCTCTCTCTCTCTCCCCTGCCCCCCCCACATGCGCTAGGTGACCGAGCTGGCGCCACTTGGTTCCCTGCTGGAGCGCTTGCGGCGCGTCCACCCACAGGGCCCCGTGTTGATCCACACTCTGTGCCAGTATGCAGTGCAGGTGGCCTGTGGCATGGCCTATTTGGAGCAGAGGCGCTTCATCCACAGGGATCTGGCGGCCAGGTAACAGTAGACCACAACGTGATTTGATTTTGAGCTTTTAACGGGCGGGATGTGCGGCTCAAAATCTTTTTTTTTTTTTGTTGTTGTTTTTTTTTGAGTGGTGTTCATCTGCCTTGGACTTAATTGCTAGTGTTTTCCCTTTTTCGACATTTTTATGGCATCTGACGTGATTTTATGGATGCGGTCTTTTGCTTTCTGACTTCTCCACCCAGACATTTGTAGACTATTACAGGGTGACTTGGCCCACGGGCTAAATGAGTCACTTCCTGGCTGGTTTTTGGGCGGACTGGTCCGAATCGAAGCCAATTATAACACCCTCAACAGGCACCACTAATTTCCTCAGTTAATTTACACAAACGGATGATGCATTTTGCATGATTTTGTATTATGTCTGAGTTAATTGTATGTCTCGTGGCAAACAGGAATGCCATAGTTAAAACACACTGCTGCTGCAATATTGTTGGATGATGCAGCATGCAATGTTTTTGGAATACAACCACGAGTAAGAAGTCCAAGATGGCGCCCGAGTAGGCAGCCATCTGCAAGTGCTCTCATGAGCCTTGCTTTTTTTTGTTGTTTTTCTGTTTGTTTTGTCACTTTGTGTTTGTTGTTACGTCGTGTGGACCTGATGTGGACTGTTTTCAGCATTTTTTTGGCCACGACATTCATCAAGGAGGAGACTCGGTGCTTGGTGGTTTTGCCTTCTCGGCAGCATGGGTATGCCAGCACTGTTTTTGATTGGGAGGAATGTCGGCGCCATTTGACTGTCGTTG
>NW_017805531.1:455921-475909 GCF_001891065.2 Hippocampus comes | reverse complement strand
CTTTCCAGCAGCTCCTATATTTTGTTGTTCTACTTCTTCCATTCATAACTTTGCTGCTGTGAATTGGGAATTTCTCCATTGCGAGACTAATAAAGGTTTTCTTATCTTATCTTATCTTAAAGAAAAAGAAATGTTCACAGTCATGTAGAACTTTATCTTGCACATTTGTTGTTATTTAACATGCAGCGTTACGGGGGTGAAAATGTCTCTTTAGGAACATCCTGCTGACATCAGCCCACAGAGTGAAGATCGGCGATTTTGGCCTGATGAGGTCACTCCCGAACAATCATGAGCATTATGTCATGCAGGAACACCGAAAGGTTCCCTTTGCGTGGTGAGTGAACTGGGAGTTACCTGATTTGTTCGACTTTAATTCTCCAAAAAAAAAAATCATTTTGTTTGGGTTTGTTTTTTTTATTTTTTTTTTTGCTAATCTGTTGTTCCCTGTCTGTGTGCATGCCGTTGAAAATAAGTTGTTTTCTGTCCTGCAGGTGCGCCCCCGAGAGCCTCAAGACCAGAACCTTCTCTCACGCCACTGACACGTGGATGTTTGGTGTGACTCTCTGGGAGATGTTCACACATGGCCAGGAGCCTTGGTTAGGCCTCAATGGGAGCCAGGTACACCCACGCACGCATTTCCGAGCATTTCAATCGAGCGGTCAATATGATCAGCGAATAAATATTGAGTGAAATAAATGAAAGTGTGGCTCAAAAGTTCCCGGTACCTAAATACTAACAGACATTTGCATATTTAATCAACAACGGGTTTTTTTTCCTCCTCCTCCAGATACTGCATAAAATTGATAAGGAAAGTGAACGCCTCCCGATGCCAGACGACTGCCCGGCGGATATTTACAATGTCATGTTGCAGTGCTGGGCACAGAAATCAGATGACAGACCTACTTTTGTAGCCCTGCGGGAGTTCCTACTTGAAGTAAAGTGGCCACTTTATTTTTTTGAAGCAACTGCTTTAGAACACACTTTGCTTATTTGCTTGGGTGATCCATACACTCCAACCATACCACAGAAAAGTCACATAAATGCTCATCTTGGTGCTCCGCATGACATAAACTGAACTTTACTGACACCTAGTGGACATCTCTTGAAGCACTTGTTAAAATATAGGGCATTATTCACAGGGCCGAATTTTAGATTTGATAAAGACCTGAATTAGTTGATAGGACCATAATAAACACTTTTATTATTTTAGCGGGAATTTCCCCCCCCCCCACTAAATTTCTGCATGTTAATGATTGTCTTTTTATTTATGTCATTAGATGGTGTTATTATTCATATCTTTATTTAGAAATCTTCAGCGTTTTGATGCTCTCCAAAGTGTAGCCGTCAGTCAAGCGCATATGTCACAAAGTCGAATACACACAGGAAGTGACGGATCCGCCATTTATGGAAATAACACACATCCAGTATAACTCAATGAATAAACCCACATGAATAAAAGTGATTTAGTTGCGATATCTGCCATGACTAAACCATTTCCCAGTGTGATGCTCTCTTTTGGCGATGCCTTGTTATACTGTGTTGCTCGTTTGCCTTTGTGTCCGAAATGCATATTTTGCGTTTCAGAGCATGCCCACGGACATGTGCGCACTGCACGACTTTGATGAGCAAGATAAGCTGCTGATCCAGATTGATGATGTCATCACAATCATTGACGGCAGGTGAGAGCCATTTTGTCCTTTCAGGTGTCGAATACGTGAAAACACGGGATAGTGCAGATCCAGCCTCTGAGGTCATTTGTCTGCTTTTGCGTTTGATTCAAGCGAATTTAATCGGAGGTTATCATGCAAGGCCTGAATTATTATTATTTTTTTGCTATCTTTGTCATTAGTGGTTAATTCTTCGAGCATCTCATAGAAATGTTGCACTGTTAATCTGTGAAGAAAATGTATCTATTAGTTTCATTGTGATTTGTTTTTTTTTTTGGTAATATTTCAGAGCCGAGAACTATTGGTGGCGAGGTCAGAATAAGCGCACTCTGAAAGTGGGAGCGTTTCCCAGGCACGTGGTGACCTCAGCGGCGGGTTTGTCCGATCATGACATCAGCCGACCGCTCAAGAACAGCTTCATCCACACGGGCCACGGAGATGCCGATCCTCATCGATGCTGGGGCTTCCCTGACAGGATTGATGAGTAAACACCGCTTATTGCTTGATTGCGGTTGGCTTAACATTTCACTTGAAATGAGGTCAAGAGATGCTGCTCAACACAAGCGATACTCTTATGACATGCGCTGTGGAGCAGGAAATTGACTACTCAAGTGACACTGTGACACTTTGACCGGTAGATGGCAGTAGCTCATTACAAGAGAAGCTGCTTGCTCATCTAACGCTCTCTTGCTTGCCCCCCCCCTCCCGCCTCTCCCGACCAGGTTGTATCTTGGGAATCCAATGGATCCTCCTGATGTTCTTGGTTTGGACCTCAGTGCAGCTCGGCCCACTCAGCTACCAGGGCGAGCTAAAAGTGAGTAAATGATTTCGTCGTGACCATCACTTATTTTTTGGAGACTCAGTTCTGTCCCTTCTTTGGTTGGATTTTTTTCAGGGTTGGATAGCCGAAAGCAGCTCAGGTTGATAGATCGGTTCCTGATCATATTGATGCTGTTTTACTTTGTCATGGCTGAAACGATATTGTTTTGTACTAAAAAAAAAAAAAAAAAAATATGCAAGTTTATGTCAGCAGGATGCAAATCTGGGTCACAGTCGAGACATACCTTGCTCGTGTGGGTTTTCTCGGGGTTACCTGCCCTCCTCCCACATTCCCATATCATGCGTGGTAGGCTAATTGAAGATCTTGAATTGTCTCAAGATGTGAATGGAATCCTAATGAGAACGAGCGGGATCGAACGTGGTCGGATGGTTGAGCAATCTGACCTGCTCGAGGCCCCGGTGAATCATACTGATACTTCTATTACTTACATGTGATTCTCCAGTGTAAGTTTCTGGAAGATATTTTCTATCGTGATATTCATGTCCAAGGGTCCTGTCAAATTGCTGTTATTCATTCGACTCATGAATATCCTTTTTTTTTTTTACTTTGAGGTGCTTTTTTTTTTTTTTCTTTGACTTGCTTGAACGGCATCTTTTCTGACCTACTTGCTGTCCCTTTTTTCCTTCTCACTCTTTGCACGGCGGTGGCTGTATTTTGTTTCCAGAAGAGTCTCCTCCTCGCCCTCCTCAACCAGCAGTGCTATTCAAGAGTAAGTCTGGTTTCTCTCAGCAGCTCCTCACCCATTGCTCCTGCCCTCTCTGTTCCCTTCTAGCTCCACTCTTCAAAGGTACACTTGATGTATTTTTTTTTCTCCTCTCGTTTGCTTGTTGTGCGGTGTGACTTTAATTTTCCATTCCATCACTATTTCTCCAACACCGAACCCTGCTATCAGGCGCCCCTGCTGTGCACGATGCATTTTTGTGGTTTGAACTCATCCTCCAGTCCCCCAAAAGTCATTCATTATTTTACACGTTTCTCCTCAGAGCCTTGTTACGATGCGGTGAATCGGGATGAGGACTTTACATATGCAGGACCGAAGAGGCGGTCACTTCGGAAAACAAGCTCCGTCAAAGGCCTCAAACTTAGACCAACGGCCTGGATCTCTTCTTCCAAACAGGGGACGGACAAGACATTTGAGTCAAGCCACTACCCCTGGAGAGAAGTGTCCCTCATTGACTTTGGGGAAGACTCGCCCTCGCCCACACCCTCCCCGTCACCTGTGGTTGAAATTGCAATCCCCAGTCTCGCAAAGCTGGCTTTGGGAGCAGAGAATCTCTTGGATCGGACACCTCCTCAGAGTCCCTCCAAGTCGTTACCCCGCCCTCTTCACCCCACGCCGGTCATGGACTGGGATGCACGGCCCTTACCCCCGCCCCCGGCGTATGACGATGTAGCGCAAGATGAAGACGATATGGAGGTGCGGTAGGACATGTTCCCGCAATCCATATATGAGTGTCACTGAAGTACACGTAGGCTGTTATCGAAATAATGATAAGAGCCTCCTTTATATCAGACCCGTACTACAAAATCTGGCAAAAAGCCACTTTTGCCATTTCCACAGCAACCAGCCAAGGTCGCTTTTACATAGCGACACCACATTTCCGAATCAGAACATTTTGCATGACGACAGCAGCGAGTTTTGCGTGTGGATGTCACAGTCCCGATACCGTTGTGCTTAACTTGCCTGACGTGCGTGCACGCAGCATGGATTCACTTTCCACTTTGTGACGGTGTAGTGGGATTGCTGTCTGGCCATACACGACTCAACAAAAAGAATATCGGGATGTCGGGTGAAATTTCAGGATCAACCTAAGATGCATTTTGACCTTTGCGGCTGAACTCACTTTTGACCTTCTCTAATCTTTTGAACACATTTTGTTCGCACAACTTGCTGTCCGCGATGAAGAAGCTGGATGGCGAATTTCATGCTCCCTTGGAGCTACGGCTCGCTAGCTCACCCGGCTAAACACGATGCGGAGCCGCAAATTCACTTCGCGTCCACCGTCAACACAGAACAAGTCACTAATCATCTAATCCGCGGCAGCGAATAAGTTATACTCCTGACTCGTATCGTTATCATGAAACAAGCAGAGGGACAAAGACGGAGAAGACATGCTCATTGCTTTCGCTATCACGGCAGACGACATGTACATATGGAACTCCAAAATACTGTCAGTGATTAAGTCATACAGTACACTTGTCATTAACTATTGAAATGTCACCCGACAGCCCAATAGCCCGAACTTTATACGAGTAGAATATGTTTAGTCCCGGATGTAGTTTTCCCCACAGTCAGCTTTGAGCGGCTGCTGCACAGGACAAGCAATATAGAAAAGGAATTGGGCGTCACAGCACTGTACCGGCATTTAGTCATTCCCTTTCACACAGCTGCCAACTTTGTCACCCCTCTGCTTGACAGTAATGTGAAGCACCCTAGAAAAAAAAAAGTGGACAAAACACGGCATCCAAAGCCATTGCTCAAGGGCCTATTCGCACTTTGGATTGGGCGCGTGTAGTTCGGCCTGTAATGACGAAGCTTGATGGCGGCTCGATGCCAAGTCTATAGTGGTTGTTGAAGAATGCCAGTCTGCTTCCTGAGCCCTGCTGAGGTGCCCTTGAGGAAAAATAAATAAATCACCTAATTGCTCACTGTTGTGCAGCCGCCCTGCTGAAACGCTTTCTTGATGCATGCTGTGCCGTGACTCGATTTCTTCTCCACGCGTGTGTGCGGGGGGGTGTTTATTGAAGTCTGTATCAGTAACACACCATGTAGAAAGTAAACAAATGTGTCTCATTACACTTTTCCCTTGCGGAATAATAGAACCATATTTAATAACACTTTTCAATGCACATACATACATTTTCCTTTCCATTTTAGGTGAGTTCCATCAACGGCACGGAGCGGCAGCACAGTGACGAGCAGAAGAATGTTCGTAACCCAGAGGAGGATCTCTCCTCTGGACAGGAAGTGGAGGGTGTGAGCCGTGTCTCCAGAGTTACAGACAAACCAGGCCTCGACGATAACCTCTTTCTCCCCAGCAAGCACAGCCGGGGCCCGACTACCTCTTTCTCCCAATCTGCCGAAATATTCCAGCAACTCCAGCATGATTGCATGAGGAGGCTGAATGTGCCAACATCTCAGAGTTCATCCTCACGTCTGCAGGCACACCAGTCCTCTGCTGAGGACAGACCCCAGGTGCCCCCTCGTGTCCCTATTCCCCCTCGCCCAATAAAAAGGGGCGACTACTCCTTTGCTCGTTGGTCGAGGGACCTCTCTCTCTCCCTGATCCCGGCCGACGTCCCCGAAGACATTTCCAGCTCGGAGCAGGACCGGCCACCGCAAATCCCTCCGAGGGAACCTTTGTCACAGCCTGGCTCCAGGACTCCCAGCCCAAGAGGCCTGGAGGCGGGCTCCCCACAGCAGAGAGTCCACTCTGCCAGTCCCACCACCGTGTCCCTTGCCCTTACAACCTGCCACTCCTCACACGCCTACAGCTCCTACCTCTCCACCTCTCCAGGTAAATTGATGCCGACTACGCACAGCTTTGCTTCAGATCCCAAATACGCTGCACCCAAAGTGATCCAGGCACAGGGGACGGACTTTGTAAACAAGAGCCCCTGCATTCTCCCCATAGTCCGTGACGGACGAAAAGTCAGTAACACTCACTATTACCTCCTGCCAGAGAGGCCGCCCTACCTTGACAAATACGACCGCTTCTTTAGGGAGGCCGAGAGCCTGACTGGCAGCACTGTGGAGGGCAGACGCGTACGGCAAGCTAACACCGCTACCGTCCGACCAATGGTGCTCAGCACTTTGCAGGGGCAGGCCCAGGGACAGGGGATCGTCCCACTGGGTGAGCTGAAGACTCATTTGTCCTCCAACAATAACAGCAATCTTGGACCGTGGACGAGTGTTTGCACAGAAAGTTTGACAGCACCGGCGGGCACCGTTTATTGTGCCACGGCAAACGCATCGGAAAACTCAGCTGACAGAGTCAAAGTGGTAAGGCGATGAAAGATGTCTTCGCTTGCCATGCCAAATGACAAAGCCAATCACGAAGAGTACTGTATCTCATCGTGTTTAAGGAGTCATTTTGTGATGTTCAAAGCATTCTAGTAAGAAATGACAAGTACAGTAATATTGTTTTCTGTACATTGATAGTCTTGTTCAGCACGTTGCTGAATTCAGTATGATATTTATAATTATGTATGTCAAATATACGATATTACAATAAGTTGAATATTTAACATACTGTAGTATTCCAGTGGTAAAGCTGAAATCATAACATTGGTCACGTGACAGTCGCAAGCTGAGCCGTGATTGGTCCTTATCTGAGCAAATGTGATGTCATTTTCAAGCGAAGGCAAGTGGGCAAAATGGCCGCCCCCTAAGATTTATCAAATGAATGGAATTTGCTTCTTCATTCTTATTTCACAAACGCAGTCATAATCTGAATTGTGTGTTTGGACTAGTGGGGCTACATAAAGCATATATTGTGAAGAACATCTTTGACATAGCTTCCGCTATTAATCTACAATTCACGACATGTATAGAGGGCTCCGTCCTTTTAGCAATTACCCACAATGCACTACCGGCGGCCATATTGGAGGGCTGTTATAAACAAGCCATACACGAATAGACTTCTATACTGCTACGGAAGGTAAGGCTTTAGTAGATTGATAGAAAGCCCACATTCTATACATATTGTGTCGTTTAAGGCGTTGGAGTCTTCCACTGATTTTGAAATTACCTGGGTTTGAATGCACCTCGTGTTTCACGTCGATCGCGAGCGACGTCCATGTTTACTTGCATTATAATCCTCTCCATGATGAGGCGCTGGAGGAAGCCAAATGTGCTCACTGTCCTTTACAAAGAGCAAATAGGGTTACGTCACATAGTTGTGAAGGTGGCAAAGTCCACCTCCAGACTTGGATATTTGCTTTATTTATACGGGAAGGATTCAACCCCGATGCCCGTCACGCACCCCCACTACCTCCCGCGATTGTATGGCGTCATTTTTGTCCCCCTTACATTCACGATATGGTACTTGCACCGCTAATCACAACAATACTTTAGTTAGTGCCGGCAGATTCTTGTATTCATCTTTTATTGTGCGATTGATAAATTGTACATTCTCATTCTTGATTGGCTGTATTTATTGTGTCCCACAGGTGCAGGAGGCAGTTCACGGCGTGACGATAGAAGAGTGCCAAACTGCCCTCCAGAACCACAACTGGAATATTGAAAAAGCTGTGCATTATCTGAAGGTAGGGACACTTCTTGATAAATAATAGATGTAAAGTGCTTCGTTGCAGCTGTTGTGAAATGCACAATATAAATAAAGTGGCATTTTATTGCAGAATATCCAGAATTTTCAAGGGGGGATGGGGGGGGGGGTGAAAACAAAGCTAATTGCTGAAGTTGTGGGCAATCCTCTCATTTCACAACCACCGCTGTAAACAAAGTGCTGTACGTGGAGCAAAAATAATTAACACAACAATAAAACAGTAAATGAATAACAAAGACGGTAGAAAGCACAAAACTGGTCAAACTAAAAATCAAGTCTAATGCAGAGTCAAAAACCAAAGAATAAAAATGAGTTTTAAGACAAGTTTTAAAGATGGGCAGCAATTTGGGCTTGCCAAACATTCAGTGGGAGCTCAATATGCTATTCCAGAAAGTTATCAAAAACAAGATAACCATAAATTTCTCAAATCTTTTTCTTCGAGAGCATTGCTGCTGTCATTCAGGGTTTTGAATGGTTTTCGCTCGGTTAAATTATCAGCCATAACGACACAGTCATAGTTCTCACCTCACAGCGCAAGATTGCAAACTTTTTAACAAAAGTCCCAAAGGATATCCAAGTATTGGTATAATCCATCAAAAATAAAGGTCCTTTGTAATAGCGGTCATGTTTGTGATGCAGCAAGGGAACGTCAGTCCTTAGCGCTAAAGTGCTTTGCAGTTTGGTGCATTTTGGGTCAACTTTTGTGCCATTCCGAGGAAGAACATTTTCATGGACAGCAACTGTAACCGCAAACAAGCAATCATTGAAAGCTGATGTTTGCCACTTTTTTGTCAAAGTGGATTCCTCCTCGTCTGTAACGGGGCTTTGTTGAGCCTTGCGGGAAAATTAGGCCATTGCGGCTGCGATGAGCAGGTTGCAAATCTCTCTGCCGCTCCCTCCTCTCTCGTCATCTGCTGTGCACTCGACTTACTCAAAATGAAAGGTCTGTGTGTGAGTGTGGCCACTGGCTCGGAAAGAACTCCAGGGAGCAATTACGTGTTTGTTAATAACCAGCAAAAAGTTAAGAGGATAAAGAAAAAGGTGAACAAGAGGTCTCGGATTCAATCTAAACAATTCTTGTGTAGAAGCAGTTTTAAGATGTGCTGCAAGCAAGCGATTATTTCGGTTGTCACGTCCGACAATACAAAAGCGCCTCCTCTTCGTCCCCCCCAAGTTTTTTCACCAGTGGTCTGTTTGTTTGTCCGCAGGTGGAGCAGTTGTTTTGTTTGGGTCTGAGGAGCCGGCCCGAGTGTCTCAAGCTGCTCGAGACGTGCGACTGGAACTTGGAGCTGGCCGGTACTCACATGTTGGATGACTACGGATCCGCAACACAACAGAGGTACCGCTCACTTTGCTCATTGCCACTTTAGCGAACCATGTGTGGGCAGAATGTTCCCTCCCACGTCGGGGTGATTCTTGAGTTTCAAATACACATTTTCAGCTGTTTTTTTTTTTTTTTTTTTTAAACCCCTGTTCACATGACTGCCACCTGCAGGACTGGAATGGAATAGTACTGCCCAGCACAATAAATGAGGAATAAACGTGTGCATGTTTAGCATAGTTTGGTCTTGAAAGAGTGCCGTCGTTGTTGGTTATTTTATGTTGTCGTATCAAATAAGATTTTATGAGCACACGTAGGGGGAAAGCACAAGGGTTGTGCAGAAAATGTGTTCCATTGTCATCTAATTGTCTTTGTGCTGTATCAGACACGGTGTTTGAAGTTTCTTGGTCAGGGTGACTTCCATTGAAGTGAGCTTCAGATTGTGTACTTTTTTCTTTTTTTCCACAATTTAATTCAAAGCTTCCTCATTTTTGCAGGCTGTAAGGAAACTTCTCGGGCTGCAGAACTTTGATTGGAACTTCCTTCATCCTCACCAAAACATCTGTGGACCATCCCTTGCGACCCTTCGGACTATGCAATTTGGTCTTAAACCAAATCTCTATAGCATAGGTGTCAAACTCAGATCCTGGAGGGCTGCTGTCCTGCATATTTTCCAAGTCTCCCTGTTGCAACACACCTGATTCAAATGAACAGGTTCAATGTCAGGCTTCCGCAGAGCTTGCTGATGATCTGATCATTTGAATCAGGTGTGCTGCAACAGGGAGACTTGGGAAACATGCAGGACAGCGGCCCTCCACGACCTGAGTTTGACACCTATGCTCTACAGTGTCAAACCGCACCTCTCAATTGTCAGATATCGATTTCTGTGTGCAGGCCACATTGCTCAAGAAATTCATCCGCTTGGTTCGTCTTACAAAAAAAGGCACAGGGACATCAGGACAAATACTGGCTGATGAACTCCTGCACGGGAAAATAAAGTTGAGCAGAAAAACCCCCCAAACCTGATATACCACACACATCAACACTGTATCTGAGTGCAGGGGGTTCGATTCCAAGTTGAGATGGGTGGCTACAGTGGTCAAAAGAATTCACGCATAATGAGCTCCCAAAAGTTGATTCAAAAGGTTTTCATCTGCCAAGTCTGCCGGAACGATGCGCGCCCAATAATAGCAGCTCATTTATTTCCTCTCATTACTTTCAAACCACAAGTGCTCCACACAGCTTTGTTCAAGTACAACACTGTAAAAATATATATATTTGTGCTCACGTGAACATTGAATTTCACTCATTTTCAACAAAAAAAATCAGAGATTGCAGGCCTAGTTGTCCCCTGTCAAACAACAACTTACGTTTGTTGTGCTAAGTAACATTTCAGCCATAAATGTTAGTACTTTATAGTTTAAAGTTGTTCCATCTGAAATGAATGTTTTAGCCCCCCTCGCCCAAAAAAGTTTTTTTGCAATTAGCTGTTTTTTTTTAACATTTATTTATTGAGACTTTTCATTACTTGATGTATTTTATATTATGATCCCATCTAACAGCGCAAGCGTCTGCCGAGAGCTTCCACAGAATCAGAGGGATCTCATCATTGCTCACAGGTAGCAATCGATAAGGTGAAGGGTACCAAACTATTTTAAAGGCATTAAATACAAAACAATATACACTTGAAATGGTGGCAGGCGTGGCTTGAAAAGTTTTTGTTTGTTTTCAATTGAATTGTACAGGTTATAAGTCAAATGAATGGTGGAGAAAAAGTTTTGAAAGGATTTTTTGGGGCCTCGTGGCATTTGAATGGGAGGGATAAAGCCTTTTTATTTCCACTCCGTATTTTTGCCATCATCAATTTATCTGATGAAACCTCAGATTTATTTTTCAATCAAGCTCAATCCAACGTGGTAAATACGGGGCCCCTTTTGTTCAAAGAGAAAAGGAAATCAAGAGACGCTCAAGGTCTTGGGGATTCGAAAATTCACTTTCATGTGGTCATCAAAACACAAACAATATGCCCGCGTCCTCCTTTCTCCAACTGACCCCCTCGATTTGTTGCCATGAGGGGTGTTCCGATCACATGGATTCTCTGCACATTTTTCGGTTTTAGCGTGATTATTGAAATAGACGATTAATCTGTCAATTATTTTTTCCTATTAATTGATTAATCACAGAAAAAAATAAAACATTCTGTTCAAATTTCCACCCCTCCATTACTTAAAAACAGGACATTATTTCAAAACACGTATGATGATAAAGTAACTGGTCTGTAACGTGCAGCGTTAAAGTAAAGCAGGAGGGGGCGCTACGTTGTACACATTCGTGCTGCAATCTGCAAAGTACGACGGGCGATCGGTTTTTGTGATCGGCAATGAAAAAGCATTGATCGATAATTCCGATCACCGACTTCTCCATGGAAATCAACTCCTCGCGACCAGTGGCCGATCGATCGAAACACCGCTAGTTGCCATCTCTCAAAAGTGAGTCGGTCAAGACGTTCTCCCATGAGCAATATGGCCGCCGTAGAAACCGCGTCGGCCACCGAGCGCGTCCATTCGTGTCCGGCCGTGGGGAACGGAAAGCTTCCATTATTGCCTCTCTGGGACGCGTCGGAAGAAGGAGGGAAAAAAAAGTAAAATACCTTATTCACTGTCACGCGTTTGGAGTGGCAAGTTGTCCCTTTTTCAAAAAAGAAGGAAGTTGGCATTAATTTGCACACGGATTTCTCCCCAGCCTGACGTTTTGGTGCACTCCGCGGTATGTCGGTGGTGTTTGTCTTGAAAGCGAGCTGCTGTCGACGCCTTTGAAGGACTGAGATCAATCAACCTTGCGTTGTGATGATCAGCCCCTCGCAGGTGTTTGACAACTCTGTCATGTACGTTATGTGATGCACATTTTCAATGTTTTTGACAGTGTTTTTCGAGCTCTCCCCTCGCATTTGCCGATGCCTCATTGGTCCCCGTATTTTAATTATTTTTTTGCTCCCCAGTTTTTTTTCCTTCGATGCCAACTGAACAGATGGTTTTGTTTTTTCCTGCTCGGATGATAGACATGTTCATGGGGAGTTAATTGATGCCGAATTGATGTATTTTTTACTAAAGAATTAATTATTTTCCACCTCTTTTCCAGTTTATGAATCTTTTCCCGCCCCCTCGCTTCTGTCCTCGAGTCATCTTTGATCTGTACGGAACATGAATTTATTGCTTGATTGGGATTGTGCTGTCTGGATTATGTTTGGGTTTTTTTGTTTGTTTTTTTACACTCTCTTAAAAGTAGAGTATCCGATTCTGAAAGCGAAGACTTGAAATGGGGCATATACTTCTAAGGGTCTCAAACTCAACTTATGTGGAGGCCGCTGGGGCGCATCAAGTATTCCACAAAAAAAGGGGTTCAAGTATTTTTTTTTTTTTTTTTTAAAGCACAACTATGTAATCTAATCTTCTCAATCAATGAATAACAGTTCAGGCCCAGTCACACCTCTCATCCCCGTGCTACTTTGCATCCTCCTCAGCGTGTCGAGTTAAGTAGCTGACATCTGATTTCTTGAGCATTGCAACTTTCTCTACGCACACAAGACATGCCGGCTTGTCCCTGTGCGCAACAGCAACAAAAATTGGCTGTTCTCTTCGCCAACCTTTCTCTTCACGGGAGGTTCGGAAAATGACATGACTGGTGACAGGGTGTATATATTTTCCTTCCACTTTTGGTGTCAGTTCAGATTTGCATTTCCTTGAAAGCAGTCGCAAGCCTGAGCTTTGGTTGCCATCTGAATGCAGCTTGCAGATTGCTGTTGGCCTTGACCTTGAACGTTTACAAAGCTTCCCCCCCAGCAGGACAGAACTGATGAGACTTCCGCAATTCAGGTAAGCAATTAACAAATACGCATCTCTATCATGTTTTTTTTTCCTTGTGTAAACTTAACAATTACAACCTGGGGTGAGAAGGAACATTTTCCCAAGCCTCGCGTCCTGCAGACAGCAAATATTTAGAATGGTCCAGCTTAGCGCGACATCATCAGCTCAGTACACGGCTGCCACAGAAATAAATGGTTGGGGATAAATTCCCATTAAAACGACAAAACGGTGCATCACTTAGAAGTCCTAAAGAGAATAAAGCGGCAGGATTACCGTATAAAGCCGCAATTTACAGCAGCGGTAGGGCAAATTGATCAAATGTTCAGACACCTTAATTGACGTGCATTCACGGGCCACTTGATTGCGGTGCATCCGCTTGGTCCGATCCCAATGCAAAAAATCAATCGATCACAGTGATTTATGAAGAGGGCCCTTGACTGTTTGGATCCATCCTTTCTGGGGTCATAATTTAACCAGTGGTTTATTCTTGTGGCTTCACCGTGTTGACTTGCACAAATCATACCAGGCAGGCGAAAAAAAGACGCTAAGATTAACTTTTTTTTTTTTTTAGAATAAATCAAAGCCAGGCAAAAGCGAGCGTCCCGCCAAAGTCGAGCGGCACCGTGACAGCAAGCACCATGAGTGACCCGGCATCGACCCACGCGCAGCATCCCGCTTCTGCGGGCGCTCAAAGGAGACTCCCCCGCCACCGCTGACACAGAGGACCAATTCTGCCGATTCGGCTGTGCCCACCTGTGCACCTTTTGCATTTCGAAACAAATGTAGTCTCATCTTAATCACCATGTTGTTTGCTTATTCTAACCATGCTTCCCCGAGAAGGGAATCGTGTGTGTGTGTGTGTGTGTGTGTGTGTGTGTGTGTGCATGTGTGCATGTTTCTAAATAACATGAGAATACTTTGACAGATTTTCATGGAATTCGACAGGTTGGGTCTTGGATTTCATTTTGCAGCCCAACCTCCAAAATAGACAGAATGACAGCGAAAGGAAAAAAATTCCAACCGCGGATTCATTAAGCAGCTCCTGTCAGACACACCGAAGCTGCTGTCACATTCATCCCCAGACCAACATTTCCATGTTTTCTCGACATTGTCTGTATCGATGTTGTGCATACCGGTGGAGAGGAACCCAACGTGTGGAGGGATCAAGTTGGCCCTTACACGTCATTCTATATCCTGGCCTTCAAGCTGTCTCGTCCCCGACTTGGCTCGCTCATCTGTGCCAAGGAGAGATCCCCGACTGGATCGTAGGAACACCCGCCCGCAGTCCCGATGCACCCCCCCCCCCCCGGTTAAAAAGGAAGTCTTTTGCTTGTCAAGCTCGCTGGCTGCGATTTCATGTAAGCACTCAGCTTTTTTGGTTTTTGTTTATGGACATTATTGTCTCTTTAAAACCCCACTTTGGTTCACTATCAACTGCTATTTCAATGTTAGTCCCGTAACACTTTTTGCACACTTGTGAATTTACAGTGGCACCTCTGAAGTTGACATGTTTGACCGGCTTTCGCCGGCCACATAAAATGACGTGGCGGGCCAGATCTGACCCCTGGGGCCTCGAGTTTGACACCTGCGCTGCAGGTTGATCTGCAACAAGAAAAACCTGACTGTTATTTTGTCAAACCAACGCTGAGAAAATGTTCACATGCCGGTCGCCGCAGTTGAAACCAAGAACGCTTGCGCACTAAAATAGGACTTCAAGCTCCCTACGAAACATGCAACCGAGTGTACGCTGATCCTTGTTGAGGCCAAACAACTGGGAAGGGAGAAGCTTGCCATTAGCTGCTCTGTGAAAGCTGCTGATAAACGTTCACCTCGTTCAAAGCCGCTGGCTGTGAGGAAAAATGATCCCCCCCCCCCCACATTAAAAAAAAATCTGAATATCCCTGCAGCAAAGTGAGGTGACGTCTCCTTCCATTTAGTAGTGTGTGCAGTGTTCCCTTCAATCTGAGTGGCTGGTCCAGTGCGCTACCTATTAGCCTAGCAAAACGCCCTCATCCAAAAAAAAAACAACCCCCCCCCTCCAAAAAAATAGCACTGCAGCATGGAACAGAAAAAAAACTGGAGTACACCGTATGGCGCAAAATGACTGGTACGACTGTCTTCGGTGGGAAAAAAACTGATCTAGAAAATACTGATGTCATTCTTCTTTTTATTTTGATGCAAACTCGTGTTATTGATTCAAATGTGACAATTACAGACGTACTTTGCGTTCAAAATGGGGCACTTTGTAACAGCATGGCATCACGCACGCTGAGAGCAGACGAAGCGATCAATCAGATTGAAAAGAAAATTGGCGGTTCTTTGTGTTTGCATTCGCCGTCATCGAAAGTTGAACGCAATTATCTGATGAGATCCCCGAAAGTGCAGGCATTGTGTGTATTTGTACACTTTGTTCGAATGCCCTCACACACGCTGTATGACTGTCTCCATCATTCCGTCTTTCTGGACAGGTTGACACAAGGAGTACAGCTATTCTCTTTTCTTTTTTTTTTTAATCCATGAAGGCGTCATGTTGAGGTTTAAAGGAAGCTTCCTCGCAGCAGCCTTGGATGGCGACCGTGACTTCCAGTCGTCCTGGACGATTGCTGATAGGCGGATTTTGCTCGCTCAGGCAAGTGAAGTGTTCTTTGTAATCAAGCTTTATTTCTTTTGCAGAGTAGACAATCACAAAAGCAGAGGAAAAAGTTGGATGGCAGTCTGCTTGTTGCTGGGCGGTGAAGTGGTCAGGTCTTGAGAAGAACGTGGGACAGGTGTGTTGACCTGAGAGGAAAGGCATCCGTGAGTTACACGCAAGTCAATTTCTTGTGCAGACAAAGATGTGTTGGGCATGAAACTTATCAGGGAGATAGACTCTGTGTTGGGTCTTTGGAGAGCAGGAAGCCGATCATGTTTCCTGCTGCCTGGGGGAGGGAAAAAAAAAAAGTTGTCATGATGGTGCATTGAACGAGTGTAAATGTCTCCTACTTTTCAGGCTGACCCAAAGTTTGACTTCAGCACCTTGCGAATAACAGGAAGAAGAGAAAAAAATGTTGCCTGCAGGTCTGTGCTCAAAGGTGGACTCTGGCGGTGAGCAGATTACTCCCTCTTGTGGCACGGAGGACCCAAGAACAGTCTTCCTTCAACTCTGAAAAATGAAATGAGGCTTGTTGTGTTGGGTCTGTCTCAGTGACAGACTGAGGCTGCTGTTGTCTTCTTCTCTGATCAAAACAATGTTGTCTTTTCGTTTGATCAAAACAGTGTCTCCCCCGAGCGGATATTCCACGAATTGAACCTTATTAAAAATTTTCATTCTGTGTCTTTTGCGCATTTTTTCACTTTTAAATTATCCTGCGGGCCTGATCAAACCTCCTTGCAGGCCAGTTCCGGCCGTATCTTATACACCCCTGATGTTTAGTAAGGCGTTTTTCGACGAAAAAAACGACATAGTTTAGTAAGACGTTTTTAGCCCGATAAAAACGACTATGTATAGTAAGGCGTTTTTTGCCGAAAAAAACGACCATGTATAGTATGCCGTTTTTTGCCGGAAAAAATGACATCGTATCGTAAGTCGTTTTTAGCGCGAAAAAAAAGACGTAGTATAGTAAGCCATTTTTAGCGCGAAAAAAACGACATAGTATAGTAAGGCTTTTTTAGCCGAAAAAAAACGACACAGTATAGTAAGGCGTTTTTAGCCGAAAAAAACGACCATGTATAGTATGCCGTTTTTTGCCGGAAAAAATGACATCGTATCGTAAGTCGTTTTTAGCGCGAAAAAAAAGACGTAGTATAGTAAGCCATTTTTAGCGCGAAAAAAACGACATAGTATAGTAAGGCTTTTTTAGCCGAAAAAAAACGACACAGTATAGTAAGGCGTTTTTAGCCGAAAAAAACGACCATGTATAGTATGCCGTTTTTTGCCGGAAAAAATGACATCGTATCGTAAGTCGTTTTTAGCGCGAAAAAAAAGACGTAGTATAGTAAGCCATTTTTAGCGCGAAAAAAACGACATAGTATAGTAAGGCTTTTTTAGCCGAAAAAAAACGACACAGTATAGTAAGGCGTTTTTAGCCGAAAAAAACGACCATGTATAGTATGCCGTTTTTTGCCGGAAAAAATGACATCGTATCGTAAGTCGTTTTTAGCGCGAAAAAAAAGACGTAGTATAGTAAGCCATTTTTAGCGCGAAAAAAACGACATAGTATAGTAAGGCTTTTTTAGCCGAAAAAAAACGACACAGTATAGTAAGGCGTTTTTAGCCGAAAAAAACGACCATGTATAGTATGCCGTTTTTTGCCGGAAAAAATGACATCGTATCGTAAGTCGTTTTTAGCGCGAAAAAAAAGACGTAGTATAGTAAGCCATTTTTAGCGCGAAAAAAACGACATAGTATAGTAAGGCTTTTTTAGCCGAAAAAAAACGACACAGTATAGTAAGGCGTTTTTAGCCGAAAAAAACGACCATGTATAGTATGCCGTTTTTTGCCGGAAAAAATGACATCGTATCGTAAGTCGTTTTTAGCGCGAAAAAAAAGACGTAGTATAGTAAGCCATTTTTAGCGCGAAAAAAACGACATAGTATAGTAAGGCTTTTTTAGCCGAAAAAAAACGACACAGTATAGTAAGGCGTTTTTAGCCGAAAAAAACGACCATGTATAGTATGCCGTTTTTTGCCGGAAAAAATGACATCGTATCGTAAGTCGTTTTTAGCGCGAAAAAAAAGACGTAGTATAGTAAGCCATTTTTAGCGCGAAAAAAACGACATAGTATAGTAAGGCTTTTTTAGCCGAAAAAAAACGACACAGTATAGTAAGGCGTTTTTAGCCGAAAAAAACGACCATGTATAGTATGCCGTTTTTTGCCGGAAAAAATGACATCGTATCGTAAGTCGTTTTTAGCGCGAAAAAAAAGACGTAGTATAGTAAGCCATTTTTAGCGCGAAAAAAACGACATAGTATAGTAAGGCTTTTTTAGCCGAAAAAAAACGACACAGTATAGTAAGGCGTTTTTAGCCGAAAAAAACGACCATGTATAGTATGCCGTTTTTTGCCGGAAAAAATGACATCGTATCGTAAGTCGTTTTTAGCGCGAAAAAAAAGACGTAGTATAGTAAGCCATTTTTAGCGCGAAAAAAACGACATAGTATAGTAAGGCTTTTTTAGCCGAAAAAAAACGACACAGTATAGTAAGGCGTTTTTAGCCGAAAAAAACGACCATGTATAGTATGCCGTTTTTTGCCGGAAAAAATGACATCGTATCGTAAGTCGTTTTTAGCGCGAAAAAAAAGACGTAGTATAGTAAGCCATTTTTAGCGCGAAAAAAACGACATAGTATAGTAAGGCTTTTTTAGCCGAAAAAAAACGACACAGTATAGTAAGGCGTTTTTAGCCGAAAAAAACGACCATGTATAGTATGCCGTTTTTTGCCGGAAAAAATGACATCGTATCGTAAGTCGTTTTTAGCGCGAAAAAAAAGACGTAGTATAGTAAGCCATTTTTAGCGCGAAAAAAACGACATAGTATAGTAAGGCTTTTTTAGCCGAAAAAAAACGACACAGTATAGTAAGGCGTTTTTAGCCGAAAAAAACGACCATGTATAGTATGCCGTTTTTTGCCGGAAAAAATGACATCGTATCGTAAGTCGTTTTTAGCGCGAAAAAAAAGACGTAGTATAGTAAGCCATTTTTAGCGCGAAAAAAACGACATAGTATAGTAAGGCTTTTTTAGCCGAAAAAAAACGACACAGTATAGTAAGGCGTTTTTAGCCGAAAAAAACGACCATGTATAGTATGCCGTTTTTTGCCGAAAAAAATGACATCGTATCGACACAGTATAGTAAGGCGTTTTTAGCCGAAAAAAACGGTAAGCCATTTTTAGCGCGAAAAAAACGACCTAGTATAGTAAGCCGTTTGTAGCGCGAAAAAAACGACATAGTGTAGTCAGGCGTTTTTAGGCCGAAAAAAACGACCATGTATAGTAAGGCGTTTTTAGCCGAAAAAAACGACCATGTATAGTAAGGCGTTTTTAGCCCGAAAAAAAACGACCATAGATAGTCAGGCGTTTTTTGCCGAAAAAAATGACATCGTATCGTAAGTCGTTTTTAGCGCGAAAAAAACGACATAGTGTAGTAAGGCGTTTTTAGCCCGAAAAAACGACATAGTATAGTAAGGCGTTTTTAGGCGGAAAAGAACGACATAGTATAGTCAGGCGTTTTTTGCGCGTAAAAAAATGACATAGTATCGTAAGCCATTTTTAGCGCGAAAAAAACGACACAGTATAGTAAGCCGTTTTTAGCGCGAAAAAAACGACATAGTATAGTAAGCCGTTTTTAGCGCGAAAAAAACGACATAGTATAGTAAGGCGTTTTTAGCCCGAAAAAAAGACCATGTATAGCAAGGTGTTTTTAGCCCGAAAAAACAACATAGTATAGTAAGCCGTTTTTAGCGTGAAAAAAACGACCATGTATAGGAAGGCGTTTTTAGCCCGAAAAAAACGACCATGTATAGGAAGGCGTTTTTAGCCCGAAAAAAACGACCATGTATAGGAAGGCGTTTTTAGCCCGAAAAAAACGACCATGTATAGGAAGGCGTTTTTAGCCCGAAAAAAACGACCATGTATAGGAAGGCGTTTTTAGCCCGAAAAAAACGACCATGTATAGGAAGGCGTTTTTAGCCCGAAAAAAACGACCATGTATAGGAAGGCGTTTTTAGCCCGAAAAAAACGACCATGTATAGGAAGGCGTTTTTAGCCCGAAAAAAACGACCATGTATAGGAAGGCGTTTTTAGCCCGAAAAAAACGACCATGTATAGGAAGGCGTTTTTAGCCCGAAAAAAACGACCATGTATAGGAAGGCGTTTTTAGCCCGAAAAAAACGACCATGTATAGGAAGGCGTTTTTAGCCCGAAAAAAACGACCATGTATAGGAAGGCGTTTTTAGCCCGAAAAAAACGACCATGTATAGGAAGGCGTTTTTAGCCCGAAAAAAACGACCATGTATAGTCAGGCGTTTTTTGCC
>NW_017805531.1:357996-451757 GCF_001891065.2 Hippocampus comes | reverse complement strand
CGTTTTTAGCGCGAAAAAAAACGACATAGTGTAGTAAGGCGTTTTTAGGCCGAAAAAAACGACCATGTATAGTAAGGCGTTTTTAGCGTGAAAAAAACGACCATGTATAGTCAGGCGTTTTTTGCCGAAAAAAAAAAACGAGATAGTATAGTAAGCCGTTTTTAGCGTGAAAAAAACGACATAGTATAGTCAGCATTTTTAGCGCGAAAAAAAACGACAGATTATAGTAAGCCGTTTTTAGCGCGAAAAAAACGACATAGTATCGTAAGGCGTTTTTAGCCCGAAAAAACGACATAGTATCGTAAGGCGTTTTTAGCCCGAAAAAACGACATAGTATCGTAAGGCGTTTTTAGCCCGAAAAAACGACATAGTATCGTAAGGCGTTTTTAGCCCGAAAAAACGACATAGTATCGTAAGGCGTTTTTAGCCCGAAAAAACGACATAGTATCGTAAGGCGTTTTTAGCCCGAAAAAACGACATAGTATCGTAAGGCGTTTTTAGCCCGAAAAAACGACATAGTATCGTAAGGCGTTTTTAGCCCGAAAAAACGACATAGTATCGTAAGGCGTTTTTAGCCCGAAAAAACGACATAGTATCGTAAGGCGTTTTTAGCCCGAAAAAACGACATAGTATCGTAAGGCGTTTTTAGCCCGAAAAAACGACATAGTATCGTAAGGCGTTTTTAGCCCGAAAAAACGACATAGTATCGTAAGGCGTTTTTAGCCCGAAAAAACGACATAGTATCGTAAGGCGTTTTTAGCCCGAAAAAACGACATAGTATCGTAAGGCGTTTTTAGCCCGAAAAAACGACATAGTATCGTAAGGCGTTTTTAGCCCGAAAAAAACGACATCGTATAGTAAGGCATTTTTAGCCCGAAAAAAACGACATAGTATAGTAAGGCGTTTTTAGCCCAAAAAAAACGACCATGGAATGTAAGCCGTTTTTTTGCCGAAAAAAAACGACATAGTATAGTTAGCCGTTTTTAGCGTGAAAAAAACGCCATAGTTGTAAGGCGTTTTTCGCGCGAAAAAATCGACATCGTATAGTAAGGCGTTTTTTTGCCGAAAAAAACGACATGGTATAGTTAGGCGTCTTTAGCCCAAAAAATGCGAGAGTATAGTAAGCCATTTTTAGCGCGAAAAAAACGCCATAGTGTAGTAAGTTGTTTTTAGCGCGAAAAACACGACATAGTATCGTAAGGCGTTTTTAGGCCGAAAAAAACGACATCGTATAGTAAAATGTAATGCGCCAAACAGAAAAATCAAGAGAGGAAATCACGAAATAAATTCTATGGGGCACGGGGGGGTTGTGAACACACAACAAAGGAACAAACTACACAAACAACTCCGAGACAGTCCAGTCTCCAACAAAAGAAAAGATGACGTTTGGAGACTACGCCCCCCCCCCCCACGTTCTCGTTGAGATGGTATTAACCAAGAGGTGCTTTGCTCCTGTTACCAGCCTTGTCTTGTGTCGTTATTAAACAAACACATGACGGAAGTCCGACAGAGCACGAAAGCAACGCATTCTCGCCGTACGTAATCAACTTTTCTCATGCGTAGCGAGGCTACTCCCCCCTCGCAAACGAGCATTTGCTCCGGAGGAAATTGTAGCGTTCACACGTGCAAATTTACATCGGTGCTGCACCGCAAACGAGCATTTGCTCTGGAGCAAATTTTTAAACCACCTCCCTGAGGTGGATCAAATTTGGTCCGGTGTAAGCTGTTTAGCGGCGCTACGCCAGAGCAAATTTGCACGTGTGAACGCTCAACTGGCGCAGCGCCGGTGCTGTGTCGGACCAAATGTTGCCGTGTGAACACCCCTCTAGAGAGGGAGAGGGAGAGAGAGAGAGAGAGAGAGAGAGAGAGAAAGAAAATGACAGGCTCTCGAGGGAGGGTTCCGACTCTCATCGTTCACTTCAAAGAGCCGGCTCTTTGTACCGGCTCGTTCGCGACCGACACATCACTACAAGCCACTGCTCTGCTAAACTAACAACGCGATTGCTCAGCGGCGGCTTCCTAATTATGCTTCGCCAGTACGACAAACATACTTTCAGTGCACCTCGGTTTTTTCTTTTTTTTTTAATTGACTTGATCGAGGAAGTTGTTTATTTCCTCACCGACGTGTTGCGTTTCACTGGCTTCAGGAGCTTTAAGAGCCCTCGAACTATGTCCTGTAATTAAAGCTGATCCTTCACTAATGAAACTGCACGCTGCAAACAACAGCTTGAGCTGCCACATTAAGCCACATTAAATGCTAAGATGGTCTCATTGACTCGGAGGCCGATTGCGACGAACTTCACGCCACTAAAATGGAATAACAACACCTTCGATTCAGTATTCACTTTTCTTTTTTTTTTGGGGGGGGGGGCAGACAATTTTGTGCGGCCATATTGTTCATTTCCAATGGCCGCTGTCCCTCAAAGGGTTAAAGATGCGTTTCATCTCTCGAGCCAAATCTGTTGTTTCACCTGGAATTGTAGGGGGAGGAAAAAAAAAAAGTATGAGCGCACGACATCGTTTCCGTTTGCTTTTTATTGACCGCAAAGTATCATGGAATGAATGCGCTGTCATGACAACAGTCCTTGGCTGCAAAAGGAAGCCAAAGCCAATCAAAACTGCCATTGTGACAAACTCAAACGAGAGGCTAAATTGCGAGTCCGAGAAAACAACCGTCATGAAAGCGCACTCACATAAGCTTAATGATCCGTTTTGGACGGCCTCTGCCAAAGTGCACTTGACGCGGTGAGAATGCTGACAATTCGTTTGGCCCGTAAGCACTCACCGGCTCGCTTTCCCTGAATCATTTCACACATTCAGGAATCACGTGGCCCTTGCCTATAGACTTTGAAGTGCCCACTCAAGTGTTGCCCTCGATGCTAACAATTCGGAAATGCTCGTTCCAGATTGCGACACGCTTCATCGAGCTTCCGGTGAACTTTTATTGCAGGAAACGGAGACTCGTTTAGGTTGGCAGTTCGGCTGACGTCAAGCGGCACCGATCGAAACACGTCAGAGATGCGTCCGTCCGTCCGTACGCAGCAATGATTTGGATACTGTGGTGAAGAGTTTGACCAACAATTGGTCTTTCATGGAGCCAGGCCAACACTAGTGCTTATACACCGGATCAGTCAAATCCTATCCGGTGTGTGTGATTCAAACAGCTGTTAGTGGCGATTACAAATCTCCAGGTGACAGTCATACACACACACACGCACACGCACACACGAGTCACGAGGATCGATACATCTCACAGTATAATGAGCTGTTTTTTTTTTTTTTTAAATGAACATAACGCGGTTTTCTTTTTGCATACAGAAGATGTGAATGATCGGCCTGTTTCCGGTAGACGTGGATAATCTTACGGGACCTAATACAAGGACTCAAAACGTTCATCGCCGTTTTGCTGTTTGAGAGGTAATCATTGCATTTACACGTTTCTTATTTTGGTTGACATAAAAATAAGTTCAATAAGTATCATAATCACTCATCGTAAGACATGACTGCTCATTTTAACTGATCAACACGAAGGCACATTTGACCCATGTTGGTTCACGTGCGGGTGTACCTAATGTCTGGTCACCGTATTCTGTAATCGCGCTTGAACAGTTGTGTTTGCGACCGCTACTGAAGCACATCTGATGTATCCCACCAACCGTCCGTACACTGCTGATGTATTGCGATTAAGGGTTTAGGTTATCAAAAGCACAGATTTGTCCAAGCCGGTCCGAATCTCAGGATGGACCCAAAAGCACGACTGAGCAAAAGCGTAGAAGTCAACCAACTTGATTATTTTACAGAAAATGTTCAGAGGAGAATCTTTCGCTGGCCTCACTTGAAATTGTGCCCGACGCGCCGGGAGAAAACCGCGACGATGAGGGGCAACTGAGCTGGGCGTGGAACTTTGGACGTCTTGACTTGTGAGGCAAACCATTCGGCCGCCGTGCCGCCAGCAGGTCGGACTGAAATTCTCCTGCGGGTGATGTTGTCTGTCTGCATTAGCGGCCAAATTCTTTGGAGTCGGAAAGATCTCGGTGTGTATTACGAACACCTCAGCGTGTGTTGAATAAGCGAGGTTTATTCTACAAGCCGCCTTTTGAATCAGCGAAATTGATTAAAATGCAAATGTCGTTTTTATGTCTGACTGACTTTTGACTGAGGATGAAGGTGATGGAAAAGGTAACTCATTAAAAAAAAAAAAAAAATAAGCTTCCCTGGGAATGAAGTTTCACAGGGCTCGAGTCCTTATTGGGCCTTTTGCAGTCTTGCTTCATGAAAGACTTTCATTTCACCCATGAAAGATCAGCTGTTTGATGGCTTGCTTATTTTCAACATAGACGGCTGGCAAAATTAGCGCGGGCGGCTAACCTTTCCCATCAAAGGGGAGCGTCGGAAGCGCCTTTTGACAGCAATCTAGGAAGTAATGAGCTGACGCATCAGAGCAGACCGAACTCTGCTTGCGCTCAAGGCACACACGCTTGAATGTCGAAACCAAGAAGTCGCAACAGGCTGGACATCCATGACGGTGCACAGCCGAAACTAAGACGATGACACCATCATTTATTTCCTGCCTGTGAAAATATCGTGTGACTGCACTTCGTAAGTACATTCAAATGGTTGTGAACGGAAAGCAATATATTCAAACATACGTCGATAGGAGCCAGATGAGGTGGCTCGGGCATCTGGTTAGCATGCCTCCTCGACGCCTCCCTGGTGAGGTGTTCCGGGCACGCCCCACCCATCTTTTTTTTCGTAAAGATGACTACTGCAGGGGATCCCTCCCGTATTGTGAGTGCAACGTGTAAACCAGCGCTATTGTTTTGGATGTTGATCTGGGCAAATGTCAACTGTCTTTCGGGGGCCCCTTCAGCTTGGGGCTCTTGGCAACTGCCTCACTTGCCCGCCCGCCCTTGTGTGCCTTCTCTGGATGTTCCACTGCGCTTACTTTCACAGAGCCTCCAAAAGGCGCGATTTCATCCCGTCGTCGTCTGACTCACATATAAGCAATGTTTTTAACCACCCAACCTTTAAATTGGTGACATTCCTGGGCTGGCCCTTACGAACGCCGATTGCTCCGATGGGAAACTTGGAAATGTCACCACAGCGATGGGGCTTTGAGGGGAAACTGACCTTTGGGTGCCAGGACAACTTCGAGGTTTGCGCACGTTTTGCCAGCGTTCCAAGTCCCACTTTCATCGCAGTATTCGCACAAGTAATCAACCTCTACTGCAAATTACGTGGAGTCATAGTCGCAGTCATTTCTGTGCAAACCTAGTGGGTAATAATGGCCGAGAAATTAAGCAATCCATCCTTCAAAAGCAAAGCGCGCTGCTTCACAAGCGCGAGAACTCTTCCCATTCGCGCGTGCCTGCATGTCGAGCTTGTGCGGGGCGGTGTGCCCATGGCTACAATTGCAGTCGTGGGACACATTATGAAGCCGCGCATATGCCGAACCACACAGGGCGCTCTGGCGCGTTAGTCCTTGTGACAAAGATTGTGCTGAGATGATGCTGAGGAGGCAATCGGGTCTGTGGGGGGAAGACAGAAAAATACCAAAAGCCACCATGGAGCATGTGGGGGGGCCGGGAAGGGCGGGGGGGGGGGGGCAGATGGAAGACAAATATCTTCTCTTAGTGGGTGTATTCCCTTGAGCGGCAAGAGTTTAACGTATACTTGAGTTCTACTTTTTAACTCTGCGAATACTGCTCCCTTAATTCCCCGTCAAATCAGAGACGAGTGGTGTCACATATGACATGATGACATCAGCGATACGATTCGAGGACACAATGGAGGTTGGGACCTCATTGACTCCGTACAAACTCCACACAGGAAGGTCGGAGCCGGAATCGAACCGGGCACCTCTGCACCGTGATGCCGACGTGCTAACCCGTCGCCCACCGTGCCGCCCTGGTGATTTTCTAAAATCGATCACACGTGTCCACGTGTGCGCACGTAACGCACACGCGCTGGCTCACACAAACACTTAACGGGGCGATTTGAGTTTTTTTTCCGACTCTGAGCCAGCTCCACACTGACACCATGATGAATGACTCTCGCTGTGCTTGTTGATGCGTGCATGCGTGCGCGTGCGTGCTCGCGTGCCTGCAAGGCTCAAATCACAGGGGTTGTCAACCCCCCAGAAAAAAAAAACATACAAAAAAAAACTTCTCTCCCATGAAGCTGCCTGAGGATAATTAAACGTAGTTTGAAGAACAGCCGAGCTATCATTTATTTACTTGTTTGTCTCCAACGCTACAAGACGAGTTAAAATAAAAGGGTGCGAAATAAAAGGTTTGATCCGGACTGTGCGGGGTGTCTCATTTTCAGGGCCGTGCTCCGCATTAATGGAATATGAGAATGACAAGTTGTAATTGACTTTACATGACCCGGTTTATATGTGACATCGTTTCTAAGCGTTGACGACCGAGTTATTCAGCTTTGCAAATGTTTTGATGTGATCATTTCCGGTATATGGCGCACTGTTGATTTACATCGCAGTTCGCCATTGTGTGAGGAAAAATCGGGGTTGGCATGCTGCAATAACGACATTTCAGGCTGAGGGTGTTGACGTAATTCCCCGGTGATGCCGCTGCAGTGGGAATCAATAAGGGAGAGTTCTTTAGGGCTGTATCGGTGTTGGAGAGTGACCATGTTGTGTTTAATGCACAGCTCCCAAGGTAAACCATTACCGTGTCTGCTGTTCCTCACCGCTCGCACCCCGGGGACACCTGTGACCAATTAAAGGAAATCGGAAACGCGTAGCTCGCAGGGAGGAGCGGGTACGGGAGTTCCACGGCACGTCTATTCTGCATGCGGGAAAGAAGGGAGTATTTTTGTCGTATGAGTACACTCGGGATCTTTTTGCCGCTTTGGCGCCAGCTGTTCGGGGAAAGGCAGACAATTGTAGCAGGAGGGCGAGGTGGAAAAGACATGAAATGGGATGTCAACCTATCGGCTCCTTACACCCTTATTTATAAATAGCCCTCTGTGTGCGTTTTTTCACAGCTCGTGTTCCTGTCATTCACCCTGTGACAGTGAGTAATGAGCTCCACTTACCTCTGCATATCAGTCGCCGGTCAGAGCCTCGGTGCGCTTACAAAAGTAAAAATCTGGCCAAATAGGGGTGGTGAAACCCAGGGGCAGAGCAAGAGACTTGTCAGCGGGGTGGCCCGGGTGAGACCAAAGGTCATTTGGCGGATGGCGCAGAACAAGCATCTATAAAATAAGGGGATACATTGGAAAAACTATACGCCAAAACTTGACATTTAATCCAATGTTAATGGTTTGCCCAGGTCAATTGCTGGGTGCGATTAACAATAATGGCTCTCCAAATACTGTGGAAAGACGGTCGGCCGCACGCACGAAAACACACAGGCGCATGCACACACGTGCACAGACACAAAGACCCACGCTCCTACACACACATTAACATTCAAGTAAAACGATAAAGCTGCTCTTGGTCATGTGACATCTCATTTGGTCCTCTCAAATGCATTATATTGATTTTCTAATTCGATGTTGGTTGTTTAGCTTCAGGTTCACGAGAGAGAGAGAGAGCAGAGTATGATTGTGTAAGCATGTTGTGGCCGAACGAAATAGTAAAGCGAGCAGAGGACCCAAAAGTGAGCCAGAGATGGTTGGTGGAGGTTATAAGGGAGTGTTGAAGGAGAAGGAGAGTCTGCTGACAGGAGCTTGGGACACAAGCTTGGCCTGGCAACAAGAAGGTAAGCTTCTGGCGACATGACAATGAGGTCGAGGAATGGCCTCATGGATGACACAAGAGGTGAGGCACGGAAAAAAACTCCCAAGTGGCAAACGTATGCACAATAATGGCCGAAATACCACTCAATCATCCGGCACCCGCGTTTTATTGTGACCGGGAGAAATGCCTGCATTACTCCTGCCCGCCTCTAGGGGCACTACATCAAGTTTTGGATTGTTCGGCGAGTAATTGACAAAAAAAAAAAACCTCATGAAATCGGTCTTGAAATATGAAGGGGGCAGCAAGAAGATAAATTGGGAGTTATTTTACCAAAATAATAATGTGACATCAGCGTGAATTTTTTAGTGGTGAACTGAAGAACGTCTTTAAAGGAGTCCTGCCCGTAACACAATTGGAGGATACATTTCACACTGTCTGTTGACTTAACGCACTGAGAGTCCGGAACAAAAATCTTTCGGCGTTCTTCGTTTCGCAGCGGTTCACTGGAGGTTGCGATGAGAGATACAGAACCCTAAGGTACATTCTAATTGAGGTGACGAGGTCATGAAGAAAGATGATTCCCACCGCCGCAAAAGAAATGAGTTCCATGAGGTTCAATCGCCATTAGATGTCGACCATCTGATTTCGTCGGTCCAAAAAGTCTTTCATCTCAGCCACCAGAATATGAATGCCGATTCGCCGGATGTTATGCAAGCGACAACAAAGATCACAAGGGTTTTAAAACACACTTTAAAACGAAACCTCATCATTTATAAACGCCCACTAGCGCTAAAACATCCGACACTTCCGATCCCTCCAAGTCTCACTTGCATACAAATGTGTTCCATCAAGAGAAGTCGTGTCACTTGTCAAGTTCTTCAAAGCTAGCATAACACGCGAGTGCGCCGGCGCACACCTCAATGTACTTCACCAGCTGTATTTGTTGCCGCATTTCAGCGGCCATACGAGGCAGCCTATAATTTCCAGGAAAATGCGTGTGCGTGTGTGTGAATGCGAGAGAGGGATGAAGTGACAGAAACGAGGCTCTCATACAAACCGGCGAACGTCATCGCCCAATCTCGTGAATGTCTCGTCTCGCTTGTTGGCCCACAGCGTTGCCATTGTCAATTTGTCGGAGGAATGTCATCAATTCACATTTCAACCATCTCGTCCCTCTCTCGGCTGCGCTCGCAGCAGCGCGTAGAAGGTGAAAAGAAAAGCGCTCACCTGTGCTTTGCCGCGCTGTGCTTTTGTTTCCGTGCGCTTTTCCTTTCGTTCTTCTTTCCGTAATGGGGGTCGTCCGGGCCGCGCGTTTGTCGTGTGGCGAATCCTTGCCAGGCGAGCGCCAAGCCTCGTCGTCTTATAATCGGCTTTGAAGGAGAAATGTTTTGATTCTCACAAAGAATTTCTGTCATCATTGTAGTCTATGCACAAGTGGGTAGAATGCTACAAGCATCGAAGAAAACAAAACAACATTTCTCTTTGCCCCTTGCTAAATGTTTGATGAAGCGCTGTTTACTCACTTTTGGATTTTGGAATACGTCCCATAAACCCTTAAGCCTGCAAGCTACATTTACTGAACAAATACACACTTTTCTCTAAGTGAGACACGAGAGAGACGTGCGCACACACATACGCAATTCAGGTCGTAGGGGTTTTATGTTGTCTTATCCAATCCATGCAATGAAGGTGATATGTCTCGTCTTTGTCTCCTGAGTCGAGCATTATGGCCTATTACCGTCTTATGATCCTGCTCCGCATGTGCCGAAGAGCGAAATCGTGTATCCTCAGGGTGTGGGTGGGAGATAATCTATTGTCTTTCATCGTATTTCTTTCTTTCCTCACTTGCTCTCCTGCGAAAGCTCTTTTCGAAGCACTTTCTTTGGTGATGGGTGAAATGGGCTTTCGGCCACGATGACGTTCCCGCAAATTAAGTGAACCAAACATGTATCGGTGCACAAAGAGAGTTGCGACATGCTTGTATCGTCGACACTATAGTCACCCGTATTCGTTCTCATAGACGCTCTGAGGTCTACAGCAAAAGCTTTTGGCTGTCAATCTGTCATTGTTGCGCCATAAAAACCGAAACGACGTCGGTTTTGATGCGTGAGGCTGTTCGACCGCCGCTGAATGTCGCCCTAACGCCGTGTCGCTTGTTCTCATGCTGCACTCGATGTTCACACCGCCGTGACACTTTTTCACACGAGTTAAAGAATTTGCGAGCATATTGCATGCCACGAAATCCACTCGCCGGAGGCTGAGCGTCATTCACTTTGTCTACAGCTCGGACGCGCGGCTAACACCCCCCCATCTCTTACTTTCTATGTTCCCTGAAGCCGTAGCGATTGGAGAGTAAACAAAAGCAAAATCTATAGACAAATATGCAGCGCTGTGAGTATATCATAAATGCATGAATGTTTTAAAGTGTGCATCTGAAGGCAGAAGGGATCAAATAATCCATGACCCCCTGCACGGGAATAATAACACTTGTTGGGTCAACGTGTTGACTGGCATTGAAACTGATGTGATCCCTTCGCCACTTTGTTCCTTGCAGACAGCTCACTGGCAGCTCATTAAAACCCGAGGTCGGGCAGGAGCCGGGAAACTGGGAAATTATTCTTTCTTTTGTGTGCCGCGTTGTTGCGCAGGGACCGACGCGGCCTTGGAAAAATAAAATTATAATAATAAAAAATCAAATCAAAAGTCAGGGATGGCTGTAATGCTGCTCCCGTGAGCCCCTTTCATATCGTTTCCTCTTGCGGTCGTCTTATTGATCCGCTTTCACCTGTATGCAAAATAACGATTTCACTTTGGACAAGGTGAATGCATTGTACTCAGATTTCCTCATCCCGATCAAGAAGTAATTCGCGATCCCAAACAGCATGAGTAAACCCACCGAGAAGAAGAAGAAACCAATCAATTGAACATACGCCTGATTAAATATGAATGCGATCCACATGAGAATGTCATTTGGAAACGTCACCATTTTTTTTTTCCCGAGTGTTCATCTCATGGTTCATCTGCGAGCGACTTGAATATTTTTTTCAGATTTGAAATGAACTTCCAGTGTGTAAGGTTCGTTGCATGAATTTGAATGATCACCACATTCGGCGTCATGAAAGAGGAAATCATATCAAAGTCAGCACAATTGAAGTGATTTCATGTGAGTTCGCATGGATATTTGCCGTGCACGAATGATTGATAACCTACGTCAGGATTTTTTTTTTTTTCGTTCATGTGATCGAGAGCAACTTGTCTTGCTGTCCACTGTGGTGACGGCTGTCCCGGAAAGAATTAACAACTGTACTTTATGCGACCGATCATGTGCATCTGCAAATGTATGCGGCTGTTATAGTTAACACACTTGCTAATTGCACGAATGCACCTCATTCCATACACTTGCGGAATCATAAGATGGGGCCCACAAGTTTTGCAAAAGGAGAAAGACGCAAACGAACTGGATTTAAATTAAAATAATATATCTGCTGAAACACAAACCAGAGCCTTGAGTGTGTTTTTCTTAATCAAGCCAATTACTCACGTCCCGTGTGATGAATCGATGATTAGCGGCTGCTCTCACAATAACTTTGTGCCGTGCCCCGCAGATGCCCAGCAGTGCTGCACTTTGACAAGTCATCTATAATCCATGACCAATTCGTGTTCCTGAGCGGGGTGGAGGCCGCGTACCTCTGGCAGGTCAGCAGAGGCCCTCTCGACTCAGGATTTTGTTCGTGGTGGCTGAACTGAGGATTTGGGGGAGAGAGAGAGAGAGAGAGAGAGAGAGAATGTATTGAGTTAAAGCTATTTGACGATATTAGCTATCATGGATATTTTTTTGATTAAATGCTTAATTTCAGCAGCGTATGCATTAGGATGCATTCAAAAAAAATAATCGGTGCCTTAAAATAACTTTACTTGTATAGATCCATCCATGCAAAGCGCCCTAGAGAAAACTGTACAAGTCGCCGTTGCCTTACGGTTAGACTGGTTTATTTTTTTGTCCTTATTGCTGTGACTTTTGGTGTCTTTCTAGTGACCTCCTCATGTTCTTTTCCCATCCGCGTAAGCCACGTGTGTGTTCCGAATCTTTGCTTGCGTTGTCTTTTTCATTTAATTTTGAGTGCTTTCAGATCAGAAGGTTTTGTTTTTCGTGAGCGCATCGGTCGTAGCGGCGCAAAATTCAACAAGCGCAAGTCGATGGGCCCGCGCCAGCCACGACCTGGCCCAAGAGGTGTCACGTTTGTTCCGCGCGAGCACCGGTTTTCATCAAACAGGAAGAGCCAATGAGACACAGTAATCATCGGAACGATTACACAAACAACATTTGGATTTTTGTCTCCCGGCAGCTGTTCGATCCATTTCGCCGCCGGGATTGATTTGCCGGCGCTTGTGTCTTTTCCTTTGTCTCGCAGCATTGTGATGTAAAACCGTGATGTGCAATCACACCGTCTTTGTTTCACACCCAAATCGTGCCCTTGTTGAGTTTTGGGCTTCGGTTGGCAAACGTACGCACGCATGATGGAGATGACATTTCAGACGGCTTCCTCACACAGAGCACATTAGAAAATCAGAGCGCGATACTATTGTACAAACCAGGGGTGTCAAAGTCATTTTAGCTCTGGGGGCCACATGGAGAAAAGTCTATTCCCAAATGGGCCTCAACTCTTTTCTGCCCCATCAAGTAGCGACGACTGTTTTCAAAAAGTCCCAGTGGAATTCTCCAAGGTGTTACTCCGGATCCCTCTGATTTATTCATCTGGAGAAGAGCATCCATTCCCTCACTGTATAGACGACGACCTTGCACGAGGGCTTGAGACGTACTCAGACTGACAATAAGACTGCCCCAGTTTAGCAACAGATTTGTCAACCGGAGACCTCTTGTCTATCTACGCTACACCTTATCTGAATAAACTGAGCACGCAAACACTCGGACCAATCAAAACACCGACTGGCGACTCCCTCTTGAAAGACGAAATCCGCGTAATTGAGCGGAAGAATATCCCAATGTATTCCAACCACCTATTTACCGGATGTTTTTTCTCTCTTCCACAGCGCGACGCCGCGTGTCCATTCTTCTTGGCCATCTGCCTACGTCTCCTTGTATCCCCGAGGATGTGATTAGAAGTGGCTTTTTCTCCCGGTGGGAAATCACTTGTGTTCCTTTGCTAGTATGTCCACAGTGACAGATTTGGCCCGAGACGTACCAGCTACCAAATTACTCTGCGGAGCCCACTGGGTCTCAGCAACGGAATAGGTGCGATGAACATAAAGAGGAAAGAAAGACGGATGAGGACGGAGGGCAAGCCAGAGGGCTGATGTGCGGCGCCAAGACAGAACGGGAGAGAAATGGGATGGCGATAGAAGATGGTGAAGGAAATGAAGTTTGGGAAAGAGGATGATCAATGGACAATTTTACAACTCTGCCAGTCAGTTGCACTAGGCCTGTGGTTTACGATTATCATACAGGTGATAAATTTAAGTCCAATGCCCCTACCCCGCTCCCCCGCCAAAATAAAATCTCCCCACGGCCTTTCCGAGATACATTCTGAAGTTGCAGTGACCAGAGCTGTACACATAACGCTTCCGTCACCAATGGACACACATAAAAATCGATGCAAAAGCAATGAAAAATGTACCCCTGCTATCATGGAATTGGTCAAAAATACAGTCAACCAAAATATTTCGATGGTGCTGTCGCGAATACGGCCAGTCGCCAGTCGGCCTCGCCTTGACAAAGCCTGGAGGATCGTCCGTCATCGTCATCAAGGCGACAACGGGCGTCCCTAAAAAGGGGGCCCGGGTTTCCGTCTGAAGGAGGATGCGGACCATCGCCGCCAACCAAAGTCACGTGACACGCAAGAGGAGCAAAGCGGAAGCGACCGATGTCGTCTCTGGCCTGCGCTTTGGTTTCAACAGAAAAATATACGCAGTTGCAATTTGATTCGGTGTAAAGATGGAATAGCTTTTCAATCATGGAGAATGACAGCATCTGGCTATTTGAATCTGAATCAGAAATCTGTGGCCCGGTGCCCAGTGTTGATTCATTAAAAAGGATTTTGTTGATGGACTTCAACAACAACAAACAACATGGCTGATTTCGACTGTGTTGTCTTATCATCGGACTGCTCAATTTAAGTGCCCGGTCAGATTCACGCCTCCCTTGACAAATCCCTTCATTTCCCCTCTGCCAAATAAGCGAGCAGGCCCTCCTCTGTTATTTCACGCTCTCCAATAACTGTCACGTTTACGGAGTGACAAAGAAGCCCCCTGAGGGAAAATGATGAATAACCGCCATCATACGGACGCGCGATTTCTGCTTCCTCAGCTTGTCACGCCGAAAAGTGCCGTTGACGTGGATGTCTGCTGGCGCAAACCGACGAGCGCCTTGATTCGTTCACACACTTGGCGTCCCCATTCAGATTGTCCGCGGCAATGGCTGTCAAATGTCGATTGCCAGAGTGGGACGTTGGAGAAGGGAACTGAAATACGAGGCTCCCTGCGTGCGAGATTTCCTGATGAGACCGCGATTGGCTCAACTTTCCCTTCGCCTTACACGTCGACGTTGTAGTTTCCCATTTCACGTCAATCTGTACGATTCATCCATAGGGTGCCTTGCTGCCCCCAAGCCCCCGCTTCGAGATGATTAATGTAGACAAAAAACGGCATCATAAAATCATTGTACTCGCATCTTCTCACTAATTTGCTGTTCGGCCCTCAATAACGAGATTGTTTAATGTGAAAATTTGGGAGATTCGCAACGGTCTTTTACCCCTCCTGGGTTATTTTCTCCCACACAACAATGGACAGTGTCCACATGAGAAAGCGCGATTGTTCAACGTTGCAGCAGCGAGCGAGGGTGATAAATCGCTTTTGCACCCATTCGTATTTGCACATGTTGTCATTTTGCTTTGGTAAATCTTCCCGACTTCCAAGCTTTTCTTCTTTAGATTGCTTCGTGACTCGGCATTATTTGCACACTTGCGTTTTATCAGCATGACCAGACTGCTCCACACTTAATACCGCCAACTAGGAACTTATTTATTTTTATGAACTGTGAATTGAACAGATTCATTAAAAATAAATAAATTGTGAAGTGAACTTTCCCAACACTGAGTGGACTACGCCACCGTTTGGAACAAAATGATTTCAAGACATTTAAAGGCAAAGGAAAGAAATGGAAAGTGTCTTTCTGAAATGACTAAAAGCCCGTCGAGTGAAATTGAAAAAGTGTGTTTTGACTCAAAGCATTCACGGGTTTTAACCACCGTGCGCGCAAACCGACACTTCAAGAAGGATGTCATTTGTAAAATGCGCATTTCTGCAATACTGCGTTCATCTATACATCCATGTGTTCACGCTTATCTTCCGTGACAAGAAAAAGACACACCTGGGGGCCCCACCGAACAGCATTCAAAGACGACGCCATCATTGGAAGTTTTCCCAAAATAGTGAGTTTTTTTTTTTTTCTTCTTCAAACCAGCAACGTGCGGCGAATTTGGGATTTGAGTAAACATTGCGCCTTCCCGGGGGGAATGTTTCGGAGAAGCTGAATAATTTGACATAATGATTCTGTCATTTTCTTTTGTTTTGGACCGACGATACACGACTGCATTGTGCCATTGGAGGAATTGAGTCCTGCTCGTGGACGATTGCAAGCAGCTTTTTTTTTTCTTCTTTTTTTCTCGCATCGTTTTGAGTGACAAATGATACTTTGTGCAAAATTGCGCTCTCACAATGGGACAATTTGAACATAGCGTGCTTTGGCGCACTTAGCCGTCCTCCTTCTCTCCCCCCCCACTTGTCTCAACTCAGACTGACTGTACTGCACTCAAATGTGCCTCCGAACATTGATGTGCCCCATTACCGCAACTTTCCAGACTTAAATTAGTCAAAAGATGTTTTGCAAGTGTCCTGATTCCACTGTGCGCGGTGGCAACTGTCATTTGCGACTGGCGTGCGAACCGGCAGCTTCGGTCATACAGCACGTGCAGTTTGAGCAAGCAAATACCGCTTAAGCCCACTCGTTCCCAGAAAAACTCAGGTGCTCAGCATGTCCAAATGTCTCGTGGTACCTCTACTTACAACCGTCTCTTCAGACAAAATTTTCAAGTTACGAAACGCCTCAACAGGAAAATATTGCGTCTTGTTACGAAAGAAATTTCAAGATACGAAGGGTAAAAATACAGTATAGGCTGCTCGTCGCAGCTGCGACTTTCCTGAACGCACCATAGTTATAGCTGCTCTGCCATTGGCTATTACCGAGGATCTTCCTGGCATCCCGTTGGCTAAGAGGGACCTCGACCGTACCTGTCTAAGTGTGTATATAGATAGAAATGTGTCCACGCAGCGTCGTCGTCATTCACCCCTCGGGCCATGAGGCGTTCCGATAGTTTTACGTAAATCTGAATCACCCAGAAAAAGTGTTCACCAGTCGGGTGTTTTTTTTACATCATACACAACTCTCATTTATTGTGCAATAATCTAATTCTAACATCGATGTCACATTTTGATGCATTTTTATGCTTTAGAAAACATTTATGTATGAATTTTGGGGGGCTTGGAACGGATTAGGGAAGTTACATTGAAACAGCGTCTCTCCTTACAAAATGTTTCTAGTTAAAAAATTTCTTCCAGAACCAATTAATTTCTTAAGTAGAGGTACCACTGTATCCTTTGCACTGTCAGAATGCGCCAAAAGCACTGTGATTTAAAAAAAAAAAAAAAAAAAAAGCTTTCCAAAGCCCTTTATGAAAATGTAAGACACAATAGTAGACCGAGTCCAACTGCTTCAAGGCCGACAGAGGTTGATATCAATCAATATCACGTCTCCAAAAAGTTTATGGTGGTCATTTTAAGATGGTCTTGAGTCAGTCTGGAACAAGGTGGTGCATCGCGTCATGAATGGACTGTCAGGCCTCTGGCATGCCGTTCACAGCCGCTTCCTCGGCAACCTTCCTCAAGCATCCTCCAAGATATATTCTCCGCTCGTGTATCATGCGGTGACAGGCTGTGAGTCAAGCATTTAAAACATGGCGCTCGAGTGACACACGCGGCCCGATAAAGTAGAGGGGATGTGGCGGACCTTCATTTCGGACCTGTGGACAATAAATCTGGATGGAGCCGCGGTGTCACACTTCATCTGAGCCTCGGGCATATTAAGTTGCAGGGCTGCAGCGGCCGCACTTGGAAGGACTCTGTCGGAGGAAGAGGGCGGCGATGGTGGAGGAAACGCATGAGTTGAAAGGAAGGAAGGGCGAAGGGGGCGAAAGGTCACACGTGAAGTCGAAGGGTGAGGAGATGATGTGAGAGAGGAGGAGCCAAATATGGCGGCACAAACGTCATCTCTCGCGCAAATCAGCAAGCGCCCTCATGGCGGATGCGGCTTCAATCAATCTGTCAATCTCTTGCTCGGGTCTTCCCTCAAAGATACTTGAACGGCTCGACTTGGGGCAGGATATCATCCCTGATCCGGAGATTCTAATTGACAGTCGAGTTATGCTCCGAAAGCGACGAGGACACGGATCACAAGCAGAGAGGAGTGGAACAAGTGGCCAATGTTGCATCTGGCAACCTGAGGGGAGCTTTTGAAAGATTGAGCGATTGTCACCTGACATTGTTTTTTTTCCCCCTTTCCCTTCTCGTATGTGCGATTTTCCTTCATAAACTTCTTTAGCCACGCGCTGATGGCAGTCGGACCTTCTGCGTATACACAACGAGAGGGCAGGAATAAATCCGGCTGAACCGTTGAGAGAAAAGCCGCGCTTTTAAGTTCGCTCGAAGTTCAATGCTTGATTTTTACGGCAGATTTGGGCTTTTGAGCTTCTTATGAAGCGATACCACAATAAAGAGAGAAATGTTCTGAAGGCATCTTAAACATAACAGTTAGGGCTGAGAGCTTGTTTGGTTATGGATGGAGATATTGTACGTTGAAGTCGATGATCCGTTTTTGGTTTTCCCCTCTCCAAATACCGCGATGGGATTCAAACGGACTCGTGAATATTGATGTTTTGTGATGATGACTTGCACATTAGCGGGCCTGGTAAAAGTAGGCGTGTATTAGATTAAAAAGAAAAAAAAAATGAGCGCAACCCATTCAATCGCATTAGTTCAATGCGGATTCGGCAGGCGCCATTTGTCTGTGTTGCGTATGACTGCTTCGAAAGGGATTATCCTTTGCTGTAGCCAGACCTCCCCCCGTTGTAAACACCTCGCCGCAGTTGACCTGGAAGTGTAAGAAAATACCAACTCGCTCCCGCTGAGATGAGTAAAAGCAGTTGATCTTCACCGCAGAACCCGAGTGTCTTAATTTCAACCCAATTAGGACAGAATGTGGAGATGTTGTCAGAGTAAATGTCGCGGAACATTTTTTCTCGGGTAATTACCTTGTTGCAGTGCATCAAGAGTGCTATTTGGGGAGGAGCGCAGACCTTGGAGAGAAACAGTAACGTTGCCATTTGACTTTCCCCGGGCACGGATAGCCACGCTTTGCGTAGGACAAAGTGGCGCATCATTTAGAAGGCCACTTCAACAGCAAATGCCAACTTCTGATCACGTGGGCCCACTTTTAATTGCCACACGGTGGTTGACATCTTGAAGCACTCACTGCTTTCTCGGGGTGAATCTTGTTCCCATTGTCTGCACTGGCAAAACAGACAAACGTGCGACGGAAGTGCAGACATGTCGCCAAAAATAAATCATTGTTTTTTTTTTTGGGGTGGGGGGGTTGGGATGGTTCATACCTGTGATGTTAATGTCTTACCGGTACAGTCAAACCTCTTTTCAACGTTTCCACCCCTCTATCGATCCTGTTTCAAAGTCCCGATTTCACGTCATTCATTTTCCATTTACCGATTTTGTTGACAACGAACACCTTTATAATGTTAACTTCATGGCAACGACCAGATTTTTGCCACAAAATAGTGAAAAGGCCTTTGTGATCATGAACTGTGGGAAGCTAACTGCCGCCGCGACTTTGCTTAGGAACAAAATGCACAGTGCAGGATTCCTCTCCGTTGCTTAGCAACACTCCAGATCGACTCGCGCATTGTTGTACTTCCGGAGGCATGGCGCGCACGCTCTGAAAACACATCCGGTAAAACGGAAGCAAATCTGGCTGTCCGTGACGGCTGAAATTGTCTCTCGCTTTGGAAAAGGGAATCTTCCACACAAAGCGTCAATCGACAATCATCCGAAGTGGCCGCAAGGTCATGGCAGAGTCACAACGAACTACGGTCAGAACGGACAGATTCATTCTGTCCCTGGAGGGACGTCGGAACCAGGTTGGACGCTCTTCACAATTGTTTTATCAGGATGCTGCTTTCATGACAATAAAAAAATGATGCGCAAGAAGAAGAATCGGTTGATCCCGCAGTAGGGGAGATTCACGACTTAATTAGATATTTGTTTTGTCTTCATTAAAAAGCAGTCATGCTTTTCATTCAAAATCAGGAAGACAATGAACCCAAAAGCGTCCAACCCAAGAGATGAGTGCTGCTGTAAACAACAGCTGAAGTTGTCTGTTTTCTTTTGGGGCTCTTGCGTTAGTTTGACATCGTTGAATTAATTGTTTTGCATTTCTTATGGAGTGTTCTTTGCACATTTTAAGTTCACTTTGTTGAAATGCTGAGGATAAGCGGCCCTTTGCGTTTCACACACTTGGGCAAATCAACATGGCGGCAACTCCTCATAGAAAGCACTGCAGCGAGAAGCAAACACATGAACCGGTGGTGCGATGAGGGGCATGGGTCTTCAGCTTTAAAAAAAAAAAAAAGAAAAAGTCTGTGCTCCACCACTTCATTGTCAACACAATAATGAATGACTGCACCTAATAAAGGTTGACTCAACAAAAAGCCCAGTGTCGTCAAAGACATCAAATGCACACCACATGACATGATCGTGTCAAATAAAAATAAAGACGTGCGCAATTTGGTCGTTGCAGGGAACACAGTGCCGTCCCAATAAGGTTCAAACCGAAGCACCTGCTGATTTAGGGAAAATAATATATATAACTTTACTTAGTTCTAATTTAAGTCTGCTTTGGACATTTTTCACCAGGTGTAACCCTCGCAATGTGATTTTGTTTCTCAGCGGAGATCACCGTCTGCCTATATTATATTTTTCAGTGCATGCTGATATCATGCAATCATGTTAAAATCCCTCAACAGCAATCCAGAAAACCAAAAGCACCAACGTCTCCGGACAAAAGAATACAATTCCTTTGCCCAGTGTGAGTTTTACTTCTACCTCGGCTCATCTTATTTTCTGTCTGAGAATTTTTTAACTGTACTCAAAGCAAGTGAGGAGGACATAACTTTGGATAATTAGTCTCGTTTGTCATTTGAATGAAGATGAGCTGATATTCCAAAGCGTTATGTGGGGAAGAAATTAGCGCTCATTGAAATGCCTTTATTTGGATTAAGATGACAAATGAATTGCACAAGCAGCTGCTAAGGGGCTGCATCGGATCTGCGGGTGATTTGAAGAACGGGGGAGCTCTCAGGTTACGTACGGCCATGTTGTATGGACAACATTTGGCCGACTTTTGCCCTTTAGGTTCGGCCCGTCCTTGTTTCCATGCACTCTGAGTGCACAAGATGATTCCCCCTCGGGGGAAGACACATGTACACAAAGATGGCGGGAGGGGTTGTAAGGAGAGAAAGGTAGCGAAACAGGAATCCACCTGGCACCTTCGGATTTACAGTAACACCAAAGGCTCCGTCAGGCCCCTTTAAAGGCGAATTACGGTCAACCGCAGATGTCCAAATGTTTTGTCACGGGCATTTCTTCTTTATCCGATGCTGTTTACTTAAATCTGTTCTTACGTATTGTTAAAAAAAAAAAAAAAAAAAAAAAACGTTTAAAGGAGTGCATCTGTTCGCTCTCCCGAATGTGCAAATGTGCTCGAATGTGACGAAGGTCACCCCATCCTGCCCACTTTGACAGAGTTGGCAAAATCTAGCGCGTTGTGTCAAAGTGCCACGTGGCCAAGCATCCAAAAGAAAATATCCATCCATCCATTTTCCGATCAGCTTTTATCCTCACAAGGGTCGCGGGGGCGTGCTGGAGCCTTTCCCAGCCTCTCCCAGGGCCGTTACGACAGTGAAACCGGATAAATGTTTCGTATCGTATATTTCATCAAATGGTTTTATTACTTGTACACAACAAATCGATGGATTATTAGTTCGTTCAAATGGTTGTTTGTTCAATTATTGTTCAAGTGAGTGTAAACAGGGTTACAATTTTTTTGCAAAATCTCAACGTTATAGCACATGACAATTTGAGATTTCGGTACAGATTTTACCAAGGACCATTGAAGTTGACACGCGTGATTTGCTTTCGCGGGCCACGTAAAACGGCGTGGCGGGCCGGATATGGCCCCCGGGCCTTGAGTTTGACACAGGTGCCTTAGACCCTATTGAGGGAGAAGCGATGGATCGTATCAAACATGGATGGATCGCTATTTTTGTAGGTTGTCCCCTGATTTAACCTCTATTCGATTTTGATGGTTTGTTTCGCATTTGTCTAGTCTTGTCATCTTGCCTTGCTTCTCCTGTGCCCATTCTACCAATCGGTGTCTCCTCTGTTCATTCTGCTTCTCTTCATGTTCCTGACGGAGTTTATTTTCTCCTTCAAAGAAAATGCCGTCGTGATTTCCAGCCCGAGTGCCGCTCTTTGTCCGCATGTGTGTCTCTATAACATTTTTGCCCGCGTGTCAAATAGACGCCAGTCCTTCACCACTCTTCATTATACGCACAGAAGGAAACCTTCATGGCGCAGATGCCATGAATGGCCTGAAAAATTCTATTTCTCCAAAAATGAAACCGTGTGTGAATGCTGTCAGTGGGAGGTGAATTGTTGAGTTTGAGTCACTGTGGGACTGAGTGTATAAGCGCCATGTCAGCCGAAGATGACGCCACACTGAGACAAGAGATGACTTGGATCAGTACGAATCATGTTTTGGTGGCGATAGAGTTGGCTGGTAAAATTAGCTGCTTGCGTAAACCGAATGACTCATGCTTTTCACGTGGTATCAAAACGAAAGTTGTATTTGTTGTTGTTGTGTATTCATAGTTTTGTATTCACATTGTTGAACACCTTTTTTTTAACCGATTGAAAATGCTTAAGACAAACAATGGTAGGCCGTGTGGATTTAGTGGACTTAATCCATCTCTTAATACCACCACATTTTAGAAATTAATAATACTGTCCAAAAATACAATATAAGAGCATGCAACGGTGCCAAGTTACATCATCTGGAGCAGTTCAGAATCAATATTTATCGCATAACAGGACTAAATCATAAAAATGCAAATCAAATATTGTACATCATTCTCACCAGGGACAATCGACTGTGCTTCCTGCCAGACTTGCACTGGGCACCAATATACAGCCTAGAGGGGACTGAAACCTGATTGGAAATAAATAAAAATAAAAAAATGGACTTCTTCATACACCGAGATTTTTAAAAAATGGTATGGTTAAATTTACTCAATTTCATATGATTACATGGTTACACCCAAAAAAAAAAAAAATCATCAGGATCCATTTTTTTAAGTAAATGTGTAGTGATTATATTTCCTGCAACCACTTTATGAAGTAAATTCAACAACAATTTTTTCAGCGTACATGCACTGGAAATTCAGGCTGCCAAAAGAAATGCGATGAAATGAAGAGAACAAATTAAAAAATGGGCTGGCTGGCCTCGACTACTGCAGTTAACAAAAAATGTTTTATGGTAAAATGATAACAGTTTAAAATGATAACAGTTTGACCTATGAATGGATTTTTTCCAATTTCCTTTTTGCCTTTTTTTTAATTACAAAAAGAATGAAGAGAATTTCGACTTTTTTATGGATGGAAAGAAAACAGCTTGCTTGCCAATTGTCATGCAAAACCAATCACACACAATATGTGGAGTGACTCTTTTAATTTGCTTACACATGAGTTTGTCAATTTGCATGAGGTTCAGCGATATCTCAGGGTGAGTCGGGTCCCAAAAGATTTTGAGTGTCTTCATCTTACGGGACAGCCAACGCTTTCAGTCATCCAGGTCACGATAATTCCATGTGTTTTCTCTGTCCTTGCAGGGGGTATTGGAGACAAGCGAGACTCTGGGGCTCTTGTTCGTCAAGCGAATTGGGTATTGGTGGAGTTTGGTCTTGCACTCACAAAATGAAGCGTGATCAGTGGTGGGAAATAATAAAGTACAAACTCCAATTCCAATGAAGTTGGGAAATTGTGTAAACCCCATATAAAAAAAAAAAAAAAATGTTGGTTCTCAAGTTTAGCAACTTTGGCATTTGTGATATGCACAGCCATGGGGGGGGGCATTGGTGGAAAGAAAAAAATATTCCCGGATATGGTTGTCTTGCAGCATAGGCGTAGGCTGTTGCTGTGTTCTAACTGATTCATAGTCCAATGTATTTGAAAGAAAAAATGAGAATATATCGGCTCAGGCGTTTTTTTTGTGTGTGTTTTTTTCTATTTGTGTTTGTGTGTGTGTTAGGGGGCCAGCCAAGGAGGTTTCGCACCGGTCGCCATTCAAGCCAGGACCGCCTAGGGAGCAGGTTTTGATCGTTTATTCTTACAGTGATTTATTTTTCTCCTCAGTAGGAGCACTGTGCAAGGTAGCACAGGATGGAGAGCCGACTGTTGTGTTGTGTGCAGTTTCTGTATGTTGGATATAATGTTTTCACATTTTCTTTTGAGCGCGTTTCAGTGTAGACCTTTTTATTTCTATTTTCATTTTTATTTACTTTTACTCAATCAATTAAGAGTCTTGTTTGTTTGTTGTTGTTTTTTTGCTGCACAAATAATGACAATACTTTTGCTACCTCTTCCTGCACCCAACTGTTCGTGAAGAACATTGGGTTCAGCGTGTGCAGTTCTCTATTGAGTCTACAAAATGATGATGATGATGATGATGATGCTCTGATTCCCACGGCACCTGCGCGCCCTGCTCCCCCCCTCTCGGCCTCTACGTCAGCAACCTTCGCTCGGCCAAGAGTGATTTAAACACGGCCAGAGAGGGAAGGAAGCTGTCTGTGGGAGAGACTGAAGCATCTGTAGAAAGAGAGAGCGTGAGTGTGCATGCAGACTGCCACACGGTGGAGCAAAGCCTGATCGAACTTTTTTTTTCTTTTGCCCCCCCCCCCAATTATCCCCATACATTCCCTTCTTGTACAATGAAGAGAAAGCCCAACAACTGCGGCGTAAGTGTGGTGGACTGTTAGTATCGGTGGCCACCCAGCGCGCCCGCCTCCGCGATGCTTTTGTCCAACGTGAGCATCTGCTCGGGCTTCAACAGCGCCCTGCACGCCGGAGCCGGGGAAGGGCACCCGGACCTTGGGGGCGGCTCTCGGCGCTCCACCCTCACTCCGACGGGGAATCTCGTCGTCGCCGTGTGCTTGGGCTTCATCGGCACTTTTGGACTCGTGAACAACTTGCTGGTGCTGGTGCTCTACTGCCGCTACAAGATCCTGCGCTCGCCCATTAACTTGCTGCTGATTAACATTTCCGTCAGCGACTTGCTGGTGTGCCTGTTGGGGACGCCGTTCAGCTTCGCGGCCAGCACGCAGGGAAGGTGGCTCATTGGAGCCAAGGGCTGCGTGTGGTACGGCTTCGCCAACTCGCTCTTTGGTAAGTTACGCTCCCCGTTTGCACTACGTTCGTGGATTTCGACCGGGGCCGCAGTCGTGCACTCGGGCGCGCGCCGGATTCCCACGCAGGCGACACGTCCTACTCGCTCTTTGGTAAGTTACGCTCCCCGTTTGCACGACGTTCGTGGATTTCTTTGCTGGCCGTTTCGCGAGCGACCGGGGCCGCAGTCGTGCACTCCGGCGCGCGCCCCACGCGCGACACGTCCGAATTCAATCTTTCCGCATTGAAACGAATGAATGAGCGCATACATTCTTGCCGGCACGAATGTTGTGTTTCGCACAAGTTCGATTCGAGCCTGGAAAATTTTCGCTCAGCGTGCGCGAATAGAGGGCAGGTAGGTTGACGTTTTCTACGACAAACCGCCGACTGCCAAGTTTGCACTGCGCTCCTTGTTCATTGGAGCTGTCGTCATTCTATTTCGCGGTGGAAGCCATCCCCGATCCGCACGAGACTGCAGTCGCGCATCACATCCCCGAATGCAGCAATTAATGACGTCCGCTGGGTTAAATGAGCGTTGTTCCTATTGGAGGGCTACTTTTGAAGACGTCCCTGCCCTGTCCTTCCGCGTCTCGCAGTCTGCGTGAGGGGCTGCAGAGTGCCACAGTGCACGAATGCGATCGTGAGAGGTGACATGTAAGTGCGCTCATGAACGCGACCCTACACGCGCGTCCTTTGTTTTGTCGTGACGGACTGTGTGGACGTTATTGTGGCAGTGGCGTATTTGGGTGCTTCTAGACCGCACACGCACGCACAGGATAGGACAGGGTGCAATTGGTCGTTAAATATTTTATTTTATTTTATTGTTGTGTACTAGATATTGTTAGTGAGTGCGCCTGAGGCAAGAGACGCTCCATTGCCCCTCATTTAGCTGCGGTGCAAGCAGGCTCTTTGGGTTATGAGCGGGCGGAGGCACACGCGGAATACGGACAGTTTGGAATAAGAAATGGGACCCTAGTGTACATTTGATGGGATCATAGAGAGCGAGCTTGGTGATGGCAAGCGGCCCGTTCAATGTCTGCGTCTGTATAAACTCTGGGGGCTGCAGAAATTCATAGACTCGTCATTTCATCAGAAAACCGCTCATCTGCATACAGACTAAAATTGATACTCACAACAGTTGGAACGCCAAGTCAAGAGCTGTATCAAAAATGGTACCTTCATGAAGCTAATCATGTGCAGCCGTGATCAACATAACCATAGAGAGATGTATTCAGGCTATTTTATGACACAACGAAAAAGGCATGAATTTGCACGTGTGCTTATTTAAATTGTATGTGTGTTCCTTCATTACCCGACTAATGAATCAATATCATTTCTAATTTGGGTCTTGGGCTGAAAAAATACGATAAGCCTCAAATAGAATATCTAGCATTGTCACAGATATTATTTTGTAGAAGTAACTGGGTCATCACACACAGCCAAGAACGATTGTGGTGGAAAGCCGTCTCCGAGTGGCCGCTTCACAGCGGTGATCTGTAATTGCCCACGGGCCCCTGGAGGTCTCCTTGCAGGCTTTCATAAACTTATTTGTCACTCTTGGATCTTCTTCATGGATCTCAGCGATTCCGTTTCTGCTTCCTCAATGTTCAATACTGTGGCCGCTGAATTTTAAAGGAATGAGGGGAGCTGCTTGGATTGTGTTCACTCCCACAACAGCGGAAAAGCCCCTTTCTACCAGCACTTGATGACAAAAATACAAAAAGAAAGAAAACTCGACCCGCACCATTAGACTACACATTGCACAGGGCTTGGGCCACGTATGAAAATATAACCTTAATGTATGTTTTTAACAACTTAAAATTTCATCTATTGTGACAAAATATTTGGTAAATAATTTTTGCAATGACCTGGGAGGGAATAACTAATATCGTCCTCTAATTTCTTCACATCATGAATGAGTGAGTGACCAAAGCATAATCAATACTTTTCTAAATAGGTATCTGAAAGTGCCTGTCTGGCTTTAAATCTGTTTCATTCCAACGAGCCATCCCCACAGTTGTTAAAACCGCAATATAGAATCCAAATACGTCAGCGCTGTCCTTCTTTATATGTTTTTGTCATTGATCTTGTTCTCATTACTTGTTTGCGCACCTCAGGACACAACCATCAATCCAGCGAATTTTATGTTCAGCTGCTTTGCAACGTTTCCTCGAGCTCGTCCGTCTTCACAATGAAAGCTTGTCGCCTTTAGAAATGACGTTTAATCGGATCAGAAAGTAACATTGAATAAAAAATGTATACGTTTTCAGAAAGTCTTAGCTCGACATTCCTTTTTACAAGTGCATACTAAATGAGCCGCAGTCGCCCGTAATATCTTTCCTCCACTGAAACTTTTGTGGCAGGGCTCATAAATCTTTGGCTGGAAAGCATATTATGGGTTTCAAAAAGATGATTTTGAAAAATGTTGCTTCAACTATTTGTTGCGTTGAAACACAATCTGGAATCGTCTTTCCAACATTGGCAAAACTGTTGAAAGAAGACATTTGCTCTTCTTTTTGGTGGCACACCAGCTAAGTGGACATGTGCACATCCAAAATTGTGTTTGAGAAACCAGAGAACAATTCGCCCAGTGAGCCTCTATTTTTGACATTGGCCACCCTGTTCCTTTTCATGTCAAATGCTGAAACGTTCACGTTTTTGTGCTCAACTTGAATATTTTCCTTCACTCATGAGCCTCGCTTGAATCCATCCAATTTAAGATGAAAACCGACTCTCACACTTTCATTTCTGTGGGGATAATTTGGCAATTTCCAAAACAGGATGACTTGATTTCAACTGCAGCGCCGATAACAAAGTGGGCCACCCGATACCCCCGTCTGAGCTTGAACTGTCGCCTCAACCTCTCTAACTCAAGTGAGATTAAGATCTGAAGATGTGTTCCGCTAATATCCATAGGAGCCAATTTTAATCTGATCTGACACGAGTTCGGCTTCCGCGAGCCGAAGGGGTGACACATTGAAAGTCTGTCTTTAACTCAGACATCATTAGCATCTGCATTTGGAATGGCTGAGTTCGCTCCTAATGGGCTCATAAAAACCAAGGAAACGGTGAGAAAGTGTCCAAGACTGGATTGGATAGAACGCGCTGGCTTCAGTTTTGATAAAAGTGACGCTTTCGCGACACATTTCAATGCAGCTTTAGAGATGATGAATGACAGTCGAAATAGATTTAAAGGCCAGTGCTGCCAACGACCGGGTTGCCATCTTGATAAGGTTTTTTCTTGTCTCAAGACGATTCGCTCGTGATCGGCTGCATTGCGCTCACAGAAGCCCTGTCATTCATTTCAGTTTTGGATTGAACTTCCTTTGCTTTTATTTTATCGGGTGCAAAAATTTTTGGGCGCGTGTATTTTCCCGTGTCATACGCTGTGTACTACATTTGACCCACTCACCTCTGCTGGCCACCTCTGACGATGTGGCTGTCCAAAGGTTCCCTCCCACCCCCCTTTCTGAATTTCATCAATGCTGCATGTCTGTGCATCCTGTTGGAGTCCTGCTCCTGCCTCAAGTGGACTCTGCACAGTCACTGGATTAACCTTGCAGTGCTGAGCCCACTTGCTGCATACTGAAGTTAGATCGCCTATGTGCAAGCACGCGCGCACACACACGCACACAGACATCTATAATGTGAGCACAAAGATGGATGAACATGCACTCATCCGGAAGAGAGCAAATGCATCTGAAAATGGGCGTCTGGTAGACAAAGCACCTGGCTGGAGTCGAGGTTACTTTGTCATGATGGTGCAAAGTGGTCATGGCATGGAGAACAAAGAACAACATGCAGCGTCATAAAGGTCAAACGTGCAAACTCCACATAGGAAGTGCCGCAGCCGGAATCGAAGCCCGCACTTCAGCACTGCGAGGCGGACGTGCTAACTAGTCAACCAACATTCCGCCACTAAAACTCAAATTATTTTGTTGAATTGCTAAACTTAAAATGTTATCAATTATTTTTGCTTTGAAACGTTTTGGTGTTTATTTATTAATTTTACAGTGTAATTTGTGACCAAAAAAAAAAAAAAAAAAAAAGGCTGAGGCACAAGAACTTCACACTGGCACTATACTGTCACTCCAGCACTGGCATGGACACAGAAACCTGAACACTGTGGCAGATGTGCTCACAGCGGGTTGCCAAAGTGCGGCCGGTAGCCAAGTCCAGTCCTCGAGAGCCCCTATTCAGCCTGTTTTACATGATCCCCTCCTCCAACACACCTGAGTCAAACGATCAGCTCATCAGCAAGCTTTGCAGAAGCCTGATAAGTGCTAACCGCGCTAACCTTCCTGCCGATGTGAAAACGGGTTTTGCTAAAGCTGTCCGGTTGAATCAGGAGCACGATTTGATAAAAGAGAGGGTCTTCAGTGCACTGATCAGCCCACTGCGCATCCGCTGTGGCTACTCTTTCCCGAATCAATGGAAGAAAGGTGCCCATTTTCTCGATATTGATCATTCAATGGGCCATTCTCTATTCTGTTTAACCAATTGCACGCATCATTGCTGCCTGATAATTACAGGGAATCACTTTGGCTAATAAGATTATAGATCAGAAAACCACACGCTACAATGATTATTGGGACTGCAGGCAGTGTTACCGGAACGGCAAACGTGTTATGTTAAGATACAAACACGATTCAAAGAATCACAGAAATAAAAACATTTTGGTAGACTGGCGCTCGTGCTCTTCTTGGCGGGAAACTTAATTTCTTCATTTTTGTGCCAGCGCAAATCTAGTCGAGTGTGTTTGGGGCCATGTTGTGCTCATGTGGCCGTGCAGGCGCATGAAGCAGCCTCGCCCCTGACGCAGGTGATAATTTGGTGACAGAAAGTAGTCTGCCCTTCATTTTCAGCGTTGTCAATATCAGACATAGGTATAAATGTCTATATTTTAGTGTTAATGTATGGCCATGCATAAGGAGGAAGGTCGAACAGTTGTTTGGGAATTGTATACTATCGTGCATAATGAATGAAAACTGAATTCATAAAACAAGGACAACAGACCAGAGTTCAGTAATTCATCCACGAAAAAAGGTCATGCCTTCTGTCTGTACAATCTCCGATTGGCCATTTTGGTCGCACCATGAGTTTAGAAATAATAATTACAAATGTCCAAGATTGGGCGCGAGAGGGTTGATTTTTCAAAAGCTCATTTTAATCATATTTTACTGTCAGGTCATACAAACGCTACCATTGAAGTAGTGAATAACATATTTTCAGTGCCTGCTATTAAAAAAGCAGGTTTTTTTTTGTTTTGTTTTTTTTGTTTAGTTTTTTACATTCATGCATTGTTAAGTTGTTAGAACTTTTTAAAGTGGTGTTTTGTTAAAGGTGTTTTACTGTTTACTAATCGTGGCCTTTTTGATGCATCTAAATATTTATGATCTCACCGCAGGCATTGTGTCCCTCATCTCTCTGGCTGTCCTCTCCTACGAGCGCTACAGCACCATGATGACACCCACTGAGGCCGACTCATCCAACTACTGCAAGGTCTGCCTGGGCATCATCCTTTCGTGGGTCTATTCCCTCATCTGGACCCTGCCGCCGCTTATTGGTTGGAGTCACTACGGTCCAGAAGGACCAGGGACCACCTGCTCCGTCAACTGGAAAGCCAAGACGGCGAATAACATATCTTACATCGTGTGTCTATTTATCTTCTGCCTCATTGTGCCATTGTTGGTGATCGTGTTCTGCTATGGAAAGCTGCTGTGCGCCATCAAACAGGTCAGTCCAAACGGGGCTCGGGAAACGTTCGTTGCATCAACACAATCGAAGCAAGTGAGCCAGGAAAACTCGAAATTGTCCCTTGGTGTGATTGTGAGCGCGAATGGTTGTTCGTCTACGTGTGCCCTGCGATTGGCTGGCAACCAGTTGAGGGTGTACCGCGCCTACTGCCGGAGCAAGCCTGCGACCCTCGTGAAGATAAGCGGATTAGAAAATGGATGGATGGAATAATTAATACATTATATACACCAACACCAGAACAAATCATGAAAAAAAAACATTCCCACCATTAATGAGACCGCATTAAAGGGCCTCAAACTCTGATCCTCGAGGGCCGGGAAACTTGTTTGACACCTGGAGATTAATCCCAAATTAAATTCAGATATTCTCATGGTCCTTTTTTTTCTTTTGATAGATAGATAGAGAGAGAGAGAGAGAGATACACACACACGCACACAAAGTGCACTGTTTGCAACAAGTCCCACATCAAATTTTCCAAGATATCAAGCTCCTCCGTCTGTGAGCAAGCATCATGCCTTGCCAAATAAACAATGACGTGCATGTGTTTGTTTGCATCAGCACGCTCGTGTCTTATCTTATAAAACTGCCCAACAATCTGATGCGTGATATTGACACAACAAAGTCCTGGAAAGACTGGACATCAGTCTTGGAACAACAGTGCAGCCTTCCTTCAATAAAGACAAATCGAGGACCTGTGTAAACACGGCCCTTTTTTTTTTTTTTTTTTTTAAATTGAAAAATCTAAGTTGTTCCTTTCAGAAGTCTATGTTTTCTCCATTTCAGAGTTGCTATCTCATCGACAGCAAAGAATTATTTGCGTGTTTGAAGAAAGCACCAAGGGAAAGGACTCATATTTACTTCGATTTGGTGCTGAGACATCTTATTCTCACCTCATGTTGTTACTTTCTGCAAAACAGTTCCTCTCATGTCTGTTACGGTGCATGACGCCTGCACTTCCTTTGCGGAGAATGACAGTGTGTGAGCTGTCTTTATCTTTCGCAGCCTTTGGAGTGCTCTCCCGACACAATACAATGCCACGCGTCAGCTCTTATTGACGGTGATGTTGGATGATATCATTTGGGACATATTAAAGGGGACTGGCCAACTCAACGCAGAAAGCCGAAATCCCTCATCTAATAACGGGGCAGTCAATTGAACAGTCCGCATGGGGGTGACTAAGGTTCAAAGTGGGGCTTGACGATGGGTGCACGCAGAGGTCGATGAGAAAACAGGAGAGATTTGTCTTCTTTGTGCCCCAAAAAGAAAAAAACAACAACAACCAGAGCTGTCAAATATTACGAATCATCCCATGGTGTGGTTTGCCTGTTAACACCGATTGTTCCGGATGCTTTCAACATCATGGGTCAAATTGCTCAAACAGGTTGAAAACCAACCAAAAAAAGGAGGTCAATAATTGGGATATGTGACAACACGCCAATTGCAGATATGGTACGATTTCCTCACTAATGGTGGGGTTTACTTGTCCCTCTGCTTCGAAAAACATCGTACAGATAGTTTCATTGTGTTCATAGTGCAACTATGCATCCTGTACAGTTCTATTTTTACAGCTAAAAATGTTTTGGCTACACTATCGCCTTCAATTTAAGTTGCTCCATCATCTCTCAACACGTCATGAATGCCGCTACAGGCTGCAACGATAAACCAAAGTTGAATGTGCCGTCATTTTAATTGTCTTTACGATTAAAGAATTCAAGCCGTAAGCTGATGATGGTTTTTAGAAGAGCAGCTGCTTGCTGGGGCGATGAACTGCGATTTGCGTATGATCTGATTAGTTGACTAATCGCGGCCAGTAAAATAATCATTTGTGGCAGCGCTAAATTGAGAATTGTGATTGGATAGCCTACAAGGATCGGGTTAGCGCTTAAGATCACATTAGCTATAAAATATGGCTAATATACTCAGAAAATGCTGTTAGGATGACATAATACAATCCAAAGTAATGGTTCCGTCTTCATCCCATGAGTTCTGGCTTAATGATACGTGTCCAATGAGTAAATGAACGGGGCATCTTCACAGATCGCTTCACTTTGCCACATCCGAAGCGGCTTCGGCGTCGCTGTATGATTCGGGGCTGAATATGTCATGTAAATGTTGTCTGTGGTCATACTGTGCTGCGGGTGTCGCAATTTCAAGACTATTAACTGCATGCAGAGACCAGCATAGGACCATCAAAAATATGGAGCAAAGCGCTGTCTGTAGGGCAATACTATCAGAATAATTGCCCCCCCCCCCAGTGCATTTCACGTGCCCCCCTTAAGACTGAGGTCTGGCGAGCCACACATGTCCCCCAAACCAGTGGTCTGAATGCAACTTATAAAGTTCCTGTGATTATTTAGCAATTCACTCATGCGCTAAATTTCTCCAACATCCTTTAGGCTATGTGACACAGTTAGAAATGGAGTGCAGGAGGGTGGGAGGGTCGGGGGGGGGGGGATGAAGATATCAAGAGAGAGCGTAGCAGCGAGAGAGATGAAAGAGAAGGGGTTGGGTGTGCTGGTTTGGGAATCCTTTTCAGACTGCTGGGCCCACATCAAATGAAGTGACCTTGCATCAGTTTGGTGTAAATTCATTCGCCACGAGCATTTTTACCCCCAAGTCTCGGACCATTTGGTAATGCTAATGACTTGCTATCATATCATCCAATGTAGGCACAGGGTACTGGAGAACATTTCAATGCAAATGAGGTACTCTTGGGATGGAAAAAAATTGAACCACCTACTTTACCGTAAAGTCAAATAATTTCTTCGAAGCGAGAGAGGACGTGCGTCTCTTTGAGAGAAGTGCTCTCGTCAACGTTCAAGTATCATGTTCCATAAGGAAACCAGAATGACGTGTTTGAATAAGAACCATTTGTTATATCACAAACATACCAGACATCATATGTCTCTAACTATATATTTTTTTTTAAATCTATACCGTGTCTTAATTTATAAAGAAGACAAATGCAAAATCAAAACAACAAAATACACATTGGTGTCTTGGTGAGAGACGGCTGGGGAAGAGACGAGGGCAGGAGAGGAGTTGATTGGCCAGGGGGGGGGGGGGGGGGGGGGGGGGGGCAAGAAAACCAGACTCAGACCAGATGAGACACTTGTAGACAAAATCACTATCGGCGTCTGTTTTGATTTACAAAGGGAGCTATTTATTTAAGACATGTTCAGTAAAGTCAGAATTGAATTTAGCAGACCATGTGAAATTTTTGAAGTGTCTTTCAGCATGTTTTTCATTCATGTTGTTGTCCCCAAGTTTTGGCCCGGAGCTTTTGGGCTGACATTGACTTTTGAAAACCATATTGTAAGCGGTGAGTTTTTCGGCCTGCCAAGATGCAATAAAATTCCATCCAAGCTATTACGTTCTGCGGAATAAAATATGACATCTTACAATCACCTTGACATTTGGTGGTCAAAATCCGATCATTTTATCCATGCGTCCCTCGTGGCATCGAGGAGTACGGCACATTGGTGGAAACACGATGCCCCCCTAGCAAGGTTCCGAATAGTGCTGCTGGATTAAACTGACGTAATACCATGCCGAAGTAGGGCAAATATTCTCAATATTTTGAATTGTGGGACGGAGGGAACGGATGATTTAATTACCTTGATGCGCTCTGGGACAATTGAATAAATAAACTGATGGGTTTCAATGAAGGATTTGTATTGAGTACAAAGAAAAGAAAAAAAAAATATCAATCTTCCCGCTTAGCCATAGAGGAAATTCTACGTGGATACGGCTCAACTTCTCGTAGTTGATGTCACGTTCTTCTTCTGGAGACTGAATGCATAATACCTCTTTTGGTTTCAGCCCCACTCATTGAACTCCACTTTGCCTGAATTGCTTCAAAACACAATTAAACAAAAGAATCAGCTGCACACAATCGACCCGATTCCTAATCATCGAATAATTAATTACTCTTCCCCTCCCTGGTGGGAAGATAAACAATTGATTTTCTGCAGGACCACATGAACGACCGTGACACATCTTTTTAAGTCAGAAAACAGCTCGTGTTTTTACAGTAAGACTGTTGCTGCCGTTACGTGTACTGCGCATTATGTACATTTCCCCTATCACAGATTCCCATCAAACAGCCAAACGTAATCGCAGATGTGTTTGTGTGATCATCCGTCACACTATTGCCATCCAATTCGGCTGCCGAAGGCTCCAGCCGCTCTTCGCGACGGAGACTCCTATACATGTCGCAATTCAGCGTAACTACACACGGCCCTTCACAATCACGGCAGAAGAAGAGAAGAGGAGAAGCTGCTTTGAAAGTTCTCCCGAAAAGTTGTTTGCGCAGGCAGAATTCTGATTCGGCTCTTGTCCTCATGCGATTGTGCAATTGTACCGACGGCGCGTAGGACTTAATACTGCTTGCACACGGGCACGCTTTTTGTCGTTGAATTCACACAATGGTCCATTTCATTTTCCCCATACAATGCTCCACTTTGCATTCGTTTTACTGTATAGTTGCGCGCCCTCTTCAAGTATCCTTTCTGTGTCCGTGGTCTATTATCATCATTTGGTTTTGCCCACTTTGTTGCTCGAATGAGTTCTGTACCATACCTCAGATGCCCTCTCGGCTCAGCTGCCTCTTACGAATTCTACCTGAGACCACATTTGCGAGGCAATGAAAAAGATGTCTAATAGTGTCACAAAGCAGTGGATGGAATAAACGCACTTTCATCATTCTGGGGGGGGGGAAATGTAATTTCTTCACTTTTTCGTCTTTTTGAGATAATTCCTGTTCCGCTAAAACATGCCCAGTGTTTATATTTAATATCATACATCTTATATCTTAACCCAGCCTATCTGTTTTTTTTCCCCCCCGGCAAGCTTTTTTTCTTATGTCGATGGACCGTTTGAAAGGGACCAAGACTAAAAAGTTGGCCCTTCAGCCTCGCTGTGAGACGCAATCAACTAAAACCCGCCGATAACCTTAATGTGGAAGACTTCTAGCGAGTGGAGGTCAACGTAGCCAACTTACAAAATCCATTTAAAATCCTGAGAGACGGACGTAATCAGATGGGAAGAAGGTGTAATGAAGTTGCAGCTGTAAAATTGTGTCGAGAAAAAAAAAAAAAGTGCTCCTCTGCCAAAACAGATCAGGCAGCGTAAGCCAAAGCCAGCAAAGATTGTGTCTCGCTTGATCTTTGCAAGCTTGTTTTGCTTTTATCTTGGGACTTTGTTTGCTATCCATCATCTATCCCGTGTTTGTTTGTTGGAATTGTGGCTCTTTTCCCAGTGAACAATTCAAAACTGAGGGCCGTCTTTTAGCGAGCGCAAACTTGTAAACTCGATTTACGCGTGATCATTTCGAGTAGTTACCCTCATAATTGAGACATGCTCATTTAATGGCGGGCCGTAGGCCATTTACTCCTCTTCAATTAAAACTGATTGGAATGAGAGCGTTCATATTTTAGAGCCGCTGCTTATTGAAATAATGACCGTGAGGTATTTGAACTCACACGTTACTATGGTACTCGATCGAAAAGGTACTGTTCACCCAAACTACACTTTATGTGTGACATATATTCACCAAAGTTACAGTATTGTGGAGACAATACAAGAAACAACCAGTCAAAGCTTCTATTTATTCACGTACAAGTTTTTAATTCGGTTAATAAAAGCTTCCCAATGTGCATTAGTGACCCAGTAAATCAAAGCACTAATTATAAGTGGCTTGAGCTAAAAGCCATCTGTCCCGTGACGTTTTTGACAGCTGTCATCAAATGCCATATATGGTACACTTCTAATTCCGTTCACATTTGGCCCGATGGCAAAGTGGGACGGAGAGTCTGAAAATAACAACCCCGATGCTTCAATATGCGAAGCTTTCATCTGGACTTTCTCAAGACAAAGTTCGGAATCAAAAGTAGGACAAAAGGGCAAAGCATTTGACCGTAGCGCGTATTAGGCTTCTCTGTTTCATGCGACTCTACGACATCCCTCAAAAGCCACTCGTTGAGATATATTGCAGAAGAATATAGTTGTGAAATGTTGCCCGAAAAATAGCGGGACCGCGAACCAGGAATCTGCGATGGACGTAGTTTTAATGTTATCCAAAAGACATATTTTTGTGAGCGGCATGTGGGGAAACATGTGCTGAGCTTCCTCCTCCTCTCACCGATGCTCGATGGTTTATTCAGACGCAGTTTGAGTCTTGTCCAAATACATGTTTTGATAATTCGCTTAATTGAAGCCTGTACAATGGAAGCCAATTGCTCCGTTTCCGGAATCACACAGTCGAGTTTCTTGGATTGCTTGCCTTTGTGTAGACTTCCCCAAGTTGTGATCCGGGACTGTTGTGTTGGTGCCCCAGCTCCGCTTAGTTCATGTGTTTCTCTCCCCGAGATATCGGACGTGCCGCCTGAGAATTCTGAATTGAAAAAGGAGCAGCGGCCGCACACTTTGTTCTGTTTCGTCATGGAGGAGGGAAGCCGGGAGGCGAGGCTGGAGCGCACTCAAAAGTGGATTCCATTTAAAGGAACGGAAAGGCAAACACGGGACTTGGATTGATGAAAAAAATAGCAAATCAACGGATGCCCAAAATAACTAGCTTTCAAATCCATACATGGAGGCTGTCAAGGCATGATCTCAATCTTTGTGAAACCTTTCTGACATTTACTTCCGAGATTGCCCTGACTGCTTCTCGGAGCGCAAGAGATGGGAGATCCTTGGGGTTAAGCACACGTGGCTGCCTCGGTACGTTAGGCTGAGCTTAACGTGCGGGAAGCAGCGTCAACGGCGGCCTTCCGTCTGAGCGTGCGGACTGAACCGTCCTCGGTTTTTCATGTTATTTCAGTTCACTAATCAATATCTCTCCTCGTCTGTCCGAGTGTGGAATGTCAGCTAGTTCGTGTTGGACGTGGCGAAAATGTTCAAGGGCGCCGTGTGGTTTCCAGTACTATTTAGTCTGATGCGCATACTAAATCCGGTGGTTGACTGTGCAATACATTTTGTTATTCGCTAAAAGTTGAGTTTGAAACTCATGTATTAACTCGAATCGAGTTTCATGAATTACAAAGTCAAATAAATCACACCTCTGCCCGACCCGCTCGCCCGACGCAGCAAGGGTGGACTGACATAATTTGTAAAGATCACAGTAATTCAGTTTAAAACCAAAAGGACCTCCTCCTGGTGAGGTGTGTGTGTGTGTGTGTTTCTCAGTGTTTGAGGCAGTTCCGGGACACACATATTGATGGGCCCTTTGCCCCCTGCTGCCAACGAAGGAAACGCAAGCGCATAACAAACGGTCTGACAATGTGACTTTGTGTCTGTGCGTGTGTGTTTTACTATTAATGCTGCAAGTGAGGAGATAACGCAGATGCATCGTATTTTAATGCGCTAGATGAAGAGGAGGCAGACTACGAAAACTGGCATGAACCGTTCTGTTCACAGTGCGTGACGTTGGCTCGTCCCATTCCATGTTCCAAAAAGAAAAAAAATATATTTTGTTTGATACGTTTCATTAGGGTTACGTTATCGTCCCTCAGACGCGCGCGACTTCTACCAAAGTGCCGCCAAGGTCTGCATAGTGCGTGAATAGTCTGCTGTTAGATTGTAACCCCATTGCTATACCTCTTCTCTGCACCTCTGTCGCACATCGTCAGAGGAGAAGTCCGATTTATTTGGGACGCATTGTGGTTCCACCGCATTCGGAAAAACATCCATAGGTACTGTATCATGTTGCTAATAAGTAAATAATGATTTTATCCCGGAACTCGTAATCCCTGTTGTGTAGTGTCTTTGAGTACTGTGAAAAGCACTTTCAAATCAAATGTATTTTTATTATTATTATATACAAAGGAGCGCCCCGCCAACTACAGCATCATTGGATTTTCATCTTCATTTTTGTGTGTTTTTGTTAGCAGATTAACTGATAAAACATCATCATTCCACATGTTGGCTAGATAATTATCAAGTCGATAAGGACTCTGCATTCCTATTTGTTATGCGAATGATCAATATTTGATGTCACATTCGATGTCAAATTCGGAACATCTCGCTAACAGACAAGTTTAAGTCACTTTTACATCATAGCACACCCCCCCCCCCCCCCCCCCCCCCTCTTCCCCCCCCCTCATACCTTACCACCCCTTAGGACCCTGGCAGACACTGTGATCGGAGTAACCAAGCCCCCCCCCCCCCCCCACGTCTCTTTGCACTCACGAGTTACTTGAATGCCACATGTTGAAAGCTTTCCTCTTTTGCCGTTCTGGTTGGTGGTACAAAAGCGCCTGATTCGCTGACCCTCGAGGTCATAAAATATGATCTAAAAAAAACAAACAAAAAACGAATCACCCAAAAAGAGCGACGCGTTTATCGTCTTTCTGCCACGGATACATTTGACATCATCGCAGTGGCTGAAAGGTGAACGCTTAAGCTACAGATGCGATGCACGCGAGTCAGCACAATAAAAGGCTTCGCTCAGCGCTTCGTTTTATTCCGTTGAGCAACCTTTTAAACGGAGCCATAAGTGCGTTCATGACCAGATTGGGATTGTCGATATGTCTTTGTGTGTTGTGCCCGCATCCCCCAGTCACCACTCTTATTGAGCCAGTCTTTCATTGATCCAAAGGCATCTGAAGAGTAGGAGTAAAACTCCTTCCATCGAGTGCATCGTGCAAAGAAAAGCCTTCAAAACACGTGCATGACTTCAGCCATGTGACAACTGCCCCGCATATTTCTACTTTGGAATACATTTATTATCTCCTCGGGTCTTTTCCTTCAATTTAATTGTGCTTCCAATGAGTACAGATTACGCATGCAATGGTTCACAGCAGTTACGGTATTTTAGATGTCAACTGTGTCGTACGTTCGCCAAAAGCATGCACACAAAAGCGCTCATTAGGAATGCCCGCCTTCGCCTTGCTTCCTATTCAGCATCCTCTTAGTTTGGCTTTTAGTGGCCAAAGATAACATTGGTCCCAAGAGTTGGTCCCTTTAAATCGATAGTCCCTTTAGAAATTCAGGATGCGGGAAAATATTTGGTATCAGAGAAAGTTCCAAATGCAATCTGAGGCAAAGTAACAACCCTGAGGGCTGCAATTCAAAGAGTCCATTTATTGTGTCGTGCCTCTCCCTGCGGTCCTCGCAGCGCATTCGCATCAAATGAAAACACATTTCTGCCTACTCCATTTGAATATATACTGTTAATGTAGGTACACATAAACTTGCGCACACCCACACACACGCGCACGCACGCACACGAATATTCAATTCGCCACATCCTATTCTGAATTACCACAACACTGACCATCTTTGTCCCTTTTAAGTCGTTTGTTTGAAGCATACGGAATCTGCTTGCCAAGTGCAGGACAGTTTTTACTGTCTTTGCTTCAATGAAAGTTACAATCACAGGCGTGCACGTACACAGTATATACGCCGCTTGCAGCAGGAAAGTGTTAATAATTTTCCGATCATCAGTTTGATCATTATTTTTCATGTACATTTAATAAAAAAAAAAAAAAAAAAGGTTTTAAAAATCACATTGGTGCCCGCCATGTTCATTAAACACATCACTAGATAACACGCGTGTCAACATTGGACTATAGAATGAAATTCCTCTTTTAATGGGAAACATGCAGCACCTGATGGTCTTTTGATGGCACAAAATACCAGAGGTGGGCATTCCGTCAGTGCGTCACTGATGGGTATCTTTTTTTTGCTGAGGAATGATGACAGACGAAGCACTGACCCAAGTTGGTTTTCGTTCATCGGTGTCATTTGTCACTAACCAGGTCAAGTACCGATGGACCTGTCAGTCTGTCCCGGACAGATGCTCGTTCCGCTGACGAGTGACGAAAACGTACCCCGCCTGTCTCGCGTTTGTTTGTTCGCATGGGTGAATGCAGCAGCTTTGCTTGAGTGGACTGCGTTGACTATGTTAGGAAACGCTTTGCGCTTCCTGTTACAGTAGGTGGCGGTATACATCAAAGGGTTGTCATCTGCCAATAAACTAGGAGAGGAAGGACAACGAGAAGAACATGAAGAAGGATTCATACCATTCAAAGGTATGTACAGTATGTGGGCAGTGTTAGAAATACGCACAGGAGAAAAAGGGATGGGGGGGCGAGCATGTACAGTCAGGCAAGATAACAACTAATTAAAGAGCAAAGAGGTCAGAAAGTAGCTCTGAATTTTGACAGAGAAGTTCTTGTGAGTTAAGTTTAAAATTTCTCTTTTTATTTTTGGAAAGAGTTGGGTTCATTAGGAGGTTGTGAAATAGTATTATTATCCAAACCCACAATGTATCTCAGAATATGGTAGTGGTTCATGCGCCAAAAGTTGTTTGCCAACTCCTGAAAGAAGAAGAAGAAGACGGCGTAGAAGAAAAAGCAGCGATAATCATGGCAACGTGGTTTGGGATTCAGAATTTACGAGCCACATTAACCCACCCGGATTGTGGTTTTGGTGACAATGCGATGGGGGATTCTGATTAAAGTAAATCAAACTTTAAAGTAAAACGTTGTGACGTTTTAGGAATTAAAACGGCAGCAGGCAGCCACCAGCTTGCTCCCGCTGTACTTAACAGTTAAATAGATTGGAAAATAAATGTATGTCTGTGTGTCAAGATGTTTGGGCAGAAACCATACGATGTACAAAGTAGATGTACAGTGCACTCCATTTACCATTTTATCAGTGGAGGACGATATCGGATGATTGAAAATTCACTTTCAAGGTGTACTTTTCAAGAAAAAAATGGATTTTACGAGTGCAAAGCTTCGTAAAACGCCAGCACTTTTATCTCATGAGCATCTTTACGAGCACCGCCTCTTCAAAAAAAAATCTCAAAGTTAGGAAAATAAAATTACTCCTGCATCTGTGGTCAGATTATGTGAGATTTATCTCACATTTAAATCTCACATAATCATCCTACTGAATTGAAGAAAAAAAGCTACAGCCACTGCCTTTGATGTATCGGACCAAAATCAAATGGTTTCCTCATCGCCATTGCCACACTCTTCTACAAAGTTTGTGGCTCACAGTTTAATGCCTTGTTTTCGTCTCTGCATCCAGCGCCCTCGCCCTTTGGCGGATTAGACTTAGGGAGCACTAAATTGCCAAAAGTTGGACGCATTCATGTTGTCGTGCCAAGAGTCTGTTTAGGTTTGATATTCTCATGTCGTCGCTGCTGTCAAAGTTGCACCAAAGGCACAAAATATGACTCAAGCCATTGAAAAGAAACACCCAAAAAGTTGTACTTTCCAGCGTGTGGAATCATTCTCACTTGGAATGACGCCCGAGACAAAAAGTGCCACTTTAATTACAGTCTAATGTGCATCGCTTTTGCCCCGAGCAGCTTGCAAATCTTGAGCTTTCTGTTACAGAAGTTCAAGGACATATTGATGGCAGAAATGACATGCTCATGCAAGTGATCATATAAGGAAAGTCGGAGGAGTGGGGGGGGTGGGGGGTGGATGTGCTAGTCAAGAGCACAAGATGCTGAGATGTTATCCGACATGCCCTTTTTTGTTCCTTTCAAATTAGACACATGCAGTACAGTATATCACTTGCAGCATTTTAACTTTCGGTGTACTGTAACTGATTTAGACTTGATATGGAGCTTGTTTTCCACCGGGTCGGTTTTCCATTTTCCATTTAGAGAAAGGGAAACTCACTCGATGAAATTCTCTAATCTCCTTTTCCTTCAATCCTGAGTCGGTGTCATCTCGCTAAGAAGGTTGAGCTCACCTCTCCTCGAATGACGCGTGTTGACAGTGCCGTTTCGCAACATCTTTTTTTTCAGTGGGATACTGATTGCTTTCAATGATCTGGTAAAAGTTTTCCAAAGTTCTCTGTGAGCTTGTGTGTTTGAGAGAGTACAAAACGTGTCGCAAAGTAGCAGCCAAGAACAGCTTTTTTTCCCCTGAAGTTTGAACCCCCCCATCCCACCCCCTGAACAGCCATGTATTTTCTATAACTACAAAAACAACAACAATTGACACTCTCATTCATGCCCATACCGCCCCACACATTTTTTTGTTGTTTGAAACAACCAATTTGATTTCGCACACTTGCCTGCCTGCTGCCCGCCTGCCTTTTTTGTTCCGTCTTTCATGTGTGGCTCATACTGCTTTTTGGTTCCCACTACCAATGTCACGGTCCAGTGGCCTTTTTTTGTGTAGCGACAAACTGAAAGGAAAAGTGAGAGGAGAGCAGGTGGTGCAGCGCCAGGAGGTACACAATGCCCGCAGCCTCCAAAGACTAAGAGTGATTTACAGTCGCCAGTCTGGCAGCCGCTTGGCTCAACCTTCTAATTAGTTTGCTGGCCCAGTACTGTACTACTCAATAGATAACCTACGAAGTTAAAAAAATAATAATAATAATAAAATAAAAAATCTGCATACACTATTCATAAAAAGTCTGGAATTTTTGGCTTTCGGTAGAAATTTCACGATGAGCCTAAAAATGCATGAAACAGTCGTCTTCATCATGCTGTGCGTATTTTGACACCATGCGACCAAAAGGACTCCTAAAAAAATGATCGGAAGTATTCCCATCCAAGAGAAGCGGCTGCTTAGCTGAGAGTGTCACAGGATGTCATCATTGTAACAACTATAGGGAGACCGGAAGAGTCACAGAAAGGCATAGGAGTAGAATTATTTGGACATTTATTGGTCAATTCTCGGTTTAAACACTGAATAATATGGAATTAGAGAATAGCAAGTTGTGCAAAAACAACCGAGACATTGAACAGCTGGACGTTTTTTTCAAAAATTAAAATGGTAATGGTATGATTTGATCTAATATAGTTTGCCTCTGCCGATAACATTCTTCTACATTCGTGTAAAGTTGCCGTCTTCTCCCACAGGCGGGTCATGGTTTGACATACTATATCGAGAACAGAGCCGAGTGTCAACTTTAATTGCGGCTGTGATTCTCGAGACTGCACAATGACATTCCGAAAGACAGTCACTCTTTAATTAAAACAATACTGCAGCCGCATTGTCAGTGACGACGACATTGCATTTTTTGAGCCTAAATGTTTAACTCATCTATCTCCGAAAGAGCGATATGCCACGGTGCCTTGTGAAATCATTTTCACACCTTTACGATTGTTCCAGCCCCTTAATCCCTGCAGCGGCAGCAGCCTCTACCTACAAACTTTAAAAACAATTATTAACTGCTTGCCACTGGAGTACCACATTCTTTTTTTTTTTTTTAATCTGGCCTTTTCCCCAAACTCCCTCAAGACTCGGGTACTTCTACCCCATTCAAAATAGCAACTTTTTACAACACTATGTTATTAACGCTCCACCTCAACACCACAAGATTGTATGCACTGCTCAAAAAAATAAAGGGAACACTAAAATAATGCAATTTAGATATCAATTAAAGAAATGTTGCACTTTAATCCCACCGTGGAATGTGTTGAGGACAAAGTAATGTAAAATTGGATTATTATCCCACAGGGTCTGGTTTTGGCATCCTACATGAAATAAAAGTGGACACTCAGAAAAGAGGCTGATCCAATTTCAGTGGAAATTCCTCGGGACAAGTCAAAATGAGGCTCAGTAGTGTGCGTGGCCTCCTCATGCCTGTTCGATGTCCCTAAAACGCCTGAGCATGGTCCAGATGCGTTGGGGAATTCTCTTGAAGGATCCCCTCCCAGACCTGGATGAAAGCATCAGTCAGCTCCTGGACAGGTGGTGCAACGTGGCTTTGGCGTATGGAACGAGACTTGACATTCCATCTACAATTTATTCCTCACAATTTATATGACATCGTGCGGTGTACACGTGAACAAATTACCTCACTTACAGCAAAAAAAAAAAACGGATCGGCACTGAAATAGAAATTTCTTAAAAAAAAAAAAAACATGAACCACAAAACTAAAATGCAAATCTATAAAAACTTAACTAACTGAACTGCAAGTATGAAATAAAATCGAAATCTCCTTTTTCAGTATGTCTTTGTTCTTGGAATCTCATGTTCTGACCCGGCAGCAGTGTATTTTCCTCTCCTCGAATCCATGTCTGGAATGGATCCTCGACGCCATTAAAAAAAAGAGAGAGGACAGTCGTCTTCATCATGTTGTGCATACACGCTCCAAAATCCCGTGGTGGCAAAAGCAACGTCTCAGATTGGAGCTGGCAGTTACCATGACCACCTGGAGCCACACTGGTTTATGGGGCGATAGAATTAATGCCTGGAGCGAAAGCCGATCGACGTGACAGAGGAGAGGAAATAAGGAAAGATGAAGTTTGCACTCGGTAGCTGGTCAAAGGAGAAAGATAACGATGCATAGAGTATCGTCCCCGGTACACTGGGTCGTAGACTTCGACCCTTACATAGTACATCGTAGACGTCGATCGTTTGAATATTTGCAGCGGGTGGTTGAAATTGACATTGGTAGCTATACTGTATAGATAGCTAGCTAGCTAGCGACCTCGCTAGCTTGGGTTGCGAATCAATGCTCTGAATTACTCTTCCTTTCCGGTAGATGGGCTTTATTTTTTTTCCCCCCCAGCTACTTTTTACATGGCAATGTCCCAAAACCCTCAGACAATTAATAGTTTGATTCAATCGTTATAAAACGTTTCAATTCGAAGGCTAGGTCACGGGCACACCAACTGAGGTCAAGAGAATTTCTTCCTTTTCTTTTTGCTCAACAAATACATGGTCTGTAGTGCAGTGTCATTTGTGCAAATAAGACCAAATAAAATGAAAATAAAATGAAAAATAGGCCACTCAACATTCACCATGAAGACAACCTGGGGCTAGACTGTTTTGCTGTCCTATTCAGTCGACGAAACGACAAGCATACACATGAGATGGAAATGCTATTTGGATTAAGGGTTTCAATTCAATCACTGAAAAGAATAAAATGTTTTTTGTCACCCAAAGGAGCTAAGTGACTGACCACTTACCCCGATCTAAAATGGCCATTGAAAATTACACTGCATGTGGGGAGTTTTTTTAGTTTGGTGGAAAGGTATTTTTTCCGAATGCAGCAGTGTGCACTAATGATGTGTTAAATAACTGACAGTCCGCCGGGGACTCAAGAACAGTCAATGCACCTTCTGTCAAGCCAGAAAGATATAAGCCATTGGATAGTTAACATACTGTAACGGATTCAATAAATGGCTGTGAAGAGGAGGGGGAACAGAAAAAAAATAAAAAGAAACCCCAACAAACACCTCTGCACTATTTCTGGCTGCCATCTTTGCTAGCGCAGAATTGTGCCATGCACATGATTTACATTCCCTTTTAAGGCCAGTCGGTAAAACTGTGTGTACCTTTGCCGGACAGATTGAACCTGCGTGCGTCATTGAGGGCGGGCGAATCATGGCGGGAAAACCTTTTCCTTCTCTGTTTCCTTGTTTTAAAGCACAATATTATCCATTTCTGCTTAATTTGCTCGTTCATTGTGGACTGCCACACGTATAAGTGCACGTTTGATTATTGCTGAAATCGTGGTAAGTCAACTGTCACTACATGCTGATTGTGAGTCAGTATGAATCCTCGATGAATAGCTCGAATGGCATTTCTCAAATTAGTCATGAAATCAAACGACCTACCTGCTTGTGCCGTTATACCGGAGACCAGGGGCATGGACAGGGTGGTGTCTCGGGCGTCCACCTGAGTCAGGCATCCAAAGCACGCCCCACCCCCCACCACCCCACCACCCCACCGATAACATTTTTAATGGTCGATAATGGCCCCGGGCATCCACTGTGCTTTGCACACCACTGCCTGACACGCAAGGCTTGTTTTGTTAACGTAAAGGTAATCTAGAAAAGTATTCTACCTCTGTTTTTAATTTTTCATGAGTACTGGCAACACGTGGGCTTCCATTGAGTGTCACAGTGTGACAGCGATAGAAACAGGTGGGACACGATACCCTATGTTAATGTCACAGAATGAGTGACAGGGAGGGAATCAACAGAAACGAGCAACTTAGCTTGGTCAGTGGGAGGCAAACTGAATAATTCATAATGTAAGAAAAACTCCGAAACGTACCTTAGCCTAGCTGACAGGGCCTTGCAGCGCGCACATATATATATATATATATACACACACACACACACACACACACACACACACACACACACACACACACACACACACCGGTAATTTTTTTTGGGGGGGGGGTGTAACTGCAGCTCTTATTTTTAAGGCTAAACGCAGACATCACTGTGACGGATTTTTATCCCTCCCCTTTTTTGCTTTGTATAGATTGTGCAGGCATGTCTCCTGCCCGCTGAGTGTATAGTGACAAAATAAACATACGCCATCAAAATAGAATGCCATCTTATAATTGACATGAAGGAAAAACTCAACACTAGGAAAATCATGATCTGTCTGTCATTTCTGTGTGGCTTTATTTTGTTTATCAAGGCTCCCCAACAATCCAGTGTGGCTGAATCGAGAAAATACAATTGTATCATTTTCGGATGTCTCGACCTGTCACGTCGCTGATGAAGTTATTTTCTGTTGATACACTGCCTGATCCTCTTGTTTCTTTCTTTAGTCCCCCATAACGTTCCACTTCTCTAGAACCTACGAGCCTAATCCTATTGTCATCACGGGAGATCGTGAGTTGATGAAAACCTTCTCTCTCCACCTTATCTCCCAGTGATGCCTCAATAGGGCAGCCAAGCCAGGCAATTGCCCAGGGCCCCAAGCGAAAGGGCCCCCCCCCGAGATGTGTGTGTGTGTTTTTTTTGGTCGCCGCGACCAGGGGTCTCCAAACAACCCTCTCGTGCTTTCTTACCTTGCTGTGTCCAGGTGAGTGGGATCAACGCATCGATGAGCAGGAAACGGGAGCAGCGAGTTTTGTTCATGGTGGTGATCATGGTGATCTGCTACCTTATGTGCTGGCTGCCTTACGGTATCATGGCGCTGCTGGCCACTTTCGGACCGCCTGGCCTTGTCACGCCTGAAGCCAGCATCATACCGTCCGTCCTGGCAAAGACAAGCACAGTCATCAACCCGGTGATATATGTCTTCATGAATAAACAGGTACTGTCACCTAATTTCATATTTCAGATCTGGTCTGGGTCCATCCATCAGTTTTGTTCAAATATTTTGAGACGTGAAGAACTTGTGTGAAACTAAAAAACAAAGGCAGATTTTTTTTTTTTTTTTTTTACTTCAACTACATGTGGGATTCCACTTTCGGGACTCCACGGTATTATAAACTACACTATGATTAATACAAAAAAAGGATATAATACTTTGTTTGTTGACAGCCATTTGTCACTGTGCAACATAAACTGGCTGTCTCTAAGTGGCACGCTATCTAAAAATAAACAGCTACTGAGCCTACGTTTTCGTAGTTGTAATTAATTTCTCTCTGCAAGTGGTGACACCTATACCACAGGGAAAACCTGCAACGCAATTACCAATTAAGTATTATTACGAACACTCTCAGCGGGTCGCAATTAAGCTTGGACCATGTCCACTTAAAACAGCATGATTGAGTACTTGGAAAAAACCAAAACAAAATATCGGATTTTTTTTTTTTATTGATTTGTCTACACATTACTTAGGGAGGTTGTGCTCTTCTCTTCTTCTAATTCAATGGAACAGAATAGACTTATGTGTGGAGAAGTGGGAAAGAGGAACAATAATACAATGTAGATGAAAATAATGAACAGGACAAAATACGGGGCGAGGAATTGGAAACCGAAAAAAAAAAAATCATACTGAATCAAATGAAATAGAATAACAGCTGATTCTACGGCAACGCTTTTAATCACGATGATAATAGTGCATGTGTATGTTATGTTAATATTGAAAGTGCATATGATTCCTATTAGGAATAATGCGCTTGGGAGTTTCAACAACATTGGATAACGGAATGAAGAATCCAAAGGTGTGTCGATTGGTGAATTAGGCGAGGTTATTATGGTTCTGGGCAGGAAGCTGAGCCTCAATCTGTTGACGCAGCTTTTGTAAGCTCTGAGAAGGCAGCAAACGGGTGCTTACTGGGGTTGCGAGTGTACTTGATGATGTTTGCTGCTTTAATGAGCTATTGATATCCGGCAAGGTCCTCTAAACGGGCAGGGAGGATCGGACGCGCCGCGCCGTGAGACTTCATGATCACTGGCATGAGTGCAACAGGTCAGTCGTCATTGAGGCTGACCGCCGCTGGCATTTGGAGGACGGATTAAAATGGACAACTTCGGGCATGGAGGGATCACGGTTTGTGACGGGGACACTTTGAAGTTTTTAGTGAGGACACCTGTGACTTGTCGCCGAGTACTTTCCCGACTGTACCGGGGCAAGTCGCTTTCCTGCGTTTCGCAGTCCTCCGCATCTGCCTCGTCGCATGTTCCTGAAGTAGCTTAACCATTTGAGGTCGGTCACATGAGGAATAACATATGGCAGAAAGAATCTATTTCTAAATGCCTTTATTATCTTGACCAATCTGAATTTTACCGCTCAAATAGAAGAAGAACATTCCAGGCAGGCTGTAATTTTGATCCCGAAAGTGACTTTTATACCAAACGAGCATCGAAAATGCCATGATAGAATTGCAGCTTTTTTTTTTTTTTAACTGCCTACCCAGTGGTCCAAATATCTCTTTGCAGATCTTCAGTGTGCAGTATGACAGCGTGTAAAGTTTATTGTCAACTGTTAAGAGGAGGCCCCTTGTAAAACTGGACATGATGGCAACATATACGGCGGTCCCTTGCGAAATTGCGGTTCATCTTTCGTACGATTGCTGTTTCGCAGTTAATAATAATAAAACTCTATATTTTTCCAGAGTGTGTATAAACAGGAGAGAAATGTGAGAAAATAACGCGAGGGTAACTTGTCACTTCACTTTAAAATCTTTGAATCAGTAAAGTAGCTCCGATTCTTTTTCGAGGTCATTCTTCCAACACGTGAGGCAGGAGACGGGATCAAAGCAAAAAATAAGCAGCCAAAGATGGGAAGTGAACTCAACCATCAGACAAGAGTTTATGCCACAGAATGATAATAAGAGGAAAAAAATACTTCTATTTTCTTCTCTCTTAGTGAACGTACTGCGTTAACTTTGACGGTAAAAGTCATTTGTAAGTCTTTCGTGAATTCAGCTCGAATGAGCTAAATTGTACGCTTGTCATAGCCTTGTTGCACTTTTGCCGCAAAAGGAATTTCTTTGAGGTCAGGTATTGTATCATGGCTCCAGAAAGTCCAGATGCTTTAAACAAGGCTTCCACTTCCAGGACATTCTCATCCCTCGGTGTCCAACATCGAGCCTCTCAGCATCTGATATTGATGCGCAGCAGGTACCCTGTCGGAGCGAAGTGAAAACTGAAGTATGTCAACACTCTCACCAGGCACTCAGCGTGCCATGCTACTACCAGAAATAAATACTTGATGTCGTGTGAGAAGTCATACGACAATTACATGAGTGACTTTTATCATTCCATTTTTTTTTTGTTTGTTTGCTTGTTTGTTGCAATGTCGACTACAAGTGTTACATATCTCCCAAGAAGGAAATTTGTCTTATTTCCATATCCCGAAATACAAATCCGACGCAGACCTCAGCTCAGCTGCAAAGTGATGACCTCATGGGAAATTGTGAGAAACACATAGCACCGACTTGTGACAGCCTGACGGCGACACTCCGATGTCCTGTATGTCATTTTCAGTCTTCAATTCCTCCCAGCCCGTTACTATGGAAACTGTGAGTTGAGGCGAGTTGAAGACTAAAAATGCTGTACAGATACGAGGAACAGCTGGCGTGCGTTTCGACCATCATCCATCAGTGGCGCCCACAGTCAACAGAGCCAAAGAGGCCACCGGGAAAAGGAATCCGGTGCTGTGGACTTCGGGGTACGATTTCGCTCGGTGCGCTTTTTGATTCCTGTCAACGAACGGCGTTTTGACGTGATGTGAAACAAACTCACTTCCCGACAAAGTCGCAGAGACGGGAAATCCACTGGAGTGAATAACGTCCAGATGAAACATTACGAATGCCTAATTAACTATCTGCCCATCCGTAACGTCTCACATACCTTCACAGCCGACTGTGCAGCGCACATCCGGCCTGGCAATTTGGAGCAATCTCGAGGTTATGAGAGCAGCATTTCAAGTTGCCTTCCCTTGCTGAGATCTTCTTTCAGACTCGCGCACAATAAACAGTCAGAAAGCACATTTCAAATACAAAAAAAAAAAAAGGCAAAATGCTGCTCCCCTATCCTTATTTCTCAACATACCAAAACTTATTCTGCAATGATAACGAGGCACACAATGAAGCCAAACCTCCTTTGCTATGTTCTACTGCTGCTTAATTCCAGATGCCTCCACCAGTGCAGAAAGTGCATTCTAAATTTTGAAAGTATACTGACAAGCTGGGAGGGATTCAATTTATATTGCCGTTTTATTGTTTGGAGTTGTCTCATGATGAGTGACAGGTTGACAGGCCCAATGATTTGTTGAACCATCTTCCTTCAACGGCGAAAAAACAAGGACAGATCTTTCTACTGCATCGGCTTTTACGAAAATGGAAGGCTTTTAGGTGCGCCTTTTAGTGCGGAAAATACGGTACTTGCGCTTGCGAGATTCACCGGAGAGTAGTTAGTGTGCTCTATTGGTTGAACTCTGCATCTTTATGGCCATCAACTATATTTAGATTTCTTGCGGCCTTTTGGGTTCGTAAAAAAGAAAATTAAATACATTAAAAAAATCAATACACTGCATATGAAATACAAAAAAAAAAAAAGGCAAAATGCTGCTCCCCTATCCTTATTTCTCAACATACCAAAACTTATTCCGCAATGATAACGAGGCACACAATGAAGCCAAACCTCCTTTGCTATGTTCTACTGCATCGGCTTTTACGAAAATGGAAGGCTTTTAGGTGCGCCTTTTAGTGCGGAAAATACGGTACTTGCGCTTGCGAGATTCACCGGAGAGTAGTTAGTGTGCTCTATTGGTTGAACTCTATACATCTTTATTGCCATCACCTATATTTAGATTTCTTGCGGCCTTTTGGGTTAGTAAAAAAGAAAATTAAATACATTAAAAAATCAAAACACTGCATATTAAGACATTCAACAGCAGGACATATTGCCATGTAAGGCAAGCAGCTATTCTGCTATGAAAATTCCACGGCGATCGGCATTCCGGAAATAGGAGGCTTCTGAAATTTGAGGTTGATACCGCATGCTCGTTGTGTACAACGACATGTAATACACAGTATAGCAATTGCATGCTGGGAACAGGGAAGGGCTGTCATTAGATTCCTTTCATTCTGTTCATACGTTCTTGTATGTGGCAGTCAAACAGTTTCCTAGTTGGAGTACTCAGATCACATTTATTCACTTTTTTTTTTTGAACTCCCGGGATGCTTCTCAATATCACAGTTTATGGGAGCAAATGAAGTCATCTCATTATCATAGTAATGCTCATAAACAAAGCATCGGGGCATGGAATGACTTCATTTAGATTCTTTAAGCACCACTCAAGTGACTTTCAGCATCGAAATAACCACGAGACCACCGGAGAATTTGCAATGCTATATTTCCTCCACCCCCACCGCACAAATAATTAGTGTGCATTCTTTGGAACATTCCCGACAAACATTTGAGACCAGCTTTGCAGTTTTAACATATCTGTCTAGCTAAGTGTCAACTTGAAGTTTCTCGACAGAAACAAAAAAAATGTTTTCTCGCGTATGAAAAGCCTACAATGTCTCTCGTACTGCGCTCGCATCCAAAGCAAGACGTCGCCTACTTCAAAAACGGACACACCCTCAAAGTGCAAAATGTTATCGGGGCATCAGACCAGGTAGCTGAGAACGCTGTCCGAAAGCACTGCGATCATCACGCTCTCAGAGGCGCCTCTGACCTTTCTCACTCTCTCTCCAAAGTACCTTGTCACCGCATCAGGTTCTTTCCATCTCCCTGCCATGATTTATGTTTCTGCGCCTGTCTCCCTTGTTTTGCTTGACCTTCTAGCCTTTTGCGTGCATGTGTGCGTTGCCATGCTCCGACCCCTTCCATTGTTCCTCTTTGCTCCACCGAGCCCCGTCAGTGTATTATTAGGACAGCTAAGGAGAAATGTTGCTTGCCTCCATTCTCAAGATAAGCTTCAGGTTATTGACAGACAGAAAAGGCGGGGAGGCAGCGTATTCCTTATAGAAATATACCGCTTGGCATGTCCTGAGGCATTTCGCTCGCATCCGGCAAATATTCAGTCAGGTGTCAAGTTTGTTCGGTGGTACGCAGCATCCTTGCATACTTATTTTGTTGTCGAGACAAATTCATCGCTGGCGATGCAGTAATGAAGGGCAAAATGTGCCTGTTGATGTTTCTAGTTTGCACCCTGTTGGGTCTCGTTTATTTTTCTTCTTCCAGAAAATATTTTTTAATATTGTCAAGAACAGTATTTCATTTGATTTAAAGGCTTTTTTTTAATCCACCTTTATCGAGACAATAACTTTAACTCCTGTTTATGTCATTACTTCTTTTTTCTGCTTTTATATTCCAGACACTTTTTAAAATTTTTTTGCTACCATGCAAAATTTGACGTCAACATATAAATTAATCTAAAAATCCAATCAGTACTCTTGTGCAAATGTTCGGTGCTAATTCATAAAGCTAACGATTATGTTGATGTAATAGTTTCTGCAACTCTTGAGTAGTTTTTACTGTTGTCTTTATTTGTTGGAGGTTAGAAATCCAAGAACGACATCGGCCGCATCCTGTCACTCAACAATTCTGTACATGCTTTCGCAACGTGATTTTTTTTTTTTTTTGATGTTTGTCTGTTTCCAGCACACTCCACACAGGTGATTTTTTTTTCCCTAAGATTTGAAGTTTTGGAGGTTTATTTTTCTAACTGCAAATAGTAACTACAATGTTGGACGCAAGAACACTAATGCTCATGAAAATCCACGTTCAACATTATGTTCCTGTGGGTGTTGTCATCAACCAGCTCGTGCCAATGTCATTGTGAGACATTTTCTTTTTTATTGGACGTTTCAAGAACACTATCATAGAGTTAATTAATTAGTTTAGTATTTGACTTAAATTTTACCCACAAACACAGCGACACTTTGATTTCATTTTTTACACTTCTCAGGAATTGCGTGGAGGTGAAGGATTCTCATGGGCTTCCATATAAAATGTGTTTGTTGGACGTTTGGCAATATGTTTTGGGAATGTTTTGAATCAGTTTTGATCAATTATCTCCATTTGCTGTATTTTTTGTATTAAAGCAATGTTGTGTCATCTGGTTTCCCGTCTTGTGTCTTTCTACTTCTTCAAACAGGCCACGAACGACTTTTCCGTATTTTGCACTTGTGATAAAATGTAGTAGACTATAAGTATACATTCAACTCAAAGCGTATACTAAGTATACTACGTTTTCTCAAGAGTGTTATCAGATTCCACGTGTAAAGGTGAACTCGGAAAGCCGGTGGAAAGAAACTGTGAATTGTGATGTGTGCGTTTCCCATCTTCAACCTACACTGTGGATGGCCATGTTTGGAAATGCCTGGAATTTTAAGTACAGCCAAGCATCCTCAATGAATTGTTATGCTGTCAAAACTGCTGCTGGGGTGCTCAATTATTCAGAATCTACCCATCTGTCCATCAGCCCAACTGGATACCTGGACTTTGAGCTGCGTGACACCGGGGGAATTAGGTTGTGTAGCGGTTGGTGTAAAACGGGAGGATCTGCATGAAATCGGAATGCTGAAACTTCCACAAGTCTCCATGGATTGAATAATCCATCAAGGGGTCATTCACTATTTATTATATTTTGACAGATGATTTACAGAGACAAGAAGCCTGATCCTCACTTTCCAAAGCAGTTTGATTTGGGTGATATGTAGTAGAAATATTCAATATAGAATAATCAATCATATCAACGCGCATCGGAGATTGTTTGAATTAGCACGGACCTATGTTTAGCATTCAAACGTTTAACAAGGATGCAATCCTGTTGACTAAATCCCCAGACTATAATTTTGTAAACTTGCTGCGCTGGTTTAGTTGCAAAACGTGTGCAGCTGTCTAACTGTTATATTATAACAGCTTGACACAAAGCCTCCAATTGTAAAAGTTACCAAAAAAAAAAAAAAACTAAAAGTACAAAAACAGTGGTCTTTTGAGACTATGTAGGGGGTAGCAACATATTAGCGGGAGGCTAATAAATACTCTAGCGTATAGCCTGCAGGTCACTTTATCATTACATGATGCACAATTAGGTTAACGCCATTCATATCTGCATACCTTTATCTTTGGCCCTTTTCTCCTCTTCCTTTTTTCTCCTCTTCTTAAATTGGGGACCCGATCGCTTTATGGAGCGTTTCTCTGTTGGGTTTAGTCGTCATCACCTTTTCCCCATCAGTGTGAGTGACAACCACCAAGGTCCGTTTGACGCAATGTAAACAAACTTAAGACTACGGCCGGGAGCAGATTCGTGTGAGCAGATTCGTGTTTTGTTTTTGTTTTTTTTAACTCCCCTCAATTTCCGATCGTACATTAAAAGTTAGTCTATGAGTCTCTGTTTGTTTTATGAGTGATTTTGAAATGCAATTTATTTGGGGACAGAAATATGTGCAGTCGCAAGTTGACAAACTGACGAATTTTCAAAAATATCGCACGTAGGACCGCACAGTTCCTAACCGGGTGTCTGACAAAAAAAAGCCATTTTTAATAAGAACAAAATATGTGCAGACATCTTTTTTTTTTAATTGACCAAATATTTCAGTGTTAATACAAAACGCAATCAACAAACCAGTCTGCGTTAGCCAAATCATTCAGCAGACTCAGAAAGAAGCAGGCGGTCACTATGGAAATGAGCAACCCAATATAAATGTGCGAGTGTTATTTTTAGGACGGAGAGATGGAATTATGTTCTCGTGTTGTCTGTGCTCTTTCACCCACAACCCGTGAGAGAAAATGAGCAACTTAATCATTTAGCCAATTGAGCATGCAATAATGGTGAACGAGAATCTAATTAGTAGAATGTTTCACACAATTTGGAAACTCTACCAATACATTATGTCCCTGGGCCTATTTTTTTCTCATGTAAAAAGGTTTGCCACAATAACCCTAAAATCATGTTGCGAGAAGCAGAAGGGAAGGAGACAGAGAGAGCTTAATCAGTCATAATTATACCTAATTGCCTTAAATGTTTACCATAGAGAAATGGGAGCAATTACAGGGCCAACTTTCAACTTGCTCCAGGAAGAAACTTTACTGGCAAAACATGATTCTCTCCTTTGTGCACGTTTTATCTGAATCCATTTTGAAATCCAATCCTTGTCTCGTATGCCTTAGTTTTACAGATGCTTTCAAGCACTGCTACATTGCGAGGCTCCTCGGCGAGGCTCCAGTGTGAAGAGCTCATCAAAGGTTGCCACCAAGCCGGTGAGGGCTGGCGCGGTGACAGGTCTGCGTCATACCAACGACTTTCTATACATGGTGGCCTCCCTGGGTCAGCCAGCTGCTGCAGTGCCCCAACTGGACCCTACCCTGGAACCCACCCATGATGTCACCAAAGCCCCTTCTTCAGACTTCAACCAACCTGCTGTGGTATCACTCGTGGCCCACTTCGATGGATGAATTCTGGCTATGACCTTGACATTAGCATGAAATGGCGATGTCTCCAGGCTGGAAGGCATTAATAATGAATGGTGCCGTTGCTGAGTTTGGTCCGACTGCAACGAGCCAGTTCAGACGAATAAAATAGAGCTCTTGCATCAGCTGAGTCCAGGTTGCTGTAGCCAATACACAGCAGTTCTGGAGGGAAGCTTTGGAATTACTTTCAGAAATTATGAGCAGGGTTGGCAGGAACTGAACCTACCTACATTGCCCCTTTGTTTATCTGCAGACAAAATGTGAACATGCAAAAAAAAAAAAAAGACACTAAAGGGGCAATAGAATACTTTTTAGGTGTTTTTTTTGTCAGCAGTTTGTAAATATTTTTTTAAATAACTGAATGTGAATGGAAGATAGACAGTTTTTCCATATTGTCTACCAACAGTAGAACTGAAAGAAAGAAGCCACGGCGTAAGACTGTCGACAAAGACGAAGAATGTAACACCGGTGGTTTTCAAGTAATTCCCCTGTCCGACAACGTTGTCTTAAATTGATCAGTTGTCACTTTAAAATGATTTAAAGGTCCCCCTAATTGACATTTCATCCTAAGACGCGATTGAACATGTACTTTGAAGCACCGCTGCCATGTAAGCGGCATTGAAAGGTGACAGCGATCAAGAAATGCACGTGAAAGAGCTTCTGCATCGTTCCCTCAGTGGTCTGCATGCGCACTTGACGATGGCATCCCTGATTGAATGAATACACTTAATCTCACGGTGACATTTGGTCATGTTCGGTGGATAGCGCGAGAAACTCGGCACACCTGCCCAATAAAACATTACGAAAATGAACGATCCCCTCGCAATGATCTTTGCATTGCTTGTAATATGATATTCCTTGCATGGTAACGAAATCAAATGTTTCTGGTTAAACCCAATGCTCAGGATCCCTTCTTTTATAAACCGAAAGGGTTGGCCGCATAGTGTCTTGCTTCGGGGCAGTTGCTCAGCAAAGCACACGGGCGGATTTCACATGCCTCCCAACGCTATGTTTACAACAATCGGCGACTATTTCGAACAACAGGCTCCATGTCCTCGATCACATCAGTACGTCTTTCGAGTGCACAGCAAAGTGTTCGAGTGACATGACAATACGTTCTCGCTAAAATGATTTTTGTTCCGTATATATTGTTTGTCATGTGCTTGTCGGCATCCTGCGAACCGATTTCGACCTCTTCATTGTCTTGCAGTGCAAAGATAGCTGTGAGGTTTTGCAAAGCAGAGCATCAGGTGCTGTGTTGCCAGTGAATAGTTCAGCTTTCAGTGTTGTGTTTCTCTCGAAAAACAGCAGATGTGTTGTGTAGACCCCCCCCCCCCCCATCTACCGGCTACAAAGATCTTGTATACATCATTGTATGGTACATAGGTTGATACCAAAGCTAAAGAAATGTTGATATTTTTGGAGAGGTGATGTCTTAATAAAGGTTTTTATCTACGACGACACATGCAACGTTTTGTCTTAAAAAAAAAAATCTGTGAAATATGAACACTAAGGCAGATACAGTCGAAGAGGCATCAGCGAACAAGATGCCAAGAGACTTGAACTGCTCCGCATGGGGCAGACCTGGAGAGGGCAGTCCGCACCTTTCCGACTGAGTACCGTTGCCTCGTACTTGTATTTGCTTTACTGTTGATCACTTTGTAACACTTTGAACAGTGCTATACAATCAAAGCCATTATTATCCTCCTGATTGCTCTTTTACCCATCCTTGGAAAGGAACGCTTACCATCATCAACATAAATGTAAATATGGCATCGGTGTCATGGTTGACAACAACCAAGCACTCCGTCTGATGATTAATCATCCACAAGAGCTTGACGTCAAATTGCCTTTACGTTACCAGAGATTTTTCATCAACAGCCGCGATGAGCAGTTTGCCCGCAAAGGATCTGCTTTCAAATTGATCCCTCACTTTCCGCAGCCTCAACTTGTCTGTCTCAATTTCTGGCTTCTACCCCTGGATGAGATCAAAAGATCTCTACTCAGCAAAGAGGGCAGGAATTGATGAAGAGGACAAAATGGAGTGGGAACTGCTCAGGTGCTTGTTTCTCATCAAATAGTTGAAATGACTTGAGATGACAAAGGTTGGGATGTCAGCCTCAGCCAGGGAGCCGCTTTTTGAAAGGAAGACCTGAAAAATACATGCAAAAAAATGATGAAAAGTCAGCAAATTTGTATTGGAAGGCATTCCTTCGTGTTTTATTTTTGACGATTTTAACTCGTGAGTGCGGTTTACGTTTTGTATTTTGTGATTTTTTTTTTTTTTATTCATGATTAATAATAATACAACAGAACTTTTCCTTTATAATCAAAGCTTTTTATACGTGCTCCTAATGCTGTTATTTTCAACAGGAACACACTTTGGAGTGATTAGGAGGTGCCGCTGCTATTACAAATGATTATAATTTCGATTTGTAGTCAAACTTGCAGTAAGTCTGACGGCCGAGAGAGGCTCTCGAACACACGTGAGCTGTGCTACAACAGTGTCAACTAAAACTATTTTTTGGGGGGGAGGGGGGGACGTTGGATGAAAACACTGGCTACATTTCAGTTTTGGTTTACTAAACTGGCAGCCATTAATTTTTTTTTTTTTTTTTGCTGTACTGTGTGGCATTTAATTTGGCTGCTAAGCATGTTTATGCGTCTGAGGTGATCAAAAAGCCCGGCCCGAGAACTGTGTGACGTTACGAGCGTTGACAGTTTTTGAACTGAATGAAATTATCGCAATCGGTTTCTGACCCAAACACGGTGCAAGCCTGCAAACGCTGTCCCCCAAAACACCCTCGCGTGACATTAAAGCCCACCAAATGCTGAAAAAAAATATGTCTTGGATTGAGGACACCCCCCCGCCCCAAAGCCCCACAGTATAAGATATGCTAACTAAATTAGGTTGCGCTGCCTTGTCTTGATTGCTTAGCCTGTGATGCGGCCACACCTCCGGAGGAATCAGCCTGCGCAGCAGATGGCGGTCGCTGGCCTCAATGCCAAACGCTTCTCACGTCTCCGAACAGCAAGTGAGAACAATTCTGCTTAGCCCCTCACTGGGCTTGCAAAGCTGAAAGAAAAAAAAAAAAAACAGCAGGTCACTATGAGGATGAGCTTTCTGTCTCATTAGGCAGAATAGTGCAACATCCTATGTGGACCATCACGACATCCACGCAAACCCCACGATACGCTTAAGCATACATTTCCAGTCGAGCGCTGAGGAAGGATGAATTTTAAGTCCCCATCTCCACGCTCCAGTTCTCTTATTTATACATTTTGTCTACTCTCCACTTGGCGAGGTCGGAGCTCATCCCAGCTGACTTGGACCGATCACCTGTCAATCACAGCCCTAATGGAGGACTATTGTGCGATCCGACTAGATTTCATTTCTCAGTTACGCAGACTTGACGAAAGAGCAAAGATGTTATATCGAGCTCCGAAGAAACTGATGGAAGAAAGATCCGTCGAACCGGAGCGCATCGTAGAGTATATTTTTTACATTCTGGGCATATACTTGAGAGGTGCTGCCGTTGTAGCCATTGTGGGATACATTTAATCGCACAGTAAAAAAAAAAAAAAAAAAAAAAAGATTCCAAAAAAAATGCTTTAACACTCGACTGTAAAATTGTCTTCATGTGGAAACTACTCTCCGCTTCTTCATTGTTCACCACCATTCATGGTTGCAGTAAAGCGTCCGACCGGTGATGTCAGGAATGTTTACTTCCACCTGATCGCAATCTCTGAAACCGCTCCTCACCCTTGCGGCATTACACTTGATCAGCTGTCTCTCTTACCATCCCCAATCCTGCACTCCGTCTCTCTTACTCTCCTTTGTCTTTGTGCCAGTGCTTCTCATTTCCCACTGCCACAAATGCATCGTAAGATCAGCTCGAAATCTCAAAATAATTGCTGCCCAGCAAGCTATGTTAAAGTGAGAAAAGCACAGATCCTGTGGGAATAACAGGAAGGGCACTTTTTGAGTGGAGAAAGGAGAAATTCCCAAGGAAACAGGAGGCGATCCAAACGTCATTAATCACCAGCCGGGAGGACAGCTAGACTAAATTGGAAAGGCGGGAGATTTCTTCTTTTTTTTTTTTATTTTCCTATTTCTTCCTCTGTCTTCATTCAATGTCCATTTTCCACACCTCAGGTTCTATTGAGCTGCACATTCTAGTCCAACTGAATTCATTCCAATTTTTTTTTTTTTTGCTCGCAAGTGACACAATTTGGCGATGCATCACCAGCGGTGGGCATTCCATCAGGACCGACGGAAGGTCAGTATCTGTCACTGTCTGTCTGCACGGGGGAGAACATGCAAACTCCACACAGGAAGGCCGGATACGGAATGGCACTGTGAGGCGGACGTGCTAACCGGTCGATCACAGCCTGTCAATTTTCGTCATTTTCATAGGATATTTTTGTTGTCTTTGCTCCGTGAATGCCTTCGGTTGTTCTGTTTGTTAATGCTTTTCGTTTTTGTTTGCGCTTTTAGTGGTGTGAGGCGCTTGAAGTTGCCCTCTGTTTGAAATGTGCTCGAGAAATAAAGTTGCCTTGCCCGGATCACACACGGATAACACTCTGATCTGACTCAGATACCCGCGACATTATAAGCGGGCAGAATGGATACACCATGTTTGTCGGAAGACGCTCAAAGCTCCAATCAATGGTGGAGCACAACCACGACCTCGCACCCCATCGATTCTCTTCCAAAAGGCAAATATGTAGAAGCGGGGCTGGATGATGATAATGATTGAGAAGCACGTTAGCTGTCAGCATATATTCACTGCATCAGACGCATCGGAAAAGTGCGTGATTACGGTCCAGCTTTTTCTTTTAATTTCGGTTTGCAAGTTGAAGGGAAAAAAAAAATCCACCAATAATTGAAAGCAGAAGCAGCAGTTAAAAAGAAAGCAACTGATGGGTCGCCACGTGACGGCGTAATCTTCCAAAGATGAAGCGAGTTTGAAAAGAGCCTCGTAAAGGACAAGGCAATACAACAAACACTGCTGAATTTAAAAAAAAAAAAGAAAAAAAAGAAAAAAAGAAAATGTAGCTCTGAAGTGATGAAATGGAAAGCATAAAAATGTGAGCAGAGAGAGAACTGTTGAATAAAACTTTGCAGTGCTCCTTTGTTGTCATGGCGTTAATCAAAACGCATTCAAACTGTTTTGCGGTTGATCTCGTGTTCCAGAAAAAAAAGTACCTTGTTCGCTTTTGCCCAAAATCATCTGTACTTTTTTGTTATTTTGTTCAGGATAGTCGCTTTTAATGCTGCCCCCACACAAAAGAAAGGAAGCGCCTGTTGTCATTGGCCAAATTTCCACAGGCTTTTCCACTGTCACTTCCCATTTTGTGGTACATTTCCTATGGATGCCGTGCATGCAAAAAGCTCGAAATGCCACGGACGGGAAAAGTGCAACGCAAAGAACGTGAGGTCACATATTTGTAAGTGATCACATATTGTATCAATTACTCACCGGCATGTTCTCTCTTTGTTGACACGGATTGACGAAAAGCACATCATGTGCGATTATACAAAGGCCTTCTCGGGGTCAGCGGGAGCTAATTAAGATGGTAATTGTTAATTATATGCTTTGTTTAGCCCCATAAGAGTCAAGTGTGGTTTCAAATCATTTGGATGAACATGCCATTTTTATTTCACTCCGAAAAGATCAAAGTGTCACAGAATCTGCGGTGAAATGGAACGGGATTAGTCATGATAATTCGGCTCGTGGAGCTGTTCATTAATTTTTCCATTTCCTTCAATTTATTTACATGTTCGTGTCTCTCCGCTTCCCAATACAATTATTGCGGTTTGGTAATGTTTTGATTATTTTCAGGAGCATCAATTTCAAGTTTAGGAACGGCAGTTTTTGTTTTGTTATGTTTTTTTAACGCAGACTTACATTATTGGAAGTAGAAGAACTTTGACAATCGGTGGCTGACGAAACTTTCGGCTCCACTGACCGGTGTGCTTTTACCATTTTTGTTCCATTAAAAGTAGCCTCATTTTCCCCCTCATGGGAACAAAAGCACACAACGATGAAAAGCATTTATCAAGTATCTGTCTCACAATGTAATTTATTCTGATAGCTTGGTCGCATTTACACTTTGATGCGCATGGAGTTGGAGAAGGACAGCAGGAAGAGTCTGAGCAGCATGATGTTATGCTAATGAGGTCTCAGTAGCATACCCCTCTTCACGAAGTGACCTTCCCCGCTGAACTGGACGGGAAGAAAAATGGATCGAAAAGAGAAAGTTAATGAACAGCCTTGGCCAGTCACGGGGACTATTTGTGATGCAGATGTGCGCATTCCGCTTGGCAACCCGTCGAAATTGGCAAACGCTTTGCTTCTCCTGCTTTGTCTGATTTCGCGGCGCGCCGTTGCGTCAAACGTTCTCATAAAACTTGTTTATCGTTACTGTCAAGTGAAAAAAAAACAAACAAAAAAAAAAACCGCAAGCGCCATGTTTTGACTGCAATTTGTTGGTTGGTTTGGTCGTTAGCGGCATTTCACAAACTGTTTTTGCTTCCGACTCGATCGGAGGGATGGCACAATGTACAAGAACCATTCAAGCATGTTTTGCTTACTTTACAAGCCGGAGTCAGATGTTTACTGTATCATTATACAGAGCTGCACAAGTATGACCAGAGATGAGTTAAGTACTCACATTCTTTACTTGAGTAGAAAGAAGAAGTACAATAACTTGCGTTAAGGACAACTAATGTAAAAGTATTAATTCAAATCAAAAGATGATGCCAGCAGAGTTCCGTGCGTGTTGTGGGAGACATGTTCCAGGCATTATTATTTCAAATATTACGTTGATTAAAACGTTCCCACAGTTACAAGAGACAGCAATGATTGTACTCTGTGGTAAAACACCACCAAGGGTACCAATTAAAGGTGAGACAAAACATGGATTTCTGCTTTCTCGCGGTTGTCTGCCATGATTGTTTAACGATACGGCAACGTCCAATACCGATACGGTCACTCTGCAATCCCGCGCGCGTGCTGTTGCCGAGTCTGATTGAGTCTGATTCAACATTACCCGCCGAATCGTGCTAAATGCAGCGCAAACTAGGAAAACCAGGCTTTGATAAGGTCCCGAGCTTTGTGGAACGACGGTGTGACACTTTGCGATTGATCGTGAATGCTGAGGGAGGGGGGGGGGAAAGACACTGGACCCAGGAACTTAAAAAAAAAGTGTTTTTAAAACCGCCATGCAGATAAAACATGAAAGGACGAAATGTGAAAAGATACGGTTAGCTATCTGATGATAAAACTATTTAAAAAGCAGTTGCCCCTTTTCAGATATGAATACGTTTTTTTAACCTTTATTTTCACTTTCAATCTATTCTGTGTGTTTTTCTCAGCTTGATGCGATAGATAGCCTGTTGTGATCTTGTTTCTCCCCCAATATAACAATTCTAAAGGCTCAATCATCATCCTAAAAATTTGCCAGATCCCAGTCAAGCCCAATCGGCTATTTGAATGACAAAACTCGGGAGCGACAGCCCTGTACCAAACCACAGATCATTTCAGCGACCCCTCACCGATGTCCACAAGGAGACACATCTGCAGTGGGCTCAGGAGCAATGTTAACTGCTTTTTTTTTTTTTTTTTAATGTTCTGAAGAATGTATGGATGGTCCACATACTATACATACAGTGTTGCCATTGTGGTGGGGTTTTTTTTCCCTCATTAAAATTCAGATGACCATTTGATTGAAGCTAATAAAACTAATGATGAAAAGATAAGTGAACGAAAGCGGCCCACGGCAAATAACTCGGAACACGGCGTAAGCTCAGGCGCGTGAACGCCGCCTCAGTGTCATTTTTCTTTCACTTCAGGCCTCAGAGGTTGAAAAAAATATCCTGGAAAGGACACGGCATGTGAAAATGAGACAGCGGAGAAATCAATATGGCATCCCAGAGGTCCAGTGAAAAAGGTGGCTCTGGCTCTTGGAGGGGAGAAAGAGAGCTTGTCATTTGCGCACCTTTAATTAATTTTGGGAGCTCCTGAGACGGAAAGCTGTGAGAGGAGGAGACGGAATGGATGTGGAGAGGGTTGCACGGTACCGCACCACAAGTGTGTGTGTGTACGAGAACATTTGGAGGACATCTTGGTTTGAAAATAGCTTCTTGGTGCTCATTCGTTTTCAAAGGCAGCCCCATTTGCCGAAATGAGAATATCGAGTGCTGTTTTTCAATGAAGTATTTATTCCAGGATGATCCTATAAGGCGGACGATTAGAAACAGACCGATGGACTGTCAAGCGTACACTGCAGCCCCGCCTCTTAGCAAATCATTTCATTGACCAACTCCTTTCGTAAGCCTGATTACTCACGACTAATTGGAAATTTGGATAACGGTACAAATGGTCATTACTTTGTAGAGAGACTCTGGACACGTGATAATTAGCCAGCCGATGCTTCTGATAAGTACGCGAGTGGTCGAGTCGACTCAAAATGGTCATTTTACACTTAGCCAAGGTGAGAAAGCTTTTTTTTCTTTACTGTTGAAAATGTTTTTAAAGTTTTACGTTAGTGTGTTTAAATTTGGGCATTGTACCTTCTTTCAGTACATTTGGTAACGCATTTTTGTTTTCTCTGCCTTGCTCCCGAATGGCGTTAACTGCTGTGTTTGTAAATGCTCTCATAAAACTTGTTTATTGTAGGTGGGGTGTCTCGTGTACTCAATGTGCTCCATAAATAAAGCTGTCTTGCCTTGCCTGATATGCCAGCATCCAGTGGCACATGTTAAGCAGCTTTATTATTTAGATGTTTATTCCAAAATTAATCAAGTGAGACACAGGTACATCGAATTAAAATTGTAACACGTTTCAGTTCACACGTTTTTTTGTTTGTTTGGTTTTTTTTTTTTGCTGTCATAATGGTTTTGCTCTGCCTGTAGTCATAATGTCACAGGTACATCGAATTAAAATTGTAACACGTTTCATTTCGCACGTTTTTTTTTTGTTTGTTTGTTTCTTTTTTTGCTGTCATAATGCCTATCGTCATAATGTGATAATATTATTCAATATCTAAAAATAAAAAAAAAAGATTTATTTCATTGTGTGCTCCCCAATAGCATTGCCAGTATTCATCAATTAGTGTTTGATTAAGCACCGAAAGTGGAACACTAACTACCTCAAACTCCGTCGTGTCATGTGGAAAGGGATCAATAAGGCATTTACATTGAGAGCAATATATCAATAAACATGGCTCGATATCTCCCTCCATAAGGAGGACCCTTGCTCACCATCCCTCACACTCGGAACCCACAAGAGCCTTATTTCGTACGTCTCTAGCTGTATTGAATTCGGAAGATTTAAATGAAGTGCTGGAGACAATATTTATATTTTCGGCCAACATACCGGAATGAACCAGTCAAGTCTTGTATTTATAATCACTCGCTGCACTAGGCGGTGCAACAAAATGCACTGGCCACCTCATCTGGTTTTGCTGAGTGTTGCGTCTTCTCCTCTGGGAGGGCCCGAACGGCTAGCCGGCTTTGTGTAAGTTATGGATGCGGTGTGAAACTGCGCGTAAATAAAAGCTTCGTAGGTGCCATACTTCTGCTGTGCCCCCCTGCAGACTAAAGGTTGCACTGAAATATGGCGCTGTCAGAGGGAGGCGCAACAGCACTGAGAAGGACACTGTGACCGAGCCGAGCAGTGCATTTGGGTCGGTTACGGCAGCCTCACGTTGCGTAAAGGCGATGCGTCAATCACCTCATGAGGTACCCCGGCACGATCTAATGACAGAATAGACAGAAGAGCTGCATTCGGAAAATCAGCCCGAAATGTCCATATTTTGAGACAGTGGGAACATTGAATTGTGATACTAAATGTGTATACAAATGAGACTTAAATTAGGTTTTAAACAGTTAAAAAAAATAAAATAAAAATTAATAAATAGATACAGCACACCAGTTTATTAGTAGTCAGCCAAAAGTGTGGCACCAGTGATAGAATTACTGCGAAAAGTGCAAAGAGGTTCCGAAAGGAGAAATAAACATCCGGTGATTCTTCACAATTTCCCAACAGAAAAGAAAGATCCGGATGAATATAAAAGATGGACTAAAATGGTATATTTCTTGAACACGTCCTTTTTCAATATTGCGTAACCGAGGGAGCAGACAAGAGGCCAAGTACGAAGACACGAATGGGATTAGCTGAACAAAAATTGTAGTCACATTCACATTGAGAAACGTTTCCACATTCGGTTCGTGTTAAAGTCAAACTGGCGATTGATTTGCTGAACAGGGGCGTTAGAATTGTCCTCGCAGGATGGATTAGCGGACCCAAAAGTAAATGGTAAACCGGAAAGGCCCACCGGGAATTTCCCCCGCGGAGCAAATTGGCCACTGCGGACACGCTGTACCTCGCACTTTCTCTCAGAATGAGACGGTGACTGGAAATGCAGTCCAGGATGCCACTGTCAGAAAATATTGATTAAAAATTATTTTTGGATGTGTCTTTCATTTTTACATTTCCAGTTAGCGTTAGTATTCAAAAAGACAAGAAAAGCCACAAATCACTTTGTCATTTTATTTCGACATGAATGGCCTCATCGTCTGAGGGCCATAATTTCAACTGTATGATTAAAAAAATGAGTTTTAATATCAAATGTCAATAAATCAACGGAGATCTACAGCATGATGAATATTTTAGGGATGGCATTACTCCTTCATTAATCTCTTCACGATTCTGAAATTGTATTCGCTTCGCTTTATTTCATTGGCTGTCATGTTATATTTCCGCTTTGTCGTGAAAATGTTCTTTTATAATTTTCAGAATTTTTTTTTTTTTTTTACTAACAATTCTTCCTTGATTTTTTTCCTTGATATTTCTTGCCTATGTTTAGCACTTTGAATTGCCGCTATATGAATTGTGCTATATGTAGATATAAAAAAACAAACCAAAAAATCTTTGCCTCGCCAAAACACCGCATTATACAGGCCACAGGGCCAACTTAATTTAAAAAAAAAAAAAAAACAACAACAACAATATTGATAATCATGCATACTACTTGAGAAATTAGAAAATAGATTTCCAATTCAATTAGGTTAAACGAACTCGATTCTATACGAGCATAATTAATCTCACCAGCTTCGCCCTTTTTCAAGTTGCGCTGATAAATTTGACCCAGGGATGACCTGGAAGCATTTTAAATTGAGGGCATCACCCCAAAGTCTTCTTATTTCATTGCCTAATCAATGGAATGATTGAATCCGTGTAACGAACTGCCCATGTCAGGTCACAGAACAGTGCGACCTGTGCAGGGATTAATGAACACTGAGGGTCCAATTAGTCAATAATGACTGCGTAAGTGCATGCGTGCAAGTTGAAGTTACCTAACAGCATGATGGAGTATGAACGTCAACTTGCTTGGCTGATCAATATCCCGCCCGTGCTTGCGAGACGTTAACATTGCTACGTAGGGCTGCAGAGGACATTCGCGGGTCGGAATCAGTGAGGACCAGGTGGCGCGAATGCCAAAGGAATACATTTCCTACTGTTTGTACGTGTGCGCATCTGAACAGTGGACGATTGTGCACCGTGAACGTGTACGAATACATGCGAGCGCATGTGCTGGAAAGAGCGGGCGACAGCAGAGGCGGCCCGTTGTGGTGAGGCGATAACAGCGATGAATGGCCCCGCCGAGTACTTAATGAAGCATTAGAGACTGACAGGAGGGGAGGGGGGGGGGGCACTCTCCGCCTGCTCTGCCGCCGATACCCCCTTTTCCATTTTTCATCCCTAAAAAAAAAAGGGACTGAAGATAAAAGGATAACTAGAAGCATAGAGAGCGGCACGGAGGAGATGCTTAGGATGAGCATTTACCTTAAGGCGCTGGAACGTCAGCTCAGCAAAAGCATTGGCAAAAATTGTGGCGTCCCATTTATTACGTTTGTTAGCAACCTGAATTTGCTGAATATGCAGAATCCGGGATGACTCTATCGTTCACCGGTGGCATTAGTAGATGTCAGTTGCGTGTAAGACTGGAAGTTATTGAAACACAATGTGTGAATTGCACAAAATGAATGAAGGCAGCTCTTGCCAGACTCACCCAAAGTGATAAAATGGCAAGGAAAGTAGGGGGGATGAATGACCCTTGTCCCCCTCATCTTTTTTTTCCTTGAATGAGGGGTCGAGTGGTAATCTGAGAATTTTGACAATTCCTCGGAGGGCCCGTGGAGCAGTTTTGAAATTAGCAACTAAGCCACTGATACTATTTATATTAGGGTTGGTAGATTACCAATATCAGGTCTCGGTATCAAGCCGATATCGGTCTTATTTCAAGGTAGCGACGAACGTAGGTTTTCCTCTCACACAGATGCGTCTCTGGAGCCTGACCTCGATTGAAACGCTTTTTCTTTTTTTTTTTATCCTGCATTTCGAGAGCTGCAGTGACGATACCGGCAGAAGTTGACGAGAAAAAAAGATGATAACGCACTCTAATGAACATGACCTTGCGGCTTCTGTTTATTGTTGTCGTTTCTCTTTTCGTTTCAGCCCACCGGTACGTTCACTCGGCCACGGGCGGCCTACAAATCCAATGATCTTTGTTGCCCAGTCATAAAAGATGTCGAAAGAAATATCATAAAGTCAGAAGAAAGTTATTTAAAACGATCAATCAATTCAGCAACGCATGAGATTGGGGAGACTCCATGTGGCATTAGAGCTCCGAGCATCTGGTTTAATTGGCTCGTAGATTATTTTTCTGATGGGAAAATATTGCCGCAACGTTGTATCATTATGGGGAGAAAAAAAAAAAACAACTAGATTGCTTCTGATCATTTGTAGACATGTTCTCGACAAATGAATTCTAAATTAAACAACGCCAATCATCAACTCTTAGGGAGAATAATAAACGGAACAACGCGTGAAGAAAAAAATGCAATCACCTCACAAATGAACACGGTGGGATGACGAGGCCAAGGCATTCATTTTGGAAACTTTGGAAGTCCTTGGACGGAGAAAACAAGAGATGTGACTGCTAACAATCAAAATCATGACGCAGCTTCAGAAATCAGGTGATTCGTGATTGGTCGTGACCTGCGCCCTGAGCAACTGTAGAGAAAACAAGAGATGTGACTGCTAACAATCAAAATTATGACGCAGCTTCAGAAATCAGGTGATTGGTCGTGACCTGCGCCCTGAGCAACTGTAATGTCATTTTCAGTGGATAGAAAGTGTCAAAATGGCCGCCCACTGGGAGCTAAAAACGCGCGTTTTGCAGTTGGCGTTGCCTTTCACAACCTCCTCCCGGCCTCCTTTATTCCCCTTTCTTCCTTCCCTCCTTCACTGCGATGCCGCCATCGCATGACATGAGTAACGGCGGGCCATTTCTGCCAGATCGACGCATGCTACCGAGACATCCATCAAGCTGCCGACAGCTCTCCGATGCCTTTTTCACCTCAGCGAGCTCCTGACTTGCCCACGTGCGTGAAACTTTGTAGGCGCGCAAAAACAAGGGCAAACCCCTGAACCAGCCATTTGAAAGTCCTGTGCGCTACACCGGGTGCGCCCATTAAGTGGATTGTTGAGCTACCAAGTAGGAGTGTCAGTAGCTCTCATGGGATCAAATCGTTCACTGCCAGCCCTCCCGATTTAATGCCGTTCATATAGCGGACTGTCAGTGAATGAATTTAAAAACAAAAAAAAATTTTTTAAAATAGACTCCCGCCTATCATCCATTGTGAATTTTGTCACTTGATTGATATACAGTGCAGCCAGTCATACGCCTGTTGCAGGCCACACCACGAAAATATATGGGTGCCTGTGTGGGTTTTCTCCGGGTATTCTGGTTTCACTTTACTTTTCTTGGTGGTCAAACAAAGATTCCGAAAGCAAGCCTGATCCCTTAACCCTGTAATGCCTGACCCATCAAGGAATAGCCAGAAAAATCGGATTTTTGGGAACTGAGATGTTCATTAAAACCCTTAACAGAATCCACAAAATTATTTTTGCCATATCGTGTTGTTTTAGATATTTGTCGTATCGCTTTGATAAGCATTATGTAGATTACATCTGAAAATGATAATTTGGGGAAAATCATATTTTAAACCTGCAGTATCAAATTTGATACAGATGATTTCATGTAATATAAAGAATGAGTTACATAATGAAAATGCATTTATCAAATATGATACAAATGGCATTGTAGGGTTTTAAGCCTGAAAGAGACGTGAATATACAGAAGATCCTACCAGGTGACATTTGATGGAGAAGCTGTGAAACGGTCAAATTGAAACAAGAGAAACCGGGGGGGGCAAATAATTGAACGGGGGAGCTCATTACTTGCTTTGCCCGCTCAATTACAGTATCTTGCAGTCTTTCTTAAAGGCCACCTCTATTGGGTATTACTTGAGTTTCGACAACCGATTCTGAACCAGTGAGCAAGAATGAAGAGTTTCGCAATCCTTTTTTTATTTTTTATTTTTTTTTAAATTGTGGATAAACCCACGAGGCTGCGGATAAGCCCATGAGGGTGCCCAAGGGCGAAAATGAACTCTGGAACCTCCATGTTGACCCACAGCCTCCCTCAATTCCCAGTGCATTGCGAATGCGCCAAGTATGCACTCGCCACACAGGAGACTTCACACAGCAGGTTGATTATGTTTTGCCTTCAGGCTGAGAGACAACCGAGACTCGCGGATGGAAAGCTTCCCGCTGCAATGCTTAGTTCCTAAAAAATATGAAATATACAGCTTTGTTTTGTGTCTCAACAGCCTTTTTTGTTGGTTTTTTTCAGTCGGTTGCCTCACATTTTATCACAAGATTGTGATGTGTGTTCAGAATTAGGAAGGAATTCAGGATTCAACTAATTCGGTCTGTGCGCTGAAGAAAATGGAAAAAAAAAAAAAACATTGTATTGCATCACACCTAACATCATTGACGACGACCGGACAATTTGAACCTCATGTGAACTCATTTCTTTCGGTGACCTCCTTTGCACAATATTATTTTATGAGGGCCACGAGAATTTTATTCATCGTAGTGCGTGCAGCAATGTCACCACTTTTTTTTTTTTTTTTTTTTTAATAAACACAGTAGTGTAGCACATGCATCAACCATGCTCAGTCCTCGTCATGTGCAAGTTATTCTCCTCCTTTCAGCTGAGCTCAGCCCGATCTGCCACCACCTATTTCTGGATCTGGCCCAATAAAAATCTCAAACTGTCCCTTATAAAAAAAATATGAAATGCTTGGCCACTTGCATTCAGTTGTAAAAGGCGATTGCTCGTATTCTGGACCAGCGTTGCTCTTTTGTGTAGTACGTAATCATGAATTGTGCTTCCCTCCAGAACACAAATGAGGGTTTTTTTCAGACGTGGGTGCAACTTACATTCTTCTTCTGAAGAATGGCACCGCCGTGATCAGGACAGCTCGTGCGCTGGTGTGGCGAACAAGTGGGAGCTGTGACAACGTGCGTCCTTGGAGAGTGGGCGAGTGTGTTTGTCACGTAGGGTGAATCACAAACGCCCCTCTGCGAGCGTGTCAGGTAAGTTGTGATGAATGGTGCCTTTTAACTCTCATACAAAGTCAGCGTGGATGATGAGGTCTTGGCAGAGAAAATCAAGGTCACTTCGTTTTTGTTTTTTTTTACGTGTCAAAGGTGAGATGAGGACAAAATCAATGGTTTGTTTGCCGTGTTTGCTGCCGACACTGTAAATGGTCGTCATTTCTCAAAAAAAAAAAAAAAGCTCAAGGTCAGCACAGTCACTGAGTTGAACGACTCAAATATCTGCATGTGATTTTCTTGTAAGGACAAGTTGCCAACAATACCTCTTTAATTTTTACAAGACACGGCATCTTTCAATCCTCTCGGCCGAGAAGGTCCGCTTCTGTCGCACAATGACCGAGCCCCCAGTACACAAACCAAGGTTCGAGCTCTAACCTCAACACCATCAAAAAAACATTTGGGATTCACTGCCCACACGCCTGATTCTATTGATGATTGTTTCAGACTTGGACAAACCTATTTGATGAGCTGGTCGTTCCCAACCCCTGATAGATCTGATGGCTGATTTTGATTACCGTATTTTCCGCACTATAAGGCACTTCGGAGTATCAGACATTTGAAATGTACAAGTCATGTTTCTGGCACAGCTGGGAAAACACTGCAAATTAAACTTGCTTTGAGCCTGATTCACAGTCGGCTGACTCACTTTTGATTCGAGCCTATGAAGCCTTGGTCATTGGACAATGTACGACGCTTTTCAGCCGCTCACGCAACGCTCGGATGAAAATCAGTTCATGTTGCCTAATCTCGCTGTGAAGATGATCGAGATCTCTTGATGCTGATCTTTGATTTTGCTGGAACTAACGACGGGATGTCTTCACGTAAAGATCACGGCGCTGTGTTACAAAGTGCCCACATGAGAGTTCCTCTTGTCGTAAATCACGCCAAAATGTGGACCAAGAGACGTACTCATGTTGCGAGTGCGAGTCAATCACAATAGACGAGAGTGGGGAAGGAACGCGGGTGAGTTTCTCGGTTAATCATCAACATAGAAAAAGTGCCACTCGCAAAACCGAACGCAACGATCGCTCTGATTTTGTTGGAACTAACGACGGGATGTCTTCACGTAAAGATCACGGCGCTGTGTTACAAAGTGCCCACATGAGAGTTCCTCTTGTCGTAAATCACGCCAAAATGTGGACCAAGAGACGTACTCATGTTGCGAGTGCGAGTCAATCACAATAGACGAGAGTGGGGAAGGAGATCGCGGGTGAGTTTCTCGGTTAATCATCGACATAGAAAAAGTGCCACTCGCAAAACCAAACGCAACGATCAAAGCTGATCATTTTTAGAGAACAATTTGATTTGATGACAAGCCCAGCGTGCGTATCAATCCGCTCCTATTCCACCTCCGCTGATGTTCTTTTGCCTCTTTACTCGATGCCTCTCACCTGCCGCATGTCCAGTTCTGTCCCGGATAATGAAAGCCCATCAAGGAGATCTCAAGATAAACATCAAAGTAGTCGTGGCTTGACAAGAAAATAAGAATCATCAATCAAAGGCCTTGGGCTACTTACAAAACACGTCAGACAGAACCTCGGGGTCCTGAGCACCCAAGTCGGCCCGTGTTTATTTCGGGACACTCGACTCGATCATCGCATCGGACAGCTGGACATGGACCTCAAGCCAGAGCGGGAAAGGTCTTAAATGGCCCTGAACAGCGCTGACCGGCTTGCGGCCCGGTTGTCTTCCCGCTCTGGGAGACAATAGAGGAGAAAGTATTCATCATCCATATCGCACGATCAGCATCGTTCCTCTCGTTCCATTTACACACTGACGGGGCGTCTCGCTTTCATGGCCATCAACCTTTGGGTTTTCGCGTCACGCGCGCACGTGAATGGAAATCGCAGGCTCCGTCATCTCCTTGTCATCGCTCGTGCCGCCGATAAGGAAACATTTATGCATCCCTTTGCATCCCCCGACGACAACTTCATCTCACGTTCGTCCCGTTTAATAAATTACCTTCGGGCCGTAGCGAGCGTTGGGTTCGCCGTGACAATCGTGCATCAAGAGATAGCAGACAGGAACACCAAAAAAAAAAACAAACAAACAAAAAAAAAGACAATTACAGTCCGCCCATTTCGACAAATCAATTCAAGGGCAACATCAAAAATCAATAATGAGGGTAATGATGCAGCATATTAGGTTTGGCTCCATGCGAATTGGCCGCGATGATATTGGAAGGTCATTAAAAGGGCAGGACATTACCATGAGCGTATTTCAAAACCATATTTGTGAATCGTTTCCTTAAAGTCAATAGTTCATCTTGAGGAAATGTTAATTCTCCCGCTGTTGCGTAATTGACGGATTTGTCACCAGCAAAGCCATTCGTATTCAGCAACACAGCCATAGCTGCACCCGGCGACAACACCTTCGTCGTGTGCGCGGAGGCCGGCGCACTCCGCGACATTACCATGAGCGTATTTCAAAACCATATTTGTAAATCGTTTCCTTAAAGTCAATAGTTCATCCCGAGTAAATGTTAATTCTCCCACTGTTGCATAATTGACGGATTTGTCACCAGCAAAGCCATTCGTATTCAGCAACACAGCCATGGCTGCAGCCGGCGACAACGCCTTCGTCCTGCGTGCGGAGGCCGGCGCACTCCGAGGGAAACCAAACGTCTCGGGGCGCAAATTAAAAATATCTCCAAATGAATTCGCTCAAATGCGACCTTGCGCGCCGCGTAGCAAAATTGAAAAGTGGCGTGAGATGCAGTGTAGCGTCGCGTTCCAATATCATGCATTCGATCCACGGCGGTTCAATCAGGCGTCTTATTTTGGAGCCGATTATACCATGCAAATGGGATAAAAGATGTCATAAATCTGCTAACTGGGGGTGGGGGGGATTAGAAACAATTTGAAGCTTTGGATTATATGCCACCATCAATTCGCCTTTATAATCAAAATGTGAAAAGTCGTACATGATGATTGTTCAATAATTTGCACGATTAAGCATCGCTCATCATCCAAAGAAACGCACATATATAGAATCAGCAAGCTGGCACGTGAAAAAATAAAACTCACATCAAAACTCGGTTTCGTCCACTTCAAATATCAGGAATAATGCCAAAGCAGTGATCTGAAGAAGAAAAACTCTTCACATTCCCTCTTCGGTTAGGAGCAATCCTGGTAACGGCCAATACAATTTGAAGCATTCTAATATATTTTGAATTTAGAACATGAAATATGGTTGGATTATGAACATGGGCATGGATTTTTTTCACCAAAATCTAAAAATTATGATTTATTTAATATCACCTCAAAAAGTCTTTTGCCATTGTTTTGCGTCATCTCTAGCTATACTGTATACCCCCCCCCAACCACCCCCCAAAAAAAAACAAAAAAACTGTGAACCAAAGAATATATCCAGGGTATAAATAATTGGATACAAGTTCTAATTTCGAGCAATTCCCAATTCTTTCCTACAAGCATGGCGGCTTTTCTCTTCATTCTGGCCGATCCATCATCAAGAGTCTTGTGGGGTTGTTTGGGAAAAAGCCACAGATAGTTAACTAGCTCAGCCCACGGTCGAATAAATATCAGCCGAGTTTAGGCTGCAACTCCATTGTGATGATCCCAAAACCACACGGTGCGCGTACAGCACCATTCATCACTGCCAAATGGAAGGCCACAAGCCATTATTTAGGAACGGCTCGCCCTTCCGCGCCGATACTCACCACCGAGAACACAAGCCGTGTGGACTGCTCGAGCAGGTGAGGGTGCGTGTCACCGTACCAAGGAACTTCCTTTGATCTATGCAGGTCAAAGTTGAAAATGAGTCAATTGCATGTCTTTACCGCAACGAGAAACAACTGATTCCTGAGCCAGGCCTTTCGACGTCATTAAATGTCCAGCAGAATTGGTAAGAGAGCTATTCGTTATCATCAAGTCCACAATGCATCAACTTGAGTCTCACAATAGATTTCTTTTCGCTCTGAAGAGCAGTTGGCACAGAAACTCATTGAGGAGGCCAAACAAATACGCTCTCAGCTCCAGTTTGTTCTATTTGGCTGCCTATGTGCAAAAGAGCGAATGCAGTGAGATCGCTTTTGTTAGCTGTAGTGATTGGAGCTAATACATCACAATAAGTGTGACGCTTTGAATCAAGGTGATTTTGTATCATGACGGCGATCATTAAATGCGGTGTAAGAGTCTTCTCCGCTCGGTGAGCGGAGAACTGGCTGTCACTGTGGAAAAAAACAAGTAAGGCAGAAACTTGCAGTTCCCGCATGTTCACTTGTGATCCGTTCGACTCTGCAGTTCATCCCCACTCGATTAATTATCTTCAGTAAATTGGCGAGAAGCGGCCACTCGCGTGGAGCGGCGATGGAGACATGCGAGACAAGTGCCGGGACCTGCTGTCTGTCACCTCAAAGGTGCGGGAAGTATGTTCGCTGTAATTGCCGATTGTCACAGCTTTTTGGAACATGTTGCAGGCATCGAATTAAAAATGTGCGAATATACAACCACGATTGGAAATGCCAAATACGGTAAATTGCTGCACAGTTCATTTTGTGCGCTGTGTAAGGAGGTTACGCAAACTGATTAATTTAGCAGGCACAATGTGATTTATCAACCCTAAGACGAATTGCGTTGGCTGATATTGCATCTGTAAATAGCGTGTCTGGAAGGCAGTTGCAAACGAGCAGACAAAGCGGTACGAGGCTCAAACAAACAAAATGACAGGTGGCACGGAGATTGTGCTCGGGTAAACATTTTTGAAATGTCAGCAAAAATTATCGTCACATATCATTTATCCGGTAATGCAATTTTGGAACTTCTGGACGAGTCTCAGGGCTGATATGGACATTTTCCATGCTGAAAATCTTTGAAAGCGCAAAATCCTCTTTTAACTAAGGCGATCTCCCCACGACTTCTACACTTGTTGCCAACAGCATGTTAAAAATGTGTAACTAGGCAATTTAGCATGAATAATCTCAATAACTCATGCCCTAAATGTTATTGTAGCTTCATGAGGAAATTCAATTGACACAATGCTGTATGTATATCAATGAACCACTTGCCTAAGTGTGCTGTGAGTATTCAATGACTCGAAAACTCAGGTAGTAAACAGTACAGTAGCAAAACTCTCCCAGCATAAATGACCCCTTTTCTTACCCCAAAAAATTTTTAAAACTTAAGTTCTTATGAAGAGCGTGTTTGGTTTTCCACCGGACAAGCGCCAAGTAGCAGCCACCTCATTGTGTCATCGTCAAGCCTACAAACGTCACTGCCTACGTCGTGTCGTACGTGCCTGCACTATTAATAATAATAATAATAATAATGTATATACTGTATAACAGTCAGGGGCATATAATCAGTAAACGCTTCTATCTTACTTCATCATTGTAGATGATCACCAGGCTGGCTGCGAAGCTGGAGATGGCATACAAGCGGGACACATCCGCCATCGCTCTTCTGGCGGGACACAATTATGGCGGAGTTCACCTCTCAACAGTTCGTGCAAAACTTCCGTGTGTCTGCGATCGTCATGATAACCCCGCCCACCGTCGCCTGACGTAATTGGTGCCACAATCTGGCCGAACAAATAATTGGGGGCTATGTGTATGTATTAATAACATGTTCATTTTGTTTTCTGTTTATTGAGAATTGTACCATGACTTGTTCGAATAAAGAATCATTTAAAAAAATAATAATAATAATAATAATAATTGGGGGCATTTTAAGTACCAGTTTCAAGCACAAGAGGTTGCGCTAGAGCCGATTTCGGTGGTGGAAAAAGAAAGAACTGTTGCTAACTTGAGCACTGGCCCGGAACTAGCACTAGCACTAGCATTCGCGCGGTGGAAAAGGACCAACTGTGTACCCCGCATGCTAAACAGCTTCACAAATACAAAGATAAAATAAAAAATATTCAACTGAGAAAAAAATATGTCCCATTTAAGCAGAGAATGCATGACTGGTTAAATCAATCAATGCCATCCCAAAGAACAAATGTCTCCAGTGTAATAAAATGAAGTCAGTGAAAGTATGATTTTCCGTAAATCCGATTAAATCTGCTTTCGCAAACCTATCACATCGGTCACACTTGTATGCATTTAATCCAACACAAAACAAAATGACATCAATTACTGAGATGGCATCTTAAAATAGAAATACTGAAGAAGGGTTATTGTGTGTAATGAGTGATTTTGAGTAACAGACAGGCCATTCCTTCAATGATATACATCTCTCCGGTTAAAGACAATCCTATACATGTTCTGATTTAATTTTAAAATGGAACAATTTGATTTTGTTCGATTCGATGCACTTGCATCCTCAGGTTTGTGATTAAGAGTGGCGCGTCTCTCGGACATGTGGACGCTGTTAAACACAGTCTCTTTTTGGTAGAAGCCCTGCGAGTTAGCAGGGCGTTTATTCAGTTTGGGCTCAATATTTAATCCTGGGTGCCTCTGCGGTACATTTCATAGAGCTGTGTGGGAGTATCCCAATTTTTTTTTTTTTCTCACGCTGCTGCCTCTTTGGATATTAATGTATATTTTGGACCCCAGTAGCTCTTTCTTGTTATGGTCCGTCCGTCACACAGGAGGACGGGCAGAAGATGATGGGATCTTGAGTAAAGGGCTGCACTTGCGCTACCAAGCTGTTTGTCATGTGCTCCGCGGCCGTTCCGATGCCATCAAGTAGATTTAGTAAAACATCCCTTCAGGGCTTACCTGGAGCACTCACACGAAAATATTCCGAAATATATATACACACATGACGGACTATTTTCTTTTCCCGCCATGAAATGAATAGTGGATTAAAAGCCAGCCATTGGTTGCCAGATTTAGCGCCACAAGAGACAGGGACATTGATGTTTCATTCAGCACATCAAACAGATTCGAGTGGGGAAATTACAATGGAGGAGAATTTCCGATTCAGCTCTTTCCAGACAGCTGACCTCCACACCTTCAGCTCAGCTTGCCTCACAGGCTTGCTGGAGCGCGCAACGGGGAGGGATCACTTCAACAAGGCAAATGGGGAGAAAAAAAAAAAAAAGGAGAGCCAAGCTAAACACAATCGACATCCATGAGGCCTCTTCATTCTTTGCATCTGTTCTTCTCACGCGTTTGTTCTTGCGGGCTTTTGTCTTAACGTAGATCAGTAGTTAATGTAGTCAACGTTCCGCCATATTTAGGAGGATAAACTCATTTTGATCGCTGGCACATCACCGAAACACCACACGTTTCCATCCGAAATGATTTCTCGCAGGACACTATTTTTATCTCCATGCTACATTTGTCTTTGACTGTCACAGATCGGACACTTCGAGATCGGTTGGATTATTTCGCACTTGGGGAATAATGCATTTTGATTGACGGTGTAAAATGATGTGTTTTCATCCGAATAAGCAGCAACTTCCAAATATGGTCCATGTGATCACTCTGAACATGAGAGCAGTTTTCATGAGAGGGCAGGGTCGAGGACCCAATTGCAGGGAAGCAAAGCAGCGGCGCTCTTTAAAAATACTTCATTTCAGGAATATAAAAGAAAAATGAGGCACAATGGGATGCTCAAAAAATAAAATAAAAGCTCAAAAGGCATCGTCAAAGTAACAGTTTAAACAAGCAACCACACAAAACTCAATAGGCCTCGCACGGACGTGACAACTGATGCAAACCAAAGTAAATGAGCCAATGGGGACTGAACGTAAACAAAGAATTAAAGACAAACAAACTGACGAGACAACGAGAACATCGGGACGAGACACAAGCGGCTGAGGGAGCTGATTGGAAGACACAAGGGGAAGACTTGCCGAAATGGAAAAGACATCAACGACAACAATACAAGCCATAATGAAACTAAACCAAACACCACTGTCATGAAAGCTAAAAACAAATACAGAGTTTTTGTTTTTAGCTTTCACAACAGAAGTAAAAGATTTCAATCCAGTCTTCTTTTTTTTTTCCAGGAGCTGTTGCCTACTGTAGGCAGACTACTGTATCCCCTGGACGATTTGCTTATTTTCACATTTCAACAAAACTGCTAATGTTGAAATGTGACTTAAAAAAATGTCTGTGCAGTTAATAAAAGACTGGCGATGGCTAAAGTCTGGATTGAATTTCCATGATTTGCTGTCGGCACTGGTGAGCCGCAAGGGCCCCAACAGAAGCACTGGCCTACATCGACAACCCAAATTCAAAATATGTGTGCCACAAAATTGAAATTAATTTATTCCCGAGAGTCAATTCTCTTCATTTGTTTTTCTAACCTTTTCTCTGCCGCACTGCTTAAAGTACATGTACCGTGTTCTGCCCAGAGCAATCAGAATCCGCAGTGCTGGCCAACGTAACTTAAACTATATTAGCAATGAGACTGTTTCTTAAACCAGAGTGAAACCCAATGCAATACCGAATGAAACAGAGAACAGCTATAATGTAAAAATACTTACGAAGACAAAAAAATAAAAATAGGACGGGGCAAAAGGACTATGAAGCAAGATCAAGAACGACGAGAGAATTCAGACACTTGGTAAGAGACTCATGAGCATGGCAGGAATAATCCAACAACAGCGTGGCTGTCTTTTAAAAGCAGGTGATGACGAGGATGATGATAATCAGGTGCGCAGCTGGAGGACACGCCCTCCGACCTCACTTTCTCCCAAAACAAAACAGACAAAACCATGACAGGTGCATGGCACACTTGCGTGCTGTTATATTGGGCGACGTTTCTTCCCATCTTCAAGAGTCCTGAAGTAATTTCCCACTTGCATGAAAAAGTGCGAGCTCCTCTGTCACTCAAGCATCAAGCCGCTCTTTCCTCCTTAAACCTCATTTAATCCCGCCAGGTTGATGGTGAAACATGAGACATCGGGGAGTCCTTCGGATGCAGTAGCACACTGCGATAAGTGTTTTGTTGTTCTGCCTGCATAATCAAATCCGGCTCATCAAAGCCTAAATCAAACAAGCCTGTAATGTGACTTACGTGCTCAAATGCTAATCCATCGCCGGCAGAATTCCGTAGTGCTAGCTTGGCGCACACGGCAATTGATGTGTGTTTTAACTTTGTTGTTATTAAGCGATCAGAAAATACCAGAGTATTCATGTTTCCACCTTGAGCGGTGATGGGCAACTGGCGCTGCTTGGGGCCCGCGATAATAACCTAAAAAAATGAAAGGAAAAAAAACTGTGGGTGGAATTTTTTTTTTTTCAAACCCAGAAAATCCTTCAAAAACACTGGAATGTCAAAAGTAGCTTTTCCACAACAAGCTGGGTGAACGTGACAAAAAAAAAAAATCTGAGAAAAAAAGGAGCTGAGCTGAAGGGCGAAACCCTCAATTTACCAATCGACTCTACCCTACAGTCAGAAGAGAACAAGATCCCAGATAGATACAAGCGGACGAAATGAGTTTCCTCCACAGAGTGTCCCGAGTCTCCTTTAGAGATAGGGCGTGAAGCTCGGTCACCCGGGAGGGGCTCAGAATAGAGCCGCTGCTCCCCCGCATCAAGAGGAGCCAGATGAGGTGGCTCGGGCATCTTGATTCGGATCTTCGGGACGGCTCACTGGTGACGCGTTGCACCATGCGAGGCCTTAGGGACAACCCGGGACATGTCTCCAGGCTGTCTTGGGAATGCGCCCCCCGGAAGAGTTGGAAGAAGTGGCTCGGGAGATGGAAGTCTGGGCATCCTTGCTGCAGATGCCGCCCCTTGCGACGCGATAAGCAGAGCACAAAAAGATGGATGGTTGCACAAAGACATCAAGCTCACGTCCTCTTATAAATAGGAAGCTGAATCCATGAATGCAAGCCCAGTTTCAGCTCACTGACAAAATGAACATTTTTAAGCAGAGCAGTCATCACCGGTAAAGAGCGTTTGCTATTGATTAAAATGTTCTTCCATCAGAGTAAAACTTTCCTGACAACATGCGATTAGTCCTGATTGGCTGTTGTTCTCAGTGCACTAATTGGCCGGGTCTAATTGGGCTCCAAGCTGTCGAAGGACGTCTGTACAAAGCATGGATATTCATCTTGAGGAGTCACACTTTTCGGCACTCCGCTGTGGCAGCAATGCGAGAACATTGTCTACTCAGGATTTTTTTTTTTTTTTAATTGCCCCGTTGCACACTCAGCCTGAGGTGGTGGTTCAGTGATTTTTGGAGAGGTAAATGCTGAGGGCGTAATTCATCTTAATCTGATTTGAATCCTCATTTGTTGGGATTACAGTTGAGTGTGAGAGTCCTATTTTATGAAGAGTGATTTACAGTATACAGTAGAGTACGTATGATAAAAGACATTCAACCTTCTTGTTGAACGGCTCTTTGAAAGACAAGTCATAACTCGGCTCATTTGCGGTTTCTTTTTTGCCTTTTTCAATGGCCAGGTTGGTCCCATTCAATTTCACGATTTGTACGGTAAACACGAGCAGCAGAGGCGGAGCAGATCTGAAGACAGTCCCAAAGTGAGTGGCTCAGTATGGGCGCATTTTATGTAAAACAGCACTACCTTGTGGTGCATCTCTAGTATTACAACGTTGGATAAGACACAGGCCAATTGGAATGGCTGGAGATCGAAGAAAAAAAATCGAGCCTAAAGTTGGTTCAAGAATAAGTAGGTTCACATCTCTGCAACTTTAAATTGCACACCATCTCTGCTGTGTAATACATTTCAGAAATTTGTGTTCAGAGATATCTTGTCACTTTTGCAATATTATTTTTTTTGGGCGGGGGGCTAATACACATGTCGTCCATCTTTACACAAGGACATCCAATACAGCTGGCCAAGACATTATCGGAAGCACTGACCTCTATTTACATTTAAATTGGGACCATTTTTTTTGCATGTACACTGGCTGACCGATGTAGCAAAGTATGACAGGATGACGGCGTCCGTGATTGAAGAGCAACTGTGACATCACGATTTAAGACCATAGAACAGGGCGAATGGGTTCAACATCATTATGTTCACTTGCTAGATTAATTTTCTCTTTCATTTTTTTTCTTTAGAAACCATTTCATCCGTTAAAAATTCAAACGTACAGTATGTTGCCCAGAAGAGTGGGCATGTCACCAACCCTCAGAAAAATGTCTTCAAACCGTTGTTTTTTTTCCATTCCTAAAGAGTCCAAGGATTAGCATTCAGTGAGGAATATATTTAAAAAATATATTTTTCTGTCGTAATATCAAAGCGTCAATGTCAAATGTCTGCACCAAAGTTGTTTTAACCGCGACCCGCGCTTATGAACTGGAACTGTGGCATGATGGAAAGTTCAACCTTGGTTTCAAAATATGCATGAACACACTTGAAATCTCCCAAGAGCATGTGCTAAAATGCGTTATTTGACAAAACCCAGGTTGAACGTTTTGGCCGTAACTCCAAAAGACACGTTTGGTGTAAATATGACGCCGTTCATCACCAAGAGAAAACGTGAGCTACAGTCAAGCTTTACGTTGGCAACATCATGCTTTGGGGCTGCTTTTCTTCAGCTTGTCAGGATGAGGGGGGGGGGGGTGTCAGAGCGGTTCCAAAGACCAGTCAGTATTACCAAAAAATCTTCAGGCTTGGGTTAAAAAAAAAAAGATAATAATAATGTGAGGGAAGGCACACTGGAATAGCTGAAATTGTTTTGGCAGGTTCTTACTGACACCCATTTAACATGAATTTGAATGGGGGTGGTTAAAGGGGAAGTCAATCCACAAATTTTCTTTACTAATAAGTTAATAGGTAATATGCATCCCTACTAATCTCAACACGGCTTTCTGATAAAATATTGCGTGTGTCGAATACGAGTTCAGCAGTAAAATCAACCCATTTTTTTCCCCCTTATCTCAGTGCGCAGCCATTTTGCCACTTGCTGTGGGCTAAAAATGACATGGCGGTTGCTCGGGGCTCAGGTAACAACCAATCATGGCTCAGCTTCGGAAAACAGGTGAGCCGTGATTGCTTGTTACCTAAGCCCGGAGCAAGTGTGATGTCATTTTCAGTTGAGAGAAAGTGGCAAAATGGCCACCCCCTCGATTTAATAAATCAGCAGAGTTGCGATTAGGCTCAGTGGTGTCAATCAAAATTGAGCCTGATTTTGTCATAGTAGAATTGTTGATATTGACCTTGCGTTGGATGTCACTAGATTGTGCAGGTGTCAAGGTGACACCTGCATTGCCGAGAAACTTCTGGCGGTTGTACGATGAAGTTTTCAGGCGCTTGGAGCAGGTGTCTTAGTCATTTTAGGAAGATGTCAGTTGTCAAGTGCGACTTCCTTTCTCCTGGAAAGGCTGAAAAAAATTGCACTGCACTGAGACTTGGCTGCAGCCAGTTATCAATCCAGCACGTCAGCGTCACTCCAAATGAGACGCAGCGGTGCTGTCGGAGTGGCCGGACTGGGTTGAGGGCAGACCCACAGAGAAGAGTACTGGAGGCAGAACTCATGAGATTCAACAAGCAAGTGAAGAAATCGTCCGCCTGCACGGACGTTACAAATGTTTTTTCAATCGCGATCGTGACATCAAATTGGGGTGATGCTCAAATTGACGACTCAAGGAGTGACTCTCCCTCCCCTGCCTGCAGGCTGACGTCTGAATCAATTTTGGGGGAAAACTGAATCCCTTATACAGTAGTGTTATGAGTGTTATTGAATTATGTTTGGTACAATTTAATCTTGCATTGACACAGGTTCCTTTGTTGTCGCTTCTTAAACAAAAGCCCTATTGACGAAGGAGCCAAAACAAATCATTTGAACAAAGCTCTTTTGTCTTTTTCAAGGTATCTTGTAAGCAATTTTCCCACGCAGTTGTCAATATCTTTTGTCAGACTAATCGTAAAGTGAACGGGTCCAGGCTGAACCATAAACCACATAATGGACCCCAGTGGATTTTTAACAGTTTTTTTTTCTATTATGTGAGTGATGAAGCTGCAGACAAGAGACCAAAATGGTGGGGAAGGAGAGTGCATCACAAATCTCTCCTAGGTGAAGATGAACCAAACAGAGGTGATCTCGACATACTGATGATTCAGCAGAGGAATGGACTCGGCTTTGCAGAAGAGACCATTATATTAAGGGGGAATTTTCAACACACATCTAACAAGTATGGAAAATGTGTCAAGGGGGGAGAAAAAAAAAGTCTACTTTGTCGTAGGCGCAGTTTTGTATATTCGCAGTGTAAGGTGGTAAAGTGAAAAAAGTGACTAGCAGTGTGGATCAATACAGATAAAATTGGACTGATAGGAAGATGCAGCAGCGCTAATAGATGCACAATGCATCAGTGGTTAAAAAGGCATGTCGTAATTATATTGTATTGGTAATTGGTGTTTTAGTCTTCAATCATGACTTAGCAAGTTTTGCGGTTATGATTACACTTTGTGACCAACGTTTTGAAAATTGGATTTTTCATGAATTCTCTATCAGGTGGCAAAACAATCAATATAAACAAACACGTAGGAGGTCGCTAATTGTGCAAATTTAAATCATTCAAGTCGTAGTGGTCTGTGCTTTTAACAATTTACTGTTTTCGGAAGCAGCCTTCACCATTCATGGCAGCACGCTAACCTGCTCATTGGCACCACCTTGTGGACAAAGGATAATTTGTCATTCTACACGGACCAGAAAACTCCGCAAAGAATTTTCTCTGAGTGCTTCGCTGAAATTGTCATCCGAAGACTGGCAGCCGAGCATCCCAAACACGCTGTTTGAACTGAAACGACCAAATTCCTCTCAGTCCTCTTAAAACACACACGCAGGCATGACCTAAATGACCATCTTGAACAGCAGAACTGTGCGACTCTAAGTGTGGTATTATATTTTAATCTCATATTGTACGGAATACAAAGTCCTGGCACCCCCCACACGCGCCGACTCCTACAGTCAGCCCGACCCACCCGCCCCATCGAGAAAAAGTGTGCACCACATAATCTGGTGAAATCTACGGAACAAAAGGGGGAGGGACAACGGCTGAAAAACAAAATAAATTGCTTTCTGGGTGTGTACAAATGCAGTTCGTGAGCTCCGAGTTGTTCAGTGACCGAATATATTTAAAGCAAAAACATTTTGTTAAAAAAAAAAAGTCACAAAAAAAAAGCCTTGCAAGTCAAATTGTTGAACTCAACGGCCACTGCAGTATAACAAAGTGAAAAATCAATCAAAAACGCAAAATTCAATTTAAAAAAAAAACGTATTTCCAACAAGGTTCTGCAGTATGACAACAAGCACAAACTTAATCACCAATAATTTACATGACTGTTAATTCAGTCACTTTGCTATTTTACACTCACTTGCTAGACAGCACAAAAGGAATGAAACATTTGTCCCCAGTTTGCGTGTTCGGGGAAACAAAAAAGTTTTTAAAAAAGCAAATCTAAAGCATAACTGATCAAGCAATCACATTAAATTGACCTCATTATACTAGCAGCTGTACTAGGTCCAAATAATGTATGCCCCCCCCACCAAATGGCTTTTAAACATCAGGAATCTGGAGACAACTTCCTAACTTGATTTTTGCCATTGCAGTGGAACCGCATGAATTGAAATACCAACACTTGAACTTTAGAAATGTCGGGTTCATCTCATGTCACGAAATGAGAATCAGCTGCAAGTTAAATGGAATGGTGACTACTCTGAAGAGAAAAAAAAAAAAAAAAAACAACCCAAAAGAAAACAAGAGTAACATCACTGCCAATGAAGCCATACATTTTCAGACGCATGACTCATTGGACGTATTCAACCAAAATCCGCGTGAGAGGCTTGGAAGGCAGATGTGACTGACAAGACCATGGATCCATGAGACACTCGTAAACGCACCTGAAAACAAAGTCCATACGCCAAACACGAGCCAAGAAGGTGCCGTTTGAAAAGAGCCTGAGGTCCTCGGTGTCCGGCTCGGTGAGCCATCGTTTCACCTTTTCAATCAGAGCGACTCGCATGGAGATGGGATAAGGGGTGGGGTGGGGGGGATGGCAGACAGGTTCAGGATGATGACTGTCGCCCCATGGAAAGCCGCGGCCGTCTAAGAGCCTCGCTCTTGTGAGGGCACTAAGCAGGGAAGAGCGGCCGCACTCGTCTGGCGGGCCGTTTTCTCGACATTGTGAGCCATCCGACCCCGTCGAGTCCATCAGACCATGTAAGAGTTCTGGTTCTTCAGCTTGTCCAGCTCTTTGCTCTGCTGCCTCAGAAACAGGATTCTGCAGTTAAGGTGCAACAGGACAGTCAGTCTAAGAATAGAGGAGCGTGGGTGTTAATCCCTTAACATCGACCTCGGCCTCACCTTTGTTCCCTCAGCGTGGCCTGAATTTCGCTGACTCTGACCAGGGAGCGAAGGTTTTTCATCTCGGTGCACAGCTCCGACATGTACAGGCTGCCCATGTTGTGGATGTCCTCCCGCAGCCGGGCCGCCTGCCACACAGACCGTGTTTATTGAGAGGGGAGAGAACGGCGTGGCAATCGCTTCATCTCTCACGCTGACGAAACAAAACGCTGCGTCGACATTTCAGTACGACAGCCGGAGTACAGTTCATTAACTTTAATTCTTGCAACGTACTTGGAGTAGAGTAAAAATGCCGCACATTTCCGTACCAAAGGAGGATGCCGACGCAGTATGACAATGCTGTCTCTCTACCTGTTTTTCAGTGTTCTCGGAAGGCCATCCTTGAATATGTTTGATGAGATTCTCATCAAAATGAGCTGCCAGGGACGGGGTGAAGGACATGGGAGCCTCCGATTGACTTTGACTAGTTGCGCCGGAAGTGGGCTGGGACAAAGTTGCACCGGCTGCGTTTGACCCAGAGGAGAGAATCTCCTGGCTGCGGGTGAAGTGACAACGTGCAAAAAGATCAACTTCCACAATGTTTGGCAAAGGAAGCAGAACAATGGGATGGATTATTCAACGCAATTCACTTGTACCTCCGTTGCTGGAGAGTCCTGGGGTCTTCGGGATGCTTTTCTGTGGTCTGACCCGGAGGGACGCCGCCTTGTTTAGCTAAAGATGCGTTGCTCTGCAGAGACAAAAATGACTGCGGGTGAGAGGACATGTGACACCCGCACGGGAGATATGGAAAATAGAGGAGGGTTGTCACAAATACGTCAATTCAATATTTTCTTTGAAAAACGTCACAGTTTGGAAGCATCGGTCGGGTTTCTCACCCTCGTCTGTAAAGACGCAATGCCGCTCTGGTGAACACTCAGAAGGTTTTTCTGGTTGCTCTGCGGCGTGCCGTTCCGCGGTGACACGTAAGGTCGTGGCGACGAGGCGTCTGACGTCAGGGATGCGGGTGACTGACTGGAGTGTTGCGCTGAAGATGTCAGAGAAGGACAGCGATTCACTTTCAATAAATGCAAAAACACGCTTGAAAGTCAATGGCGACACGGTGGGGTTTTGAGAACGCTAAAGGCATGAAAAAGGACAGCGGGACCTCTGAAATAAGTTTTTAGCTGGCATGGGCAGATGGTGAGGAACAGCGTGGAGGTCGTACCTTGGTTGGCGTGCTGAGCGGCTGAGAGCAAAGCGGTGATGTTGAAAGCGGGTCCGGCCGCGAGCAGCTTATGAAGCACAGACCGCAAGGAAGCTTGGGTGACGGCGGCTGCCAAGACTGGGGGGAGGAAGAAGGCAACGCAAACACACGTACATACAGGTGAGTGAAGGAAAAAAAAAAAAAAAATTTACAGCCAAGTTTGAAAAGGACGGATGTAAGAAATGTCACCCGATATAGTTACCGTAAAAAAAAAATTTACAAGCAAATATGTATATCTGATTATCTGAGAAAAAAAAAAGGGGGGGGTGCGGGGGGAGCCGACATATAAAAGTTTCAACATCCATAAGTATCACATTAAATAAATATTTTCTCAATGAATTAGAATTGAACACATACGGGTGTTATGAAAAGTCTCCGTAAGTCATTAAATGGCCAATTCGTTTTGTGTAAAACAAGTATTTAATCGTCCATGTTGTAGTGCTTCATGAATTTTATTCAACCATCGCAAGAAGGTCGGCCGAATGGAAATCTCCATCTTCCACCTCCCTCACTTTCGGCGGAGCTCAGCAAAATAGTTGTGGCTTGGAAGCACATACTGCGGTCATACGTTTCCAACATGCTTTGCAAAGTCTACACGTATGTGCACTTGGAAATGTTCAGCACGAGGGACTCATTTGTTGTCATGCAGAATACAGTGTGGATAATGAATCCTCTCATGTCGTGCGATTTGCTGCGAGATTGAAACTCACGAGTGCCTGGTTTGAAAAAATGGTTGTTAGAACGGTCGGAAAAGTCGCGAGCACGTCAACACGGATTGTTCTGTGAACAAGCACCTGTGTGTTCGCAGCCATGTCGTGAGTGCAAGCGGCGCATGTCAGTGAGGACGCATTCAACGACTTGGTTCTGATGAATTCATCCTGAGCGGTGAACTTGGAACTCATCAGTACAATCAATTTATGGTCAAGACTCAGAGTGTGAGTAACGGCACAACGCCGACAGCATTTTTTTGACGCTTGATGGACGAACAAGATGCATAATTTGGATTTGATAAGATCCTAAGAGCGGAAAGATGACAGCGGCTAATGAAAATGCGAAAGGTTAGGCCCAATCCATTTGTCATTCTCACCCTCATTGAGCTTGGCCATGTCCATCCCGCCGTTGTTCATTTGCAGCGTAGCTTGAAGTGCGGGCAGAAGCTGGCGCAGGAGGGCCGGGTCCTGAAGCAGCGCTGGCGATGAGGACTGGGCACTTTGACTTAACGGCCCGGTGGAGGAGGAAGAGGACGACGAGGATGTGGTCGATGTGGTGGAAGATGAGTTTAGGGTCTGAGAGGAAGAGGATGCGGGAACGGAAATGGACGCATTTGACTGGTCCCCGGAAGTGTTCTCTGCAAAGACAACAACATATGGGCTTACTTTTAAAGATCGGGAATAACCTGTCACGTCAAAATTTATGTTAAATGGGAGTCAGCACACAAAGTGCCTCCGATAGACACAAAGTAAAGCCTGACGCTTTTGTGCTAACACCGATGAGCATTTGGAACTGGAAATAATTCCCTCCACCTTGACTAAGAACCCAGTTCCAGCTCAAGAACAAGAGCCCAAAGCATGATGCCGACGTCAACATGGCTTCAACGTAGTTGTCTGTCTGGTGATGAGCGGTGGAGGGCGTTAACGTATCTCATTCGGTGCAAAGACAGCATCCATTGATACGGCTGAGGCATTTCATTCGAGTCAAGCGGCAATTTGAAATGGGCTTCGGTCTTACTCGCAGCTTTGTCCTGCAAGGCCTCTTGTCTGTAGTCCATGTCCCTGGGGAAACTGTTGGCCGCCATCTTGGCCGGGTCTTTCTGCCGTTGCTCTCTGGGGTAGAGATGCAAAACAGCAGTTGCTACATGTAAGAAACAAAGCCGCTGTGACACGAGGCGCAAACACCCGGCGGGTTCGGGTGGGGCACCGACGGCTCTTGTTTGGCACGTGCTAACTGCAGGGGATAAAACTCTCGGTTTAAGACGTTGAGATCAATGGTTGCATTTCATCGACGGTGGCTCGCCTCTCCAACAGGTCTTTGGGCTTCTCCCACTGAGAGACTTCAGTTCGACAGTTGTAGTAGTACTTTTTCCCAGAGGAGCTGATGTGTTCTGTCCAGTCATCGGCTGGGTCCTGGTCATAACACAAGAGCATTTATATTTCATCATTATTATGACAGCCAAATAGGAGAAGACTAAATACTGATGTTATGTGTTCTGGAAGACAGCGTTTCCCCAATTAGAGCTACGCCTACCCCTTGGTGTATGCGTATACTAAGTTGAAGAGAACGTTTGGACATCATCTTACTCGCTCTGCGGGCTTGCTCTGAACGGAATGCGAGTCGGCACCAAGGTGGGAACTGTTGTTTTGAGAGTTCTCATGAGGAGATTCGCTGGTGCCTGCAACAAACCCAATCAGAATGTAAAAGCAAATGCAAGAAACGACCCACACACAAAATGTTAGCCCTCAATATAGAGGAATTAAAAAAAGAGGGGAAAAAAATGTGCAACCGATTGAAAACATTGCTACCGACGCAAAGGTTAGTGTCGAGCTCTGCCTCTCAATGAGTGCTCAAGTATGTGTACTTGTACTCTCTCTAAAAAATAAGTGGTAAGGTTGCATTCCTCATATGTAAACAAATATTTTCGAAAAACACAGAGCCAGGGCATGACTCCCAGATACTGGCTTACCGTTTTTCGCTCGAACAGTGTGGGCGATTTTGGCCTTGCCGTGCCCTGTGCCATCTCCCTGTTTGCTGACAGGACTTTCATCTGACCGCCGCAGCATCTTATAAGGGGGCGTGGACTCTGATGGGCCATCACGCACCTTGTCGTAACGGTGAAGGCTGCTGGTCTGGCTCTTTGGCTGAGATTTATGGGTCTGGAAAATAGAACCATAGGGAAAACATGTTTGTTGGATTATGATGTTTATTAGGTATTGCAGGGAAAAAGTATAGTAAACGGGCACCTTTGCAAAAACATTATTACTGTGTAAGTTGATCCCAAATTTGAGGAGACCTAATCAAATGTTATGTTGATATTGACAAGCTTCTGTGGTAAAATGTACCAACAGCACCAAAACGAGCAATTTAAGTCAAACGTGTATTAGTAAATTGTCTTCGCTCGCCGTCATATTGATGGAGGCCCGTTTGATTGGTTTTCTCTTTTAATCATACCTGATAGGACTGGGAATCCCTTCTGTCGGTGCACCTGTGTAGACAACAAAAAATAACGTTCTTAAATCACCGCTGTCTCCTTTGACAGTCAATACGTATCAAGAAATAAATCATGAAAATGTGCTAATGTGCGATAGCCACAATAGCTTAACTCGGGATAGCATCGGTTGTTTAGTGGTCCTTTACCTACATCTGAACACGCGGTATTATTTTATTACTCAGTGTGTTAACGAAAGCTTCGCAATTTAGACTGTTTTACTCTCTCGATGGTGAGCTAGCGGTAAAGCTTCAGGAAGCAACCGCAACTCTGAACCGAGTGCAAATTGTTAGCATGTATCACTAGAGGCTAACCGCTACCAGGCAACACAACATAGCGAGCGATTAACCGCGTATATTAAAGTCGGATGTATCCCAAGTTTGAAGATATTGCTTCATTTACCCATCACTGACTCTTGCTGGTTTCCTTGCATACATCACCATCAAGGCCGGAGTGATGTGTGCGCGTATGTGTGTGTTAGCGAGATGTGGGGGAAACCGTGGCCTCCGGTCTGTCTGCTCTCCTCTCGGCTCTTTTCTGAAGCTTCCTGGTTCACTTTCTTTAAGACGGACAAAGATTTAAAAGCAATGCACCGACAACCAGCGCGACATAGCGGGTGGTGTTGAGCTAAAACCACCCTGTGAGCATCATTTGGCATATAGACACGTTAAACTCGGCTCAGTCGATGTCGCTAAGCGGAACGCAGCAGTGACGGGGGGGGACGAGGACGAATTCCACAGGAATCTAAGTTCCGTTTCTTTTCTTTCAAAATAAACATTCGACTGCGTTGCAAAAAAATAAAACCTAAGACATATTGGGATAGGTTAAAATTACGTTGATATCGTTACACAAACATTATGTCATTAGCATTCAAATGTGATGATATTTTCTTGATGATCTTCTCTTCTCTTTTCTATATTGGTCGTTACAACAGTATACTTTATGTTGAAGAAAAATATTGTATTTCCGGTGTTTGTGTCGCTGTCACAGGACGACATGACGAAGCCGAAAAGAGAGATTGTGCTATATGATGCCTCTGTGGCGATTGTCAGCGACACACCCACGTCAGCTGATCTCTGTTCAGCAATGTCTGGAATATTCATATTAGTAGTACCCATCTTATGGTAGAAGTTAAAAAAACTAAATGTTATATATGCGTCAGAAAACTACAACGTGTTGGTAAAGTCGGTACAACAGCAGAAACAACAACAACTAGGCTTTTTAAAAATGAACCACATTTTAGTCAATAACAACACACAACATTCCATATGACTTACTACATTTGTGGTGCATTGGTTGTCAATGCAATTAACAAAATTCATATGAACGCGATACAATTACATCACAATGCTTGCAATTGCCTTTGTGGTCCAGCACCATTACATCCACAACCATAGAAACATGTTGTTTGATTAATACTATCTTTGCAGTCTCAATCAAAGCATTGTTATTTTAAAAACGTTTTTAAATAGTGCTTTTGTAGCTGCTCTCATTGGTGCGAGTATTCTAGTGATGGGAATTCCGGCTCTTTTTAGAGAGCCGGTTCTTTTGGCTCGGCTCACTAAAAAGAGCCGGCTCTTTCGGCTCCCAAATGGCTCCTCAGTTTTTTTGTTGCTTAAATTAGTTTAATACCAAAAATAATGTAAAATTATGTGTAAAATGAATTACGAATGTAAAAAATATACAGTATATTAAATATTTATTATTTATATGGCTTTATTTATATTCTTCTGAACATACTCAACATGGCTTACAACATGGAGTGCTACAAAAAAATAAATTACAAAGTACAAAAACAAAGACCCATCTCAAAAAAAGGTCAACAAAAAGTTCCAATCTCTGATTGTGCATATTTATAAGTGTTTAAATATTTACATTAAAACAACATAAGTAAGCTTTGATTACCAAACAACAAATGATAAATTAATATTTGATATTGGACATTTTAACCTTGCACAGTCTACACGCTGCCTTTGAACTATCAATTAAGTTGAAATCGGTCCAAATTTCACTGCGTTTCCTATCCATTCGAACGGAAGAAACCGTGATTGAAACTAACTGTGATTCCGCTCTTTATTCGTTGGGCTAACTGTCGCCCGTCAGTGGCAGACCCGCCCCTTTGAAAGCGCCAGCTTAATCCCTCAATATGCGTTTCCCTGGATGGAATTTATTTGATTCCTTCTAGTGATGGGAATTCCGGCTCTTTTTAGAGAGCCGGTTCTTTTGGCTCGGCTCCCTAAAAAGAGCCGGCTCTTTCGGCTCCCAAATGGCTCCTCAGTTTTTTTTTTGCTTAAATTAGTTTAATACCAAAAATAATGTAAAATTATGTGTAAAATTAATTACGAATGTAAAAAATATCCAGTATATCAAATATTTATTATTTATATGGCTTTATTTATATTCTTCTGAACATACTCAACATGGCGTACAACATGGAGTGCTACAAAAAAATAAATTACAAAGTACAAAAACAAAGACGCATCTCAAAAAAAGGTCAACAAAAAGTTCCAATCTCTGATTGTGCGTATTTATAAGTGTTTAAATATTTACATTAAAACAACATAAGTAAGCTTTGATTACCAAACAACAAATTATAAATTAATATTTGATATTGGACATTTTAACCTTGCACAGTCTACACGCTGCCTTTGAACTATCAATTAAGTTGAAATCGGTCCAAATTTCACTGCGTTTCCTATCCATTTTCTCACCTTTCCACTTTCCACCGTGTAGTTTTTTCTCTGTACTCAAGCGCTATCGAGCTCTCTCTCGTCTCCCTGTCTCACCTGTTCGTGTGCTGCTCAGTGCTCACAGGGTGCTGCTGTGTCTCTGACTCCTCCCCCTTCTCTTCACTGAAGCGCGCGCGCGCAAAACGGATCGGATCACTTCCAGACAGTCGCGCGATGCCGAGGAAACGTTTGACAAACAACGGG
>NW_017805531.1:334539-357928 GCF_001891065.2 Hippocampus comes | reverse complement strand
GAGGAAAAAAAAAGTCGGCTCCCATTAAAGCGGCTCCCTCTTAGGAGCCGGCTCATGTCGTTCACTTCAAAGAGCCGGCTCTAAGAGCCGGCTCGTTCGCGAACGACACATCACTAGAGTATTCGGCCTGTGAATGTAAGTTGATGCATAATGCATCAACCAGCAAAATATTTAAATATATTACAATTTATGAGGCTGCAAGGTTAGCACATCTGTCTCACAGTTGATTTGTCCTCCGTCTCTCTACCGTGTCTCTTCCTTGTCAGCAAAGAGGCAAACAATAGCCCCATAGAGTCAATGGTCTTTGAGGTTTTTGTTCTACGTGTGTGCCACAGTGTATCATGGAGGAGGATTGTGCTTCTTGACTTGGTCCATGTGTAAATGGTTTTGAGATAACTTCTGGATTGGCACTAGATAAATAAAATCATCCATATCCAACTGGGATAGGCTCCGATTCACCCATGACCATAATGACTTTTTTTTAAATGGATAGCTGAACATTTGAGCCAACTGTATCATAGTTTAACTGAATTAATTGATTTAAGAAAAAAACTCCATCCCCGGTCTGATGCGGTTCAGCTCTATTTCTAAAAGTGTTTTTCTTTAGTGTGGCAAATGAACAAGTGTAGGCTGTTATGTTCACCACCACATTGGTGTATTGATTGTCTGCTGGATTGATTTAGGTCAGCACTGACATATATTGACTGAATAAGAGTCTGTGCTACAATCTGGCTAGAACACTTCACAACTCTGTGCGAGTGAGTGTGGAAAACGGTGTGATCTGCATCCTCATCCTGACTGGTAAGCGTGATTCCTCATGACTTTGCTTCACTTTACAATGGCGTGAACACAGACCAGCCCTTGCAATATGACCACATGCAATATATCTAACTAGATACTGTACAATTCAAAAGTCTGCCTTTTCTAAAATAATACCGCTCCATTTGGATTGAAATAGACTGCTAGGTTGACATTTACAAATTGTTTATTATTTTGAGTGCGTTTGCAGTTGTGTACAACTTCATTGAAGTATTTATTTAAAAACACGTCTCACTCTGGTTTGGACATTTACAGTAACATTACACAAGAACCTTCCAACGTATTAAATGCTGAGCTATATCGTACAACCAGTAGGGGGCAGTAACATCTCACAAATTGGGATATTCATTCCTATCTTATCGTTGACTGTTGAGTAGATATTTATGTCAGGATATTTAATGACTGTTGAAAAATAATCAGCGTTTTCATTGATTTCTTTTTGTTTAACTTTTCAGTGTGAAAAAAATATTTAAGCATAAAGAGGGTATGTCGGAATTGGAGCGGGGTGTACGCCACATGAGCCTACGCCTATATCATTGATTTGCAATGAATTACATTTGGGATTTTCTGTTTTCATCACGGGACTTCTTCCATCTTAACATTTTAAATGTGCCTTTACTCTGACATTTCCGTTTCCAACAGTGATGTCTGGCACTGTGTCTCAAAGTGACCAAGAGGAGGACTACCGCTTCCTCCACAGCACGTTGATGGAGAAGAAGCTCCACCTGCTTTTTAAGGTCATCACCTTATACTTGTATTAAAAAGATTCTCGCACATTTGTTTACTTTCTTGATTTTTTTTTCTCAATTTTTTTTTTTTGTTTTCACCACGTAAACGTATGGCATTCCATTCAAAAGACCCAAAATGTTGCGTATCAGGTCCTAAATATCAAATAAGAGTAAAAGCAGCATTCATTTGTCCTGATATTGGTAAATTTCAAAGACACACACACACACACACACATACACACACACACGCACACACACACTCACACAATGTATGACCTGATGCAGTGATATTAAATACAAATACATCTTTACTTACGTACACACAGCACTGAGCAATGAGCAATGCATCAGGGGCAGATGTCAGACTGATGAGGAGAGGTGTTCTTGTGTAATCCTCAAACTCCGGCAAACAGACCCAGTTTCCAGCTTCCAGCGTCTGGAAGAGTCAATATTTCCCTCATAAAAAGAACATTGATGAATGAATCACCATTACATTAAATTTGAATAAAGACTCGGAAAAGACTACAGTAATGGGCTTTTTCAAGTAGTATTAAGTTGAGTCATGAACTTTGAGTAGTTGACTCGCACCTGTGGCAGTTCCAAAAGTACGTTCAATTCCATGCATTTTTAGCACAGGGGATATATTTATTGTTCATACTTTGAATGTCTCCCCACAGATCCACGAGCGGCTGAGGCACTTTGTGAAACGAGGACCCGCTCCCGTCCAAGAGTGCGCAGCCGGACTGGCCTCGCATGTAAGCGACTCTTCCCCAAACATCTTTTGCAGACAATCACCCTGCCTAAAGATGACGGGATGACTGCAGAGGCATCGGGAAAGATTTGTCATGGTTTGAATAGTTTCCTCCTCCGAACAGATCGCTTTACTGTCACGCAGAAGCAATGAATGGAGCGCAGGATTTTTTTTTTTAAAAAGGAAATTGTATCCCTAAACTCTGTGAATTGTGTCTGGAAGCAGATACGGCGTCATTTTTAATCTGGATGCGGTGAGTTCGGTCACTGAGGACAATGTGCAGGCTGCTAAACTCATTTTGTGTAATGTTTCACTTTGGAGGACCACAATTAATTTCACATTTAAGTCAAAGTGACAGGGCCCACACACACACTCACCATGTTTGCCCAAAGTGGCACACCCCATCTGTGATACGCATCATCTTCTTTCCTAGCCGCCTCTTTACGTACACTTTATCGACACGTTCGACCTGAATACTCAAAGTAGTCTTTCCCAGCATGCGTTCTCTTCACCCTGTCATACGAAGAGCAACTCCTGCCATTTTTTTTTTCCATCTTGACCATCAACTCCTATCCTTGCCTCACTCTTATTGCTCCTGATTTCATCCGACAGCCACTCTCTGCCTGGCTTAAATCATCAGGACCTACTGGAATGGCCAAAGCGTGGGCCTGTTTCCCCTCAGAGACGCTCCCGTTTGCTCACAGTGGAAACTAATGACCTTCATACTTGCGTCTCGAGAGTGCGCCTCGACATCTTGAAGCAGTAGAAGTCATTACAGTAACACGCTTGACAAGCGGGCGACTGCGCGCAGACACTGGCCGCCTGTCGGTCAAGGCTGCTCTTTTTTATCTGTCGCCGCAGCTGTCGTGTAGCCTTGAAGACGCCGGCGGTTCGTTTTTATTTTTCCTACGATAGCCGACATGAGTTGCAGCGAGTTGAACGGGGCCGTCGAGAACGCCAATGCCGCTGTCGTCTGAATGGGGCTCAATTTCACTCAACCTTCCGGTTCCCGCCTCGCCCGTATTACACCTTGAGTTGAGCGCGAGGCTGCGGTATTGGAGCTAAATACAGGATCTATATAACCTGCCATTTTTCAAGCGTGCGCTGTGTTTTCTCTATTTCCAGCTATATGAAGATCTGATTGACCATGAGTGGAGAGAGGAAGTCAAAGACCTTCTCGCCCTCTTTCGTAAACCTCACGTCAAGGTGCAGTTTTGATGAAGTTGGCCTCAGTTGTTAAGCCTTCTTATATACATACACATATTTGCTTTTCTTTTGGTTTTTTTTAAATATTCGCTTCAATCCCCTCGTTAGTAGAGGGATTTGTGTGTCACATTGGTCCTCGGAGCTAAATTGCCAGGGGCTTTATTCCCCTGGTAAACAGGTTCTAGGTGAGTGACAAGACAAAGTACGGTTCACAGACCCAAAAAAAAAAAACCCGGTTCACCGCAGGCCCCCTATGGAGCTTGGCCTGGACTTCCGGCTCCTTGGTGAGCTCCTGGTGGCCGGGCCGAGCCCGCCGCCAGCTGCAGTTCTGTTTTCAGTTCACGCATTCCCTAAGCTTGTTTAATTTGGAAGGCGACTTTAATAAAATGCACCTTGTGTGGGGATTCCGTCTCCAAAGTGTGTTTTATGAACCAGTGAAGAAGTTGTCAAAAACATTGTCGTGTAACCTGAAGGCCCGCTTTCTGACCTGCGAGCTACGGCGAGCGTGTAACGTCGCGAGCTTCGACCGGTGCAATCAAATGCTTTTAACACTTTCTTTCCGACAGTTTCCCCTCTTCTACGGGTCATGTGAAATAACAAATACGTTCAAATTGATTGCCCCTCTTTCTCCGAATGAGGGGGTTGCTGCCTTCGATCAAGCCCAACCTCTCAGTCATGTTTATTAGTGTTAACTGATGTGGAGGCCCACTCAGACTCGTGTCCAGACTCACACCATCGTCCAATGAGTGAACTGACAACTAGCAAGTTTGTTTGAACAGTCTTAATGACCTGCTTGTTCTTGGCTTGAAGCTCGGGTACGCAAGCGTACTTAGGAGAGACGCCATGGTTCAATATAGCGTGAATGAAAGTTTTTTTGGGGGGGCTTGATTGTAGCCGCAGGGACATCTCAGGTAATAGCGGCGGTCTCAGCAGAGAGGCTGTCGATGGACAGCGCGATAACAAGTCCACCAACCGACAGACGTGCTGGGTCATTGTTCCCGATGACAGGCAGATATCTAAATTCTCTGTATGGTAATGGTCGAAATTTGCATCGGGAATACTTCCAGCACGGCCTAACGTTTTCCTGCAACAAATCCAGGACCGTTGACGAGGCACATTGAGTACGTGTCTGGGCAATGGTACTTCATAGAACATATTAGCAATACAATGTTTATATTCAACTGTTCCGTGCTCGACGCGTGACGTAAGACACGATGTTTGAGCGGACCCACTCGGCGGGGGCGGGAGTTCTTTCAGGTGGTCCGCGAGCTGGTCGCGTAATCACATTTGGCATGTTGCGAGCGGAAAGTGCCGCGTTTGTCCTCATTTGCTGTCAGCGATCAGACTGGCCAGGAGAACCTGTTTAAATGTTTGCATTCATTCAAGCGCCTCTGATTCGTCAATAAGGCTTAGTCACCTTTTTCGAAGTTGACTCCACTTCCCAATTCTAATTTACACGCTTACACGTTCGAAATAGATTGTTTAGATGTTGCGAGGCAAACGATCATCTTCCACCTTGCGTTGTGGTTTTGTTATTTTTTTGGACAGAGTCTTCTGTACGTCCACGACGTAGTCGCTCAGAGAGCTTACGAGCCGACTCTACCTCAAGTACCCGAAGGCATTATTGACGAGGGAGAAGATTCAGTGAAGATTGTCAGTCTGGTCAAAACCAAGGAGCCGCTGGTCAGTAGCTATTTACTGTACAATTTCCCACCCAAAAAAGTATTTCTATGATCATGAAGTGTTTGCTTAGGTTCGTAAGAATTAAAGTTCAAAGTGTGGTCTGCAGCCAAAAGCATACGTATGTTCTTAATTTGTGCTAATTGTGCATACTCACTGCACACAAACCAGACATCCATTTTTTTTTTTTTTTTTTATATTCACACAGCCATATACTCGGATAATTGTTCTGCAAAGCGTGCCACATGTTCTGCAACGAGACATTTGAAGGCACTGTAAAGCTCAAGCGGTCAAAGTTGGCAGCTGCAATTATGTCGTGCTGTCAAATGGGCACAAAGTAAAAGTCGCTCGATGTCACGACATAAAGCAGAAAAAGCTTGGGGGGGGGCAGGGGGGGACGCCGACAACACCGCACCGAGTGAACATAAGCAAATGTTCTCTCAGCAATGTTGTAGCGCCGTAAAAATTGTTGTTCCTATGGATCTCATCTGATAGTCACTCGAGTTTGAATATTCTTGTCTGGCGAGCGCTGTTGAAATCACTCGACGGTTTCTTAGCATTAACGTTAACTGAGATCATTCCTGTGCTGCGTCTGATATGAATTAACGTTCAAGGCCGGTCTTTAATCATGACTAATTTTCTTGGTCCTACCAGAATGTCTTATTCCGCCGTGGTCCAAACTATTGTCACTTGTATCTGGAAATTTCCTGGATCAGGTGGGACCGGACCGAACAGGGATGAAAGTTCAAAGAACACAACTCCACCAAGGCCACAAAGTCCTCAAAATTTGTTGTTCCCCTTTCAAATGAAAAGGACCTGAATTTGGTGGACTTAAATGTCGATCAAGGTCTTCATAAAGTTCTTCTAGTGATTGTCTGCTGTGAGTAACATTTCCCAGATTTTGTTCCACGAGCGGGTCCAGTAGTTCATTAGCAAATGGCCGCAACATATTTAAGCCCCACGGATCCTCATCAAAAGTAAAGCATTTGTTTCTTATCATATAGTCTGACTCCCCATGAAATGTTTTTGACATCTGTTAAGAGGATTTGAGAGAAGTGGAAGATTTCAACAAAATGCTCGCCGCGCTCATTTGAAAGATACCTCTTCAAAGTGAGTTTATTTACTAATCTGAAAAATATGATTGGCGTCGAGCGCAAATTGGAGAATGCGGCAATTCACCTAATGAGTGGCATTTTCTTTGCTCTCCGAGTGAAGATTCAACCCAATAATGGGGAACAGACGCTTGTATAGATCCCAAAACCCAACTGGAAAGAGCGTGACCTTTGTCTGACATGCTCGGTTTGATTGATCCAACATGTTTCAGTTTTCCACACAACGGGACTCCACCCCAGTCTGGGATGATTGTTGTCCAGTACACAAGATGCATTTTCCACTCTTGACTTTTACTGTCTATTGAAAATAATGCAGATTTGGATCACCTTCTGCAGCGGTTGGCGTCTTGCAAATGGTCCCCGCCTCGATAGAAATCATCTTTCATTGGAATGAAGCGACTTCTAATGAGACTTGCAACACGTTATATTTTCACGATGCAATTAATTTCGTACTCATCGTATTTTCTCCCCCCACACATCAACACCCTTGAGGGTGCGACGATTAAGAGGGATCAATCCACCGGGGCGATTGTGGTGGCGAGGGTCATGCGAGGAGGCGCTGCCCACAAGAGCGGTAAGCTTCGCTTCAAGTTTATGAATGTGTTGAAGTCCCCAAATTCAAATCTGTTTTTTTTACCGTTGGTTTTGACTCCCAAGTTGTTGGTTTTCAGTGTACAAATAAGTCCGGCATCCAGACTGCAACAAAATATACAAAGAAGTGGGAGATGAAGCGAGGCTAACTGCTAGCTTATCTGGTGACCGCGTTGTTAGCAAACTCTTCCCGGTGTCATTTCGTTTGCGGTGAATGACTTGGGAGACACTGAATACAGACACTCAACTCTTAACACACCCCACACCAAAGAGTAATCACTCAGGATAATCTTTTGCAGACATGCGACCAAGAGTGCGTGTGAAAATGCTCCAATTTTAAGTTGTAGTATCATGAATGATAATTCTTCGACTTTTTTAATTGGACTTCTTGAGTCTTCTTTTCTGGTACAAACATGCGGTTAATCAAAGAGTGCCTTGGGGTGGGGGGGTTTCCACGGGACTTGACTGCAGTTCATGAAATGTACCGTACGTTCCACTCTGAAGGCCTGATTCACGAAGGAGATGAGCTAAAAGAAGTCAACGGCGTCGCAGTGGATCGCAGGAAGCCGAAAGAAATTCTTCCTTTGCTGGTTCGTTTCATATTATATTACCGTGTTGCCAGCCTCGTGTTTTTTTTAATTTTTATTTTAATTTATTCATTTTTAATCGAGGCCGGAGTATAAAGTGTGAGGTCTGACCAAAGAATAACCCACATTTAGCACACTGGATAGTGTTTCTGACAAAACTATCCTGTAGTTGTGTCACGAAGCAAAATGTCTCATTGAGTTTTTACAAGTTTTGGACAACACAAGACAGAGCATACAAAGTATTTCCTGTTTTGGCTACACAAACAACACGTGTCAGTAAGATTAATTTCATGTTCGGTTTGGTCTTTTTTATGGAGGCAACAAAAATATGAAACATTGGGAATTTGAAGCTACGCAGCCAAGAAATGGTAAGCTCAGCGTTGACGAAAAAGGTTTTAATGGATTCTGAAAGTGAAGAGAATATGCCAAGAAATGGTCTTTTCCTCCGAATTTGCATGAAATGTGCCTGACATTTCATCTTTATTATTGAGCTTGGAAAATGCAGACGTGTAGACGGCTGGCAAATAAAAACAAATGAATTACGTGGACAATATTTTAGAAAAACGGCATATGAGAAAAATAAAGTCGTATACACGTTAGATACAAATGATTCATTGTCGCGCTGAGCGGATGTTTGTATATTTTGGTGCGCTATGCCCGTGCAGAAAGAAGCCGCAGACTAATCAAAGCCGTAAAATACAATTACTTTGCGGAGCCGGAACGTGCATAAGGCAGATTTTAGACGACTCTCTCCATGACTATGATAAAAAAAAAAAAAACACAATTCTTTTGGAATCATCTTTTGGAATCACTGCAGTAGCCTTTTCTAAAGTCTGCCAAGTTACAGTGAGGCTGACCAAACACTTTAGAAAGACACTTGACACATTTTTTTTCCTTTTTTTTTTTTTTGCCCATCTGCGGGTACTACTCCCCACTTTTTTTGTTGACATTTTTGACAGATCTAGGTCTGCCTAAGATATTTTTTTTCCCTGTCCCCCGCTTTATTTCTCGATGCTAAGTTAACGTCACCCAGCTGCACTTTCATGTCCCGCGAACAAACACAGGAGGAGTATCACTCAACCGGCGTCACAAAATAATAAAGCAAACGGGCATGTTTCCGAACTTTGAACGCGTTCCTTTAATTTGTCACTAATGGTGTGCAGGCACGCTCTCGGGGTGACGTGACATTCACCATTGTTCCTGCCTTCTCCGAGCAAGAAGAGTTATCCGCCAAGAAGGTACAATAAATGACATCTTCCCTTGTGGTCTTCCTTTTGACATGAGCCCCGCATTGTGGGTTTTTTTATGCGCGCAACTGCCCATCTGGTTACAGTAAAAGGAGATTACGAAAAGTGTCATGTCATGTGTTTGCCGCCGCCGCATCGTGACAGCCTCGACCCAAGACCACCAGAGCGTTTATGCATATGATTTCGACAGTTCGTGGAAACTCTCAAGTGACTCTATTGCAAGGGACGAAGACAAATGATCGTCGGTGCCGACGGTCATTTCTCAGAGCCATGCTAACTTATGCGTCGGATGACGACGCTGTGATCGTTTTCCAAGTCGGGAAACAAATACGTCTGAAGATAGATATTGTGAGATTTGTCAGCGTCGTCGTTTTAAAAAAAGAAATTTCTTTTCCTAGCTGTTTGTCAGGGCTCTCTTTGACTACAGCCCGAGTGAGGATCCGGCCGTGCCGTGCAAGGATGCGGCCATCGCTTTTAAAAGAGGCGACATCCTCCAGATCGTCACCACGGAGGATGACACCTGGTGGCAAGCGTGCCATGTCAGCGGTAGTAACGCACGAGCAGGGCTTATCCCCTCGCAGCAGCTCCAGGAGAGGTGATGTTTTCCATCTTTTGCTCGTTGGTGCAACCGTTTTTGCTTGACCAACATTTGAACCGGCACCAATTGCAATGAACAATCTTCAGGAGAGTTGCGCTACAGCGACCCCAAACCTTGTTCCAACGACAACAAGTCAAGGCAGCAGGTGATCGGCGAACATTTTCTTTCCACATCACCGGTAAAACGAGCAAAACACATTTCAATTCCAGCCCATAAGCTAAATACGAACGCTCGACGTGTGTGGTGGGGGGGAAAGTTCAGGTCAGAAAAACACCTGTTCTGTTGTACTCACTGTTGTTCTTTCCTCCACATGCGCTGCAGATGAGGGCAAAGGTACTTGCAGTTTACACGTATATTGACCTGCAACAACAATTGGGAATCTAAAATACAATAGAACCTCCAAAGTCAAAACAATCCACGACGTGATGCTGGTCGACTTCCTTCGAAGACACAGCAAAGACATGCAAATTATAGCCAACAGGAAGGTGTTTGAAGAGTGCAACTCTCACCTGATGCTTTCTAGGCATTGCTGGACCTAAAAAAGTGCACCGGATGTGCGGCTGTTGGTTAGGAAAAGAAAACATTGAGGGCTTCGTATTCATGACCAGCATAAATCCAGCGTAACTCTGCGGGAAGGTCGGTTCAACCGGGTATTGGTAATTTTACAGATGAATAAAGGAAGGGCTATCCAGGTAATAAGGGGGGCTGCGCTGTTGTAGGAGTGGTCACAGCTAACTTTAATCTTGGCCAATCAAAGCAGCCCCTCTCCTTCCCTTTAAATGTGGCGCCATAGTTACATACAACTCGACATGGCGGTAGTGCACCTTTACTTGGATGTGGTTTGAGCAGGTAGAATATTCAGATGGACTTTGTTTTCAGCTCTTGGTAGTCAAGTGTTTTTTGTTTTTTTCCAGTAGAAGCGTGAGAAGGGATTTGCCATTTGGTTTCACGTTTGGGGCAACGAACATTTTGCTTGTATTCCAAATTGTACGGAGCGATCGGCTTTTGGGGTTCTGCTGTACATGTCCATTTTGAGATCACACTGTTTGACTTTCTTTGGGATTTAATTTCCAAAACAAGTCATCTTGCAATGTTGCCACTCCATTTTTCTCCCCCAACATGTGGATGATTCTGTGGAATGTTTCAACCACTTTCGAAGAGTAATGTCGTTATTAATGTTCCTAAATTTTGGATAGCGTTTCTCAATCCAACCATAATTAGAATTTCCAAAGCAAAATAGTTGTCGACTTGAGTTTGAACATGTGCTAATACTTTGAGTGTGAAATTTCAGAGGTTGATGTTCGTGATTTCCCCCACTCTAGTTTTTCCAATTGACGAGGATGTTGACTATGGAGCTATAACTGGAATCCACATTGGTAAGATGTTTGACTTGTTCCACATAAATCCCGATGATATTGGAAAGAGGACTTGCGCAACAGAGCACAATACAAGTTGGGGCAATTGGACATGACAAGTCACAAGTACGGTCACCAAGAAAAACAGATATATGAGGCCGCTTCATCTGATGAAGCATTTTATGGCTTTAACGATTTAAGGGAAAGGACCAGAACAGCAAATGTGGTTGGAGCCCACCAGTTTCCCCATCTGTCTCCAGCTCATGGATTGCAGATGATGTTTGTGCCGATTGTCATGCGTGCACGTGAGCGAAGAAAGTCGATTCACATGAGCGACTGGAGCCATTCCTGACTGTAAAATATCTCATCCAGCCAGGACCTTGCAGGTTGCATGATAACGACGTGCAAATAGCAGCGCGCACTTATTCGATCGCGTCTCAGGCCGGGTGGGTCCAAGAGGCTGCATTATTTTGGATCAGGGTGGTAAGAGGGCAGAAAGGACTCAGGATGTCCTTGATTTTGTCACTGCTGTGCTCATTCAGTGCGCGTAATGAGTGGTGAAATGATTCAATACAAGTACCGTATTTTCCGCACTATAAGGCGCACCTAAAAGCATTAAATTTTCTCAAAAACTGACAGTGCGCCTTATAATCTGATGCGCCTTATATATGGATCAATATTCTGATTTCTTGGATGTAGTTTTTTAAATGATCTGTAAAGCACTCTGAGACAGCTTCAGCGGTTGAGAAAGCACAATATAAATAAAGCTGCATTGTATTGTGTTCCCCTTAGCTTAGCTCCATCTAGTGGATGCTTAACTTATAATGCGGTGCGCCCTATATACGAAAACAGCTTTAAATTAGGCCATTCATTGAAGGTGCGCCTTATACTTCGTATACCGTATTTTCCGCCTTATAGAGCCGGAAAACACGGTACCTCGTTTTACCGTCAACGATAAATGACTTGATCATGACAGATCATTTTGACCGTGCAGATTGTTGAACTGGTCATTTTGCATCTGTCCCTGAAATTGCTCTCCACCCTTCCCCCTATTTTAAGAAAGCCTCTGAAGAATGAAAAAAAATGGAATTTGGCGTTCTTAAAATGTTATCAAGTGATTCCGCCTCCTCAGAGAAGCAGTGGACCGTTTAATTCAGGGTGACCGGGTTATCGCTTTGTTTTGGGCTTTTATAGTGCATACGCATAGCGGATTAGTCAAAAGTTTGGACATGACAAACAACTGGATGATGCCCGATAGGATATTCTCTAGTTTTTAGAAGAGTTTATCCTATGTGCCGGATTACTTCTTATTTTGCTGTGCACATCGTGGAATTCCCGGCTCCCCGTAACTGTTTCTGGTTAAGATAAACAAGCCGAGAATTTTCCCGGTCGTCAGACCTATCCAGTGACTTCTTGTGTGGATCTGAAATCTACAGTCTCTTTCATCCTGCAAAATAGACACAATGGCAGTTACTAAAATAAAAACAGAAAAATGTTTCCGGTCGACAGCATCTCAGTCACGGAGGGCAATTGCAGTGCCGCAGTGACAATGACAAGATGTTTTCCTTCTGGAACTTGCCTTGACTCTGAGCAACGGGGGTCACTTTGTCGGATCTTGAACTCGCGTGCCATGTAACCAAACGCTTGTCACGGTGTAAGGAGAGGAAACAGACAGATATGCTTACAAAGTCAAATTACAGCCCATGTCAGAGTAACCCCGGCTCGCATCACCGCCGCGCAGTACTTAACGTCATGAAAGGGAGCGTGCGGACAAAAACAGGCCAGACCGCAGGCGCATGGCAGACGTTGGCTGTCAGGCTGCATACAAATCACCACGGGCACACTTTTATTCTTTTATTCCGGGGGGGCCTGAGTCCCCCTCTTGTCCAATATTCACTTTTTTTTTTTCCGTGTCAATGACTGTTGACGGAAAATGCCGATTGGCAACAGATTTTGGGCGGGAATGGTTTACAAGGCATTGTTCGTAACATCTTTTAAAAGGGGTCTTGAGGTCACATTTGTTTAAAAGTTGGAGCCACCTCAAACATTCATCAAAGTTAGCTCGGTCCAAAATGATTGGCCAAATAAAAGTGTTGGCGATTGTGCCACAGTGGATTTGAAGTCAAACAAGCAGCGTGATTAATGAGTCGATTTAATCTTTCATTTAAGGGGAATTACCGCCGTCATATGCAGACTACCTCCATTTCCAAGGCCTCCCCGTTCACTTGGAATCGCCTCCAATAATGAAATAATGGAAATTAAATACAGACCGAGAGGTGCGTGAGCGTGGAGAGTTCTCATTTAGAGCTCATGCTCTAATCGACATTCCCTTAGCCAGTCAGGACGCAGAACACAATGCACTGGGGGGGCTACACGGAAAAAATTCTGTGAAACAGGAAAGCCGTGAAAGGTGAACCGTGTTATAGTGAGGGATAATTGGACATCAGCTTCAGCCTTCCACATCCCAAAAAAGATGCACGCGTTGCCCATTGGTGTGGAATTAAACAAATAAACAAAGTGTGGATATGGATGGATAGATAGATGAGTCCTTCTATGACATAATTGACCTACGCTAGTACTCACCAGGCCATGGTGCTCGCCTGGTCACCGTGTCCACCTCACAGTGCAACGGTGCGGGCTTCAATTCCGGCTCCGGCCTTCCTGTGCGGAGTTGGCATGTTCTCCCTGTGCCTGTGTGGGTTTTCTCCGGGTATTCCGGTTTCCTCCCACATTCCAAAAACATGCACGGCAGGTTAACGGAACACTGGAAATTGTCCCTCAATGCGATTGTGAGCACGAATGCTCGTTCGTCTGTGTGCGCCCTTCGATTGGCTGGCAACCGGTTCAGGGTGTCCCGAAGACGGCTGGGATAGGCTCCAGCACCCCCCCCCCCCCAAACCGCGACCCTCGTGAGGAGAAGCGGATCAGAAAATGGATGGATGAATAGATAGTGCTCACGAGTTGATTGACAAAGCTTGAAGCCTCTCTTTCCCTCTCTCTCTCTCTCTCTCACCATCCCAGCTGGTTTAAGAAAGAGTTTCCGGCTGGGCAAAAAGAGCAACTGGGTCAAAGAAGCAGCACGTTCCAAAAGGTGGAGCTCAGGAGTTCAGGAGTCTATTTGTCCACCGACCTACATCGAGGTCATCCCTTACCGTCAAGATTCTGAAGAAAGACACCGTCTGGTTGTCTTGGTTGGTAAGTAGGACTGGTCTATGCTTACGACTCCCATCAGGAATGTTTTGTTTTTCATCCCGACGAAACATTCAATTTGTATAGAATTAGCCATCCGCTCAACTGTGCTCCTTTTGGGGTCCTGCCACCCCCCCACCCCTCGCCCGCCCCGCATTTCATTTACCGCAAAGTCCGCAGTTATCGAAGCTGAAATTGATCAAAGGGGAGAAAATAAGGCATTGATGAAGATTTATGTTCCTACTTATGAATGCAAGAGTGATCCTTTCCCATCAGAACCGTATAAACACTGTCAGAAAAACGTCACGTCGGAATAGTTTGTATTAAGTTGTGCGCCGGCCCACCCCTGATTCGCTTCTCTGCCAATCCTTGCAGGCCTGCTTTATGTACTTTTGTTCCCTTGAGAGTTTACGTTGAGCTCCGCCGAAGGTCTTTTTCACCTAACGTTATGGCCCAACTGTAGGCAACCGCTCGCTAAACAAGGCAACCTACACCGAGCGCGAAGAGATGGCAGGAGAAGAAGGAAGCCGAACCCATCGAGACAGGAAGCCAGAAACGTGAGCGATGAACGGACAGAGGCCAATGAATTGATTGGGAATAAAACCCCTCAAAATGTCAGCCAAGTGCTCCGACTCACTGGAAGACCGAAAGCAGCTTGGATTTGAATCTCTTTTAATTGGGTTGGAGTTTACCCGCATTCTGGACTGGGTTTCACTGTCTGCGGCGAGGGCCAGAGGTCATCATTAAAAAAGCCTTTTGGCATTGAAAGTAATGGACGGGAAAACCCTGAACCCGGAGACTTCACGCAGGAAGCAGCCAGGGAATCTTTTCGCAGGTTGAAAAGCCATCGAACAAAACAATCATCCGTTCTGCCCCGCATTGGATGGTCAAAACGACTTCTGGTGTTAAACGTCATGTCTCTTAAGCGAAAAGGTCAGTTGACAGTCTCCACACGTCCCGATTGTGGCTCGCGTCTCTGGTTCCGCAGCGCCGCTGAGAAAGCCATCAGCGGCGTGAGGGCGGAGAGTCCTAAAAACTTTCGATTTTGTAATGCGCTCAGCCCGTTCGACACTGGGATGGAAAAGGCAGCTATTTCAGGAATCCGCATTTTCATATGCACTCCAAAAGAGTCTGATGCAATCTCGGGACGGCAGAAACCTGCTTGAGAGGAAAATCCCAGATGCTCCTGCGTGCATGTGTGTGTGTGTGTGTGTGTGTGTGTGTGTGTGTGTGTTCCACTTCTGCGCACATCATCTTTCGAGCTCATCTTTTAAATGTTAACCCTTCTCAGAGATCAGAGTGTGCCATTTTAATGTGTTACGTGAAGTGAGGAGCATACTTAATGAATGCATGCCAGCCAGGCTCGTGTGCGGTGAAGAGACATGAACATCATTGGATTACCATTAAGGAGAATTCTCCACATCGGAATGAGCAGAAAAATGAGGTTGCATTTATGAAGGTTTGAATCCTTGATACTATTTATTGTATTTAAAAAAAAATCATATTAAGACTAATGGAAGTGTTCATGTCCAAATAACCAAACATGAGAAGAAGCCCAGTTCAAGGGACTTTTGCCAATGTCACCTTTACAAGCGAGAATTACAATGGAATCCTCATCATAAAAAGCGTGAAATAAGGTTCCGAAAGGTAACAGCGCTGGCGCTCTACCAATAAATAACTTTTTCAAATGTAATGTACGAAAAGGTGGAAGGGTTTGCGTGCTTTATTTGGATTCAGAGGATGCGCCGATAAAACGAATATACAGCTTGTCACTTGTTGGAAAAAAAAAGCTAAAGGGTTGGGGAAGTCACTAAATATCTAAGTGCCAACTATCTTCATTTTTATGGCTACCGGTAGTTTTGAAAAATGTTTGCAAGCCTTCACGAACCCCATAAAATGACACGGAGGGGCTAATCTGGAGGGCCTTCCGTTTGACATCCGTGCACGATGCCAACCATAAAACAAATCAATCAATACATCTGACAGGTTCAAATCAAAGTTTCTGCATTATAATCTTACAATAAAGCTCTTGTATTGAATTTCGGAGGCGTACCTAATGTTTTGTCTGGCATGTGCTTGTCAGGGGAAATGGAAGTGGAGAAGAGGTGCGATGGAGAAAGGTGACAGACAGTTGCTGTTATAGAGTGAAATGACAAAGTGTGACCTGGACAAGACTTGTGTCCTTTCTATGCACCGCGCTGATGCTTCGTTTTTTTTTGTGTGTGCGTGTGTGTGTGTGTGTGTGTGTGTGTGTGTGTGTGTGTGTGTGTGTGTGTGTGTGTGTGTGTGTGTGTGTGTGTGTGTGTGTGCCTGCGCCTGTGTTCATCCTGTACATCCTACACAGTAATGACATTGATACGGTGTAACTTAGCAGATGTTACAGACGCTATGGATTTTCCAGAGGGTACAGGGGCATTAATCGTGGCACAGGCAGAGCCCCCCCCCCAAAAAAAAAGTCCGGTTGGAGAATGGTTCTCAGACTAAAAACAGCATGAAATGAGAGCTCTGTCTGTCTGACTGCTCTGCTCACTTTTTCTTTTATTCTGATGGCAAACGCAGATGCACCAAACCGATGCGATGCTGGATTTATTGTTGAAGAAATCGTCAGCGCTCACTGGCACACGCGGAGTCATTTTTGCTGCTGCTGCCGCTGCCGGGGCAAAATGAAGTCTTTTTATTTATCTATCATGTAAATTCAAGTCAAAAAAGGAATTTCCCAACGGCGATGCTGCCATTTTGGACAGCATCACAGCAGTGAGAGCTGTGTAAAAACATTCATGTTAGGGTCGCCGAGTCGTCCTAAATGTGAGCGCGAATGCTTGTTATGTCCTTTGCGATTGACTGGCAACCAGTTCCGGGTGTAGTCCACCTGCCGCCGTCAGCTGGGATAGGCTTCAGCTCACCTGTCGCCCCGAATGCGGATAAATGGCATAAAAAGAAACCGAATGGCGTAACATTATTCAATGCGGTCACGTGCGCCGATTGCTCAAATGTGTTCTGCGAGTCGATGTTGGCTGTAGCAAGTTTTGCGCCGACCAACTAATGAGAGGACGGGAAAAAAAAAAATGCATATGCCATTTAAAGGCAGCTCTCGGGCCCCGTGAGGATGAAGTTGAAATATTGTTAGTTCGCAAAACAGTTCAGACGCTAATTTAATTTAAATTAAAATAGCCAGTAGATTCTGAAGTAATGTGGATTCCGTTGACGTGACAGCACATAGATGCCGAAATGTGGCGCGACCAAAATAAAAACAAAACAAAACAGCACGGACTTCTGCTCTTTGTGTTGAGGACCCAGCGGTGTTGGCATTAATGAACTGAAGAGGAGGCTCCTGCTCTCCGATCCTGACCTCTACGGTACAAGCATACCATGTAAGGCCAAAAAGGCAATCCGCTCCATTTTTCCCTCTGTTGAGCCTCTTTTATTATTCGGACTGTTGTCATCCGCTTGCCAACATCTTCCCTTCCAGACACCACACGTGAGAAGAGAAGCCAAGAGACCGAAGGGATGGATTATCATTTTGTATCCGTCCACAAATTCGAAGAGGACATTCTCAACCGCAGGTACATGAAATTGCAGTCTGACATGTGTGTTGGTCATTCCATACTATTATTCATCTGTGTTTTGAAAGGAAAGACCATTATTCTTTTTTTTTTTTTTTCCTTTCTGACTTTTATGTCTTTGTCTGCCCCCGTGAACGTCTGCCTTTAGGTTTATAGACTACGGGACGTACCGAGGCCACTACTATGGAACGAGTCTGAACTCGGTTTACCGGGTGATGGCTGAGGGCAAAGTGTGCCTACTGGATGTACATCCTTGTGTAAGTATCGGATAAGGTCTGCCATGACGTGTATACTTGAACTCAAGAAGAGTAAATCGTGGTGGAAAAAAAAAAGAACATTGAGACGCCAGATTCTGTCTGCAGAATTATTCCTTTTTATGATGTTTAAAGTTGGGATAAAATGTGCCTTTTATTGGTGTGTCTTCTACCAGCCTAAACAGAATCAAATTTGAGAGTAAATTTTACACAGAAAAAAACTCGGAGCGACATTTACTAAGCGCAACAACTGAGGGTCAACTTCAAAATAAAAGCATAAAAGTAATACTGTACATCGACATGACTTTGAATTGAGGCTGGCCTGAAATATTCTGAGCGCGCAAAAAGTGCAATGGTGGATTCGAACTGGAGCATTTCCAATGCTCAAGGCGCACCGGCGCACCACATTACGGGCACCCTTTTGCCTACAAATGGCACAAGAAGTCGGCAAACCATTCATTTGGTCTTAATGAAGCCCCTCAACTGACTGCGGCATAGGTCCCTCGCACCAAGATGGCAGCTGTTGTCGAAATGAAGTTCCTCAACTCACTTCAACACTGTTCCTTGGTATCAAGAGGGCAATATTTATATTGCTTTTGGCATGAGTAAAAAAAAAAAAAAACAGCAAATAAGTGAGTGTTTTGGCGACATATGAGTCCACGAGTTGCGAGCTTCAAATTGTGAGCATGCAGCAAAACGCTGTCTCATCAAAAGCCACAAGCAGCCGACTCCGTGCTGACTGAAATGTTCTCCGTGACATTTATGGTTTGAATTGCAAAATTTCATGAGATATGCTACGTAGGTCCCTTAGCAACATTCGACTTTGGAAATTCCATTGTCTATTTGAGACATGATTTTCAGCATTGCAACTGACCACGTGGTTATTTTTAGAATTGTTTACTATGCTTCATTTGTTGTTTTTTTACAAGAACCACCATAGGCTACCCTATATTTGCTCTTTTTCGCCCCCACACCAGAAACTGAAGCGTGTCTACACACTCGAATTCAAACCCTACGTGGTTTTTGTGAAACCCCCGCGTATCGAGGAGTTGCGCCTCACCAGGAGAAGAGCGAAATTCATCTGTGACGAAGAGGACCCAAATCAAGTCAGGATGTTCTCAGTAAGAAAAATACCCGATACATCGGTTGTTCTATGCAGTCAGGTGCTCTTCTCGGGCACGCGAGGGCGATCGGAGGTCACAAAACATGACACGCCTTGCACGTGATAGACATTTAAGAGACAAGGGGTGGGGGAGGGGGGGGTCATAAGACTCTTTGGCATGAAGTCTGAGGTTTTTTTTTTCTTTCTTTCTTTCTTTTTGGATTTTGTTGGAATTTTAGCAAACAGCATTTCCTTCCCGCAAAAGTGGGTGGGTCTCTTTCACTGTTTGACCGCGTCTTGGCCTCGTTAAAAATGATGACTGAATCGCTGCTGCGAAACTGTCTCTGACTCTCAACTCTCTGCATGTGCCACGTCCCAGTCGGTGGGGCTCACCCGTGTCAAAACGCAAGCACCTCGGGCGACATTTGTGTGGCTCGCTGAAATTTTAAGACAGATGTGGTATCAATGTATGGCGACTGGATGTGGATCGTCGACAACTTGGTACACGGGATTGCACCGTGGGTGTGTGTTTTCTAAAACAACTTCACAGAGGATGTTTGGTCACCTTGAAGCCAAGCCGCAACGTATTTTTGGCACCATTAGTATTCCATCACCGGCACTCACTCTGTGCGGCCATAAATTGACTTCGCGATAACCAAATCGATCATCCTCCCGGCCAAAATAAACAGTCGACTGTTTTCTTTCCGCAGGAGGAAGATTTTGAAGATATGATTGACTCGGCCGAAACCACGGAAGCCCAGCACGGTCACATGTTTGACAAGGTGATCGTTAACGGAGACGTCGCCGTGGCCTTCGGAGAGCTGAAGGCGGACCTCCAGCGGCTGCGGGAGGCGGCCGTCCGCTGGATCCCGGCGGAATGGCTTTGCTCCTCGCCGACAAAGGCGAGGAGGAGTTGTGGTCTTTTGGCCGGCTGGATTTGAACTTGAGGTCATTTGGGAATGATGGAGGGGGGGAATCTACGCCCCACCGCTTCCGAATGTGTTCAGAAGTAAGCTGCAGTAGCACCATTTCTGCTTGTAGTATTCATTTCTGTCATATTACGTTTTTTTTTCTCCCCCATTTGTAAACAAGGCATGCGATCACTGCAAGATGAGTTTTCCATCGAGATGTCCTTGAACACGCTGCATACTTAATTAGGTAACCAGACAACCTTTTTTTTTTTTTTTTTTTGTCACAGTGTGAGTTTTCTATTGGCATTTGGCTGAAATAACGTCAGCTTGAACCATTAAGTTGGAAAAAAAAAAAGTTGGGAAGAGTTGCGGCAGAGTGTCACGCTTCCCTGCCAAGTGGCAAACATCAGCATGGAATCATCCGGACCGCTGCTGCACTGAAGTATTATTCGTAGCAGGCGCAGAGGCTGCGCAATTTTGAGGCATAGACAAGAAACCGTTGCCTTAAATCCTGCGGAAGACTCAACATTGCACGAGCACGACAAAGAGTCCTCGAAAACTGTCGCGATAAATTCACTGGCTGATGATGATCATCCGCAAAGAATCGGGGGTCTTGCCTGATTTTATTCACATTTTTCTGGTGGCTGAATTCCTTCACTGGGTTTCCTTCCTTCCTTTTGAACGGTTGGACAAAGGGGTGTTCATGTTTTTGGGAGGAAGAAGGAGCCGCATGATGTGAGGGAGACACAGTCATTGCTTTCTTGGGGCTTTTGGCCTGCACACAGAGCTTAAAAGTACACATCCACACAAGCGCTTCGAGGCGCCGCAACAGTGGAATTAGGCTTCAGGGGTCATGAAAAAACCCCAAAAAACAACCCCATCAGTTGTTGGTTATTTCTACACTATGTCCTCAATGTTCAAGCAGACGAAAGATGGATTCATTGCACAATGTGCCCGGATCCCCCCAAAACGCTCCAAACGACGTGTCAGAGGAACAGCCTCTTCTCCATTGCCAGACGCGCAGCCCGACCCTCAGCAGAACGCGGCAGCGTCATTTCATCACGGCGCTGACGATCTGCAGGCGCCCTCTGAGATCACAACGATGCCATTGAGACAAGCGGCCCCGATCCAATGCAAACCCGTCCGACTTCAAACACGACGCAGAAAACGATAACATCAGCGGGTTGAGGGGATCGTTCGGCTCCATCGTGTCCATTCGAAAGTATGACAACCGAAACGAGACGAACGCTAAACAATACGCTCGTCACTGAATGACACGAAACACGACGTGGCGTCAAAGGTCTGGTTTGCGTGGCGGGATAATAAAACGCACCAACATGAAAACGTGGACCCCGAAGCAGAAGATCCTTCTTCATTTCTACATGCTCTGTGGTTTTCGCTGCCGTGGTCGGCGATGAATGCTGGCTCGCGATCGGGGCCCGTCAGCAAAGTCGGGATCGATGCTGCCGTATAAAATGTCCCCGCACGAAGACTGCGTGTCTCTCGCTGCATCAATCACTCATCTGCAGCAAGGAAAATTAGGGCTGCCTGTCGCAGCAGCCGAGAAAACCGTCCTCCGGGAACGGAACGCGGAAGTCGAATGAAACAAGTTCCGCTCCTCCGGGAAGACTTTTGACAAGATCTGCCAGGTTCTTCCGCACTAAAATCACCCAACATGGCAAAATGGACCTGGAGGCATAGAACTGAAAGGGCTTTCTAACAAGGTGGTGTCGATTTGAACAATCGCAATCATCAGACTTTAGCCAAACGTCCTGTAATATCTCTTGAGATAGAACGAGACTGTCCAGAAAAGTTTTTTTTTTGTCAAAATATACAAAGCCTGACCCATGCTTTAATCTACACATCGACGTTTGCCAGTGTTTTTTTTTTCCTCTAATGTTTCCCATTCTCCCGAAACCCCCTCTGTACTATTTGCGTCATTTTGACAGTCAAAAGACAGCCGAGGAAAGTCCGAGGGTGTTTTTGCACAAATGTGCGGAGAGATGGCCCACTTGGAGTGCATAAACCTCCAGAAAAGCCAAGGGTAAAAGAAATGTTGTCGTTCTGCGAGGTGTTGGGCCGGCAAAAAACTGACAACCGAGCACATACATCAGAAATGGACCGCTGCTTTTTATCCGTTTTCCAGTGAACTAATTTTAGCAGCGGGAAAGAGTTTCTTCGAGGGATTCCATTTTAATGAGTGCAAGCATGCAGCTGCATTTCAAAAGTCACAACAGGTGTCCAGAAATCGTCCGCTTCGATGCCTTTCTTTGCCTCTTCCAGGCTCGCTGTCGTCTCTGTAGCATCTTGTTCGAGAACGGCAACAAAATAAAAAAATGTGTAGTCAAGAGGTTGTAGAAGATTAGGGTCACCTTAAAAAAATGATATTTCCTCTGAGGTTCATCCAGAAAATGTACCCGATCAATCTCTTCGTGGTGTATTACAATGTTATCAACCCTTTAAAACATTTTTTTGGGGGGGGGTGATCTCTGGGCCGTTGAAGGTGTTCCCCGCTAATGGCAACACACGAGCCAGGGAACAAGTCACTGGGGACAGAACTAAATGGTGCGCAATAGCATGTAGCAGTCTGACAACTGCGGAGGAATGTCAGAGGAGGAATTTATTGCGGAGAGCGTGAAGGGGGGTGGGGGGGGGGGGTTGAAGAAAGTCAAGCCTGACCAATGTTTAATTCAAAAGTTGGTCAAGGAAGTGGGTTGGGCTGAAAAAAAAATGTTGTCCATATAGCGCAAAAACATAATCCATCACAATGAAGGTGCAATCGCAATCATCAGACTTTAGCCAAACGTCCTGTAATATCTCTTGAGATAGAACGAGACTGTCCAGAAAAGTTTTTTTTTGTCAAAATATACAAAGCCTGACCCATGCTTTAATCTACACATCGACGTTTGCCAGTGTTTTTTTTTTCCTCTAATGTTTCCCATTCTCCCGAAACCCCCTCTGTGCTATTTGCGTCATTTTGACAGTCAAAAGACAGCCGAGGAAAGTCCGAGGGTGTTTTTGCACAAATGTGCGGAGAGATGGCCCACTTGGAGTGCATAAACCTCCAGAAAAGCCAAGGGTAAAAGAAATGTTGTCGTTCTGCGAGGTGTTGGGCCGGCAAAAAACTGACAACCGAGCACATACATCAGAAATGGACCGCTGCTTTTTATCCGTTTTCCAGTGAACTAATTTTAGCAGCGGGAAAGAGTTTCTTCGAGGGATTCCATTTTAATGAGTGCAAGCATCCAGCTGCATTTCAAAAGTCACAACAGGTGTCCAGAAATCGTCCGTACATTTCCTAGGACTCGCTTCTATGCCTTTCTGTGCCTCTTCCAGGCTCGCTGTCGTCTCTGTAGCATCTTGTTCGAGAACGGCAACAAAATAAAAAAATGCGCAGTCAAAAGTTTGGAGAAGATTAGGTTCATTGTAAAAAAAGATATTTCCTCTGAAGTTCATCCAGAAAATGTAACCGATCAATCTCTTCGTGGTGTATTACAATGTTATCAACCCTTTAAAACAAAGAAATGTTTTGTCAAAGGTGAAGGCGATTTTTTTTTGTGTGTGTCTCCCATTGAAATCTCAAGCACTGCTATAACTCAAACTGTTCCAAATAAAACTCTCTCCTGTCTTTCGTCCAAGTTTTTTTTTCCTCATCTTCAATTCAAAAATCAGCATGCAAAGGAAGCTTTCGGTTCA
>NW_017805531.1:313518-334520 GCF_001891065.2 Hippocampus comes | reverse complement strand
TTTTTTAAGTACGTGACTCCGATACAATTCTTTTGTCAATCCAAGTTTCCGTTTTTTTTTTTTGTTTTGTTTTTTTTTACTAAAACAGCATCGGGAACTGAGTTTGTGTCTCACATGTACACACGTTGCATCCCACCCAGACTAGAGATAGACTGTATGTCCTTGCGCACTTTTATTTGGGGGGGATCTCTGGGCCGTTGAAGGTGTTCCCCGCTAATGGCAACACGCGAGCCAGGGAACAAGTCACTGGGGACAGAACTAAATGGTGCGCAATAGCATGTAGCAGTCTGACAATTGCGGAGGAATGTCAGAGGAGGAATTTATTGTGGAGAGCGAGAACGAGTCTGCTCCATGTTCGCGTCACCGTTGCATTGTGGGAAATGTAGTTTTGGTGCGTGTAAAAGATCTGCGGGCTCTCGGCTTGCTGCGGTCCGCGGGCCGGTTCTAATAATAAATCAATATCATCCCAGGGGCCACTGAAAACATTCTCGCGGGCCGGATTTGGCCCGCGGGCCGGCACTTTGACATATGTGGATTAAATGATGATGTGGTATGGAAAAGTCATTCTTATGTAAGACTGTTTTCATATTTCAAGATCTCTCACTGGATCCATAAAGTCTATCTATCACATGCGTATTTGTTTTTGTTTTTTTTGGATGTCTCGGTGCAACGTGAGATGTCAAACTCATTTCCATACATTATTTTTTACCAAACTGAACACGTTGGCGATATTCTACTTTCCGTTGAAAGTTCAGAAACAACCTTAAATGCACGGGAAGCTTGACTGGTCAACTTCATTTGACCCTTGAACTTTTGCATGCATGACAGCTGATGACTAGAACAAAAATGACGCTAGCCTAGAAGCTAGCCGTGAAACAATTTTAGCCACTTGAGAAAACATCGATTTCTTAACTACGTAGCAGTGCGTCCGGACAAAACAACACGCAAGACGTGTCCGCCCCAAACATCCGTACGTCCGTTTTCTGTTCCGCTTCCAACCGTTCACCGTCGCATTCACGCCATCGCTGAGTGAACCCGCGCTGCCTGCACACAAGTCAAGGAAGGTGGACGGACCAGTGGCCCAAGCAAGAGTAGATTCATTCCTGACAGCACTACCTCAGATTCACCACTAGTTGGCAATATTGCTCCACAAACACCTGTGACTTCCTCCGCTTTCTCTTGTCTGTTGTCAGGCAGCTTAGAAGGGAGAGTCGTTTTACTCTATTTATGTTGTATTGCGTTTTAACACGCAGTTGTGGATTTTTCTTTCGGTGTTTACAATGTAAAAATCACACATTTACGTTGACAGTTTGCGCAAGTGGATTTACTTTGCCCCGCCTGTCGCCCGAAAGCAGCTGGAAGTGGCTTCAGCTCACCAGGGGGAAGACAATGTCTTGAATTTCGTCAACAAGCGCAAGGGGTTGCATCGAGTTGGACTTTTGAGGTTCCAAATGCAGCGGCACGGAACCTACAAACGGAGTGAAATACTCCAGCGTTTCCCAACAAGAACGGAATGAGAAAGAACACACTCTTTCTTCTCAATAATGAGTTCTGCCGCAATAAATCTGAAGAATTTGTTGTTCCCTGTTGCTCTTGGTCGAATTCACAAATGTGTCACATTGCGATGATGTCACGCGATTACACCACTCGCCTCTCACCATCCTGCCTGCGGACCACGTGGTGGTAACACAAGCCAAGTCAGGGTTCGGCGGCCCAAACCATACTGAAATGATATGTCCCACTTAATGGAAACAGCTTCGACGCCCCCCACCCCCCAAAAAAGCCACAATGCGCAGACTGCAGACAGTGCAAAAGATTCGCCACCCCTAAACCCTCGTACGCAGGGTCGCGCACAAAATAAGCAGCACTTGCCGAGGATTGGATGAGCGGAGCCGGTGTGATTTTTCCAGCGCTGGTGTTGACATTACTACTGGCCCAATTTGTTCTGAAATCCAACATTCTCTGCCTAGCACGAGGCAGCGCTTGGTGGTTTTGCTGGTTATTAGGAAACTTGTAATTCCAGCTCCCGAATCCCCTGGTAAAACATGCCGTGTTATTTGCTGACACGATTGTTGGTCAAACCGCAAGCTGCGCGGAGGCTCGTATGCCTCATGAAGAAAATATGAGATCATGCTGAACTGCTCGACAGCAGGCAAAATCTAATAAGCACCTTTGCCACGCAATACTTTGCATATCTTGGGCTGCTCCCACCGCCGCCGCCGCTCAGCGAGGGTTCCCTCAGAGTCGCGATTGGACGGTGGGAGGACCAATGGGCAGGAGTGAAACAGGTTATTTGAACTCTCCAAAGTGCTGCTCGACAAAACCGGAGAACATCCACTGACTTTTCAAACAAGTTTCCGCTCCCCAACCGTGCCTGACGTGCTGGCTTCGCCTTCAGAGAAAAGACCACGGACTATTTCTTTTTTTCCTTTTTTTTTTTTTTTTTTGGTTCGACTTCAACTTTTGTCCGGGATGGGAGCCGACCGCAACTATTTATTTCTGTAAAAAAAAAAAAAAAAAAAGAAACTGCCGATGCACCTGTTGACTCGGGACCAATCTGCTCGCTTGAGAATGAACGCAGGTGCCGGGATGGCATCTCATCCTCTTCTTCATTTGGAGGAGGAACAGAGGAGTAGACTGAGCTGCGTAGTTCACGCCAGCTTAGCAAGCGCTCAGAATGCAGAACTGCTGCAATACAAGGAGACCACCACTCACGACAGCTCCTCCATCAAGTACAGGAGATATGGGTATGCTCCTTTGCTTTTGGAATCAAAGTTTTTCTTCTGAGTTGGGTTTTTTTTTTTTTTCCTGTGGTGCAACATTAAGATCCGCTTTTTCCAACCGTGGCGCCAAGACACATATTTTACTTTTAAACCAAGGTGCACCACCACAATCATGTCACTCGCCCCCACCCCCAAAAAATGCATACAAACTGCCAAAGATTTGTCATAAATTCATTCTTTTCAATGAAACTGGATCATTTCCCAAAGCGCACCTTTTACGACTGCTCCGTCACGCACGCTTGGCGGGAATCCTTGATTTAGATCATGGGATTGTCCTGAAAATGCACGGCTGTTATTGGGTATATTTGATGATGTTGTGCACGACTACAGTCTGAGCTTCTGAAATCCTCCAGATCTCGCTTGGGTGGGGTCAAAGTTCGCCACAAGAGACAGGTGCTGCAGGACATGGCCCGGCCGCTCAAACATTGGCTGTACAAACATCGGGACAACCCGTACCCCACCAAGACAGAGAAGGTTCTGTTAGCTCTGGGCTCCCATATGACTCTGGTACAGGTGAGACAACACGCGCGAACGCCGAATGTCAAGGGGCGCTCCGTTGTACGGCGCTTTCCTACCTTGGTCGTGCCTTCAACTTTGATCATTGTCAAACTCTGTCTAGGTGTCAAACTGGTTTGCAAACGCCCGACGGAGGCTGAAGAACACGGTTCGGCAGCCAGACCTGAGCTGGGCCTTGAGGATCAAACTGTACAACAAATACATCCAGGGAAATGCAGAGAGACTGAGCGTATGCAGTGATGACACCGACTCGGATGGTGAGGGCGACTTTCACCCCGTCAATGCCGCATCACTTCAAACTCAACTCAAGTGTATTTCTAGGTCACCCGAAAACAACCACCGCTGTATACAAAGCGCTGCTTGTGGAGCAAAAATCATTCATACAACAAACAATGAAGTAATAAATTAAAGATGGGCAAAGAGGGGGCTTGCCGAATGTTCAGTGGGTGGTCATTCCAAAGAGAGGCACCGGCAACGGAAGAGGCTCGAGCCCCTCTGAGCCTCCGCTTGGTTCTCGGTACCTCTAATAGTGTCTGGTCTGCAGAACTGAGGCACCGGGCAGAGGTCAGGCCAATTAAAGATTTGAAAACAGATAATAGGATCTTAAAAGGAACTCTAAAATGCATAGGAAGTGGCAGCATTGTGGACCAACTGGAGACGCTTCATGGAGGATTGGCTGACTCCAAAGTAAAGTGCATTACAGCAATCCAGCATGGATGTGACGAAGGCATGAATGACTCTTTCAAAGTACTCTTGAGGAAAGAGAGGCTTGACTTTAGCCAGCTGCCTAAAAAACATAAGAATGATTCTCAGTAGAACGCCGAGACAACAAAACAATAAATCGATATTGAAGACAGTCAGTCGCGAGCACAAAAACAGTCCAACTAAAAATCAAGTCTCGCGCTGAGTCCAAAGGCAGAGTAAAAATGAGTTTGAAAAGACGTTTTAAAGATGTATAGCGAGGGGGCATGCCGGACATTGAATCCAAAGAGAGGGACCAGCAACGGAAAATGCTCGATCCTCCGCTTAGTTCTCGGTACCTCTAATCGTGTCTGGTCCGTAGATCTGAAGCACCGGGAAGGGGCGTAGGAGCTCAGAGAGGTCAGGTGGAGTTAGAGTTTTGTGCTCCCTCTTATGAGTACCAATCAAGAGGCGAGCAGCAGCATTGTGGACCAACTGGAGACGCTTCATGGAGGATTGGCTGACTCCAAAGTAAAGTGCATTACAGCAATCCAGCATGGATGTGACGAAGGCATGAATGACTCTTTCAAAGTACTCTTGAGGAAAGAGAGGCTTGACTTTAGCCAGCTGCCTAAAAAACATAAGAATGATTCTCAGTAGAACGCCGAGCGCCACCGCCGCGTTTAAAGCAGTGAGATCTCCGATTGGATGTTGGAAGATACTGCTGGTGTTACAATAGATGTATTGCTGCAGATGATGACTGACTGTCCATTACAAACCCCGATGTGCTCATCAGACATGGGGAGGTCCTCGTCCCACATACGTGCCATAAAGAACCAGGGCGGCGTACTCACCATGGCGGACCCCGCCAACAGTGATGACAGCGCCTCGCCTCCGTCAAAGTACAAGAGCAGCTTGCTGAATCGTTACCTGAATGACACCCTGCGGCACATGATGGCGGGGGGCAAGGCGGACGGCGTCGCCCTCAAAAGGAGGAGCCACTCCGAGTCCTTCAGTTCAAACGAGTGCGACCGAGACGCCGTGTCCCCGGCGTCCTCCTCCGACACGGAGACCAACTTCATCTACCAAATGGGTAAGAGACTCCAAAGTGTCACTCGTCATTCATATTTCATCCACGCTGAAGGATTTCTAATTCCATGATCCGGCAGTTTCCACAAAACAGGATATTTTGTACATTAGCATAACAAGATTTTGATTAATTTCTCAGTGAACATCAATCTCAGTGGCCGGCGCGGCATTTGGTACCTGGTCCTTCAGTAGGGGATGTGCCCGACTGAATCCAATTTTGAATACCAGCACAAGCGGGTCACAATTCTAGAAACCATGATTATTACAGTACACAAAAACATATAATGGCCTGCCTCTGTGCCACATGCATCATCTAGAGCAGGTCGGATTCAATAATTAGCTAATAACATCCCAAAAAAAAACATTACAAATGGCAATCAAATACATCATACTAACCGGAAATGTTGATTATTAAATTTATTAATGTTTGCAGATTGCTCCAGACGAGTCCAACTTGGCTTAGTCTGAACAATCAATCAAGGGATGGAAAAAAATGCTAACATCACCGTGGGCCAGCTGTGAGGCGAATTACAAATATGATCAGCTCAAAGAAAATAAGTACTATTTTCAGATCATTTCAATTACATATTGCAGAAAAAAAAAAAACTTTAGCATTTACACACGTGTACCGGAAGCAATGCGGTCAAAAGACAAACTACACACTGAATAGGAGAGACTGATGGTGGGGGGGGAGAAAAATAATACAATTTCATGGGGCAGATAATGAAAAGGAGTTTGTAATTATAGGTCAGCGCTGCTGTTCGTGAGATCAGCAAATAAATTATTGCTGTCCCTGACAGCTCACCACTGATAAATCTTCACGTTTGCTCAAGAGGCCCTCAACAGGAGTCAGGAAGCAGACTGGCAACTCTCCAACCATTTTACATTATCCACGTCCTGACAGATGAGCGACTGTTGCCACAAATAACAATCATCATCATCATCATCATAATACAAGACTAAGATTATACAAGAATGAAATTGTTGGGGGGGGGGGGGAGGCCCAATATTACCCAGATAAAATCAGCATAAATGTACGTTCAGTCTAATTGCTAATCTGGCAGATCAATTCCAGTATGAGCAGTATCGTGTGATGATGAATTTATTTATTCACTAATCAACGAGCATGTCATAATCTGAGGGATGAAAATATGACGAGTCCCAACACAAAAAAAGACTTCAGCTATACACAGGCTGTTGCGTTTTGGTCCACGGAAAGTTGTTTTTTTTTTTGTTTTTTTTTTTTGCATTCAATCATAAAAGTCCCCCCACAAGAGTATCCCTTTTTTATTTGTTAATTACAGAGAAAAAAAAAATCCTGTCACTTTTATTTATTTATTTTAAAAAGTTACTTGACTGAGTGCCTGCATAGTTAAAAGTTTTTTTTTTTCCAGGAGCGAAGTGGAAATAAAAATTCAGTACAAAGTGTAGTAAAACCAAAATAGAACTTGACTCTTCAGGTTGCTGGTGTTCAGTAGCAAAGCGACATTAAATCAATACATTTTGAACAATTCTGACATCCATTTACGACAAAGCAGCTACACAGAGAGCCAATTTTTTTTTTCCTTTTTAATGAACATTACTAATAAAATCCCTGCTGCCGCCGCCGCCGCACAAATCCCTTATTTTAAATTTGGAAGGAGTCGATGCTGGCTTTGTCTGCCTGCACACGGCAAATCTAATATCCATACAGGAGTATGTGCCATTTGTTCCGCTTCGGCTTCTTGCCATGGTGGAAATGTCCAGTTGGGCCTTAAGGACAATTACACAATGTCTGAGATTGTATTTTTCCCAGAGTGAGAAGTGAAAGATTCGGGCAAATTCTCAAGGAATAGAGTCGTTTGTCAGCAGGACACAGCAACGTCTCTCAGAGTGACAACTCAGCTTTGAAAGAACACAGCTCGAGAGCGGTCATGTCCGTCTGGCTCCGTCCAATTTGGAGTTTTCTGCTTGAGTCACGTACACGTTGGCCGCACGTTTCTCTCCGTGCCGCTTTCCTACTCGCTCTCGTGAAAAAAAAAGTTACGATTCTAGACTCGGGAAACCGCAATTGATTGCTTACAACACTGCGTTAAGTTCCGTTTTTATGGTTCTCATCTTCCCCGAAAACAAATAAATCTTTCCAGTTGCACGAGTTCTTTTTAGGTTACAGTCGGTGAAAACACTTTGTCTTCGGGAACCTTGAGTTCATCCTCAGACTGACACAAACTGAATATGAGGTATACACGGCCATTCGGTAAAATGCAAACGCGTATGATGCACTGCTTTTTGAAAGAGACGGAGGGACCTCCATCATTGGGATTGTCATCAAAATGTTGCAAATTCATCAGAGATTCTGTCTCCACGACGTATATCTGTTTTGCATTGACGATGAATACGTCGGTGTACCACAATATCGAGTAAAGCTGTTTGAATAACACGTTCTTACAAGTGCAAACGAGATCGAATTTGAAGAGCATTTTTACAAACGATACACACTTGCGTCACGACCAAAAAAAAAAAAAAAACCCCCCGAAAAGACTCAGAGATGTTATTACACTCTTTTATCCGTTCTGATGATTAAGACCTTTGAGAAGAACAAAAGATGCTGTTGGAATCATCTTTGACTTTTTGTTACAGTAAACAAGAGGCTGGTTGTCTTAGAGCAGCAAAAAAAAAAAGGGGGGGGGGCAGGCCACCACTTTTCTTGACAACACAAGGAACACATTACACATTTTAACGCTCATGTTTTCAGCAAAGAAAAACAAAAGATGACAGGTCAAGTTATTTCCCAACGCGATGCAAAGCCAAGCTAGTAAGCTCCCGGTCACATGGGGTCATATCAACTTTGCACTGGCTCGGGGGGTAATGCGCAAAAGTGCTCCCCCTAAACATGTCAGTTAGCACGCCTCAAATCATATTTCCTTTGGACTATTCTGTGCTTTCTTGAACTCATTACCCACCGCGACAGCCCTGTTGAAATGTTTGCGAACACTTTTAATGTATCCCTGCTGGTTATGTTATGACTTTTTGCAACCTTGCGCGACTCCTCCATGGAACTGAAGTGGAAAGTCAGCCTGCCAGATTCATGACAGGTCCGAACGCCATTAAAACACAGGCGTTAGCGGAGCCCGAGAAGGAGAAAACGGCCACAAAAACACGTGATGGACTTTAAAAAGTGATGTCACGACTCTACTCGCAAGGTCACTTCAAACATATCTGTCGAGATTTCGCAGGCTGGAAACGTCACATTTCCATAAAACACCTAAAGTGTGTTTATATTCCAGTACGAGAGACGTGGTGCTTTCTCCCGTGGTCGATACCTCCCCCTGAAAAGCCCAGAGGGCCATCAATGTCACCAGGATTGTGTTTTATTACACACGCAGCTAAGAAAAACCTGCTTGGACGAACGCACGGCAGAACAGTGCCCCCTTTTTGTTTCAAATGAAAACATGCCTGCATGCTGTGTTGGGAGTTTCTCGTTCGCAAAGACATATGGCGACATTAATGCTAAGTCCATCCTTAGTTGCGGTTGTAGATTCAAATAGCATCGCAGTAAAAATGTCTGACAGTTGGACTAAGGCTCCCTCCCGTCAGGGCATTTACGGATGACCTTCCCACTCTGATCGCCGCGAAGGCCGGCACCAGGCGAAACTGCAGGACAACATCAAGTGGGTCTGGATGAACATGAAGCCGACGGCGGTTTCTATGCCGGCGACTTAATGTTCATCCGTCAAGAGTCTTGGGCGTTGGTATGACGCTTCCCTTCGGGACATGCGGTAGCGGAGATGGACCAAACTCGGGAAGACGCCATCAGCAGCCTATGACGATGATCGATAACTCCCTACTGGCTGACCGCTTACAATTTTGGTGCTTCCAGTTTCGCCTCTTTCCACATCTCATTCTGTTCTTGATCATCCAAAACTTCCCACTTTCCGAAGTCAACGAGTTGGCCCAAAAATGGCACGGCCAGGCAAGGTCTATCACCAACACAGCACTGTATGGAAAAGGGAGTTTTGGAACTTCCAGTGTCCGGTCTTAACAAGGAGTTTCAATACTCCAAGGTGAGGCTGGAAATAACCCTGGCGCAGTGCCGACACCCCGCGGTGGCCCAAACCATCCCCGCCGTGTTGGGTGGAAGGATGTGGTCCTCCGCGCCTGCAACTCATCAAGCGGTGGTTGCCCTCAAACATCAGGAGATCGTCGGTTGTATCCAGCTGGGGATAGGAGGCTTGGAACTGGGGGAGAGGAGACCATCTTGGCTGAAAGCAATTTCTTCACAACGCTCACGGCTGGCGGTCGAAGAGGTCCACAATAGGCACTTAAGCAGTCGCGCATGCAAAGCAGGGTCAATGGATGTGGTGGGAAGAGATTGACAGGAGGACACTTTGGTGGAACGGAGGCACATCCAAACAGCGCCCTTATCGCCCATCTGTATACAATGTTCTACCTTAACCCCAACAGTCTCACGCGGCAGACGCAGAAAACCTCGGATGGAAGACTAAGGTGTACCCAGTAGAGGTGGGGCGTGGGGGATTTACGGGGACATCAGCAACAAAGCTGCTGAAAGATCTGGGGATCAGAGGACAAGCTTTGCAGCAGGACATCAACTCAATCTGGGTCGTCCTCTGTCCCATCGTGTGACCACGGGTCGTCCTCACTTTTGAACGTGACGACGACGCCGTCCGCCGTCGCTTTGTTCTCCATGGAAAGTGTTTCCGATCACGTAACTCAAGAAGCTCCTGCTTACAGAAAGATGTGGAACTATAAATACAAGCGTCTCATCTGTTTGATTTGCACAAACGACAAAGAATAAAAGGACAAATCGCTATTTCTGTTTTCATTTCAATTACTCTGTCAAGAAATAGCCTGGCCAAAATCAGAAGTTGTCAAGTCGGTCTGCAGCACGACCGGACAAAAAAAGCAGCAAGGCCTTTCATTCCACTTGCTGCAAAGTTCCCTTTGCAGTAAATTTAAAACTGGCAAGAGGTAAAAACAATGTTTTCTCGCTTTATAAAATAAGAGGTTTAGAAATAGTTTCTTGGAAAAGGATGTTGTGGGCTAAAGAGAAAAAAAAGAATGCCTGAAGACGTTCGGTAGCAAGGGGAAAAAAAAAAAAACCCAACGTGAAAATGATTTAGTCAATTGTTACTCTTGGTTCCCGGCCAGCGAAGAGATCCTGGATGGAATAGTTTGGGCTGTGAGCACTTCAATCTTTCGGTCTAGATGTGATCAGCTTCTTTTGCTTGATTTAGACATACGGAGGGCAGCACGGGGAGCGAGCACTTAGCACATCTGCCTCACGGTTCTGAGGTCGTGAGTCCTTCCTGTGTTGAGTCTGCAGCTTGCCTGAGTTTGCTCGGGGTCCGCCGACATCCTCCCGCATTCCCAAAACATGCACGTTAGGACCATTTCAGACTCGAAATTGTCCATAGGTATGAATGTTTTTTGATCTATACTCGAAATGACAAAAACTACTCACTGCAATCAAATACCAACATCATTTTATGTCATCATAAGCAAATACGAGTTTGCTCACCAAAGTTTTAAATCATGTCATCTATTTCAAATAGTGCCCGCCCCATATAAATCAATCAAAACAGTGAATGTCCAGAATGTCTGTTTCCAATTACGAACATTTATTTGGGAAACTGTTTTCTCCTATCTTGCAGATGCTTTGGACTATACATCATCTAAATCCAACAGGTAATTATTCACGGCTATTTCTACTTGCATCACTCTGAGAATTGTCAGTCAAAGCAGGTCTCGTTGTTGTTGTAGCGAACGAACTCTTATTTTATTTTTATTTCCCATTTCTTCTTGGATGTGGATACAGCGGTCAGCCTCCGGAAAGAGGTCAACAGAGTCAAAGCAACCAAGGCTGGCGAGAGCTCAACGCCGCCGTGGCCCTCACCAGTCTGGCCCACGGGCAGAGCTGTCGGAACAACGCGACGGCGCTCGGCAGCGCCGCGGGGCGCGGCTGCCACAGGGAGCCGCTGTGCATCGCGAGGACCAACATCCCTCGCAGGACGCCCATCGCGGCGCCCGCCTCGGCCCTGAGGCAGAGCTGCGCTTCTGAGCGCTGCGCTCTCACCAGCCGCATCATCCAGAAGTCATCCCACATTTCCGAAGTGCAGACTATCAAAGTGGGCCTGGCTAACAGCGCGTAGGAATTCCACATCAACGTGCGCGAGAACACAGCATGCCTCAACTCTGAGATTTCTTCTTTGCAATGACGAAACTGTTTGTGTGTGTGTGTGTGTGTGTGTGTGTGTGTGTGTGTGTGTGTGTTGTGTGTGTGTGTGTGTGTGTGTGTGTGTGTGTGTGCATACTGTATTCTTCTATGATGCATTTGTGCCCTTTTTTTAATTACAATGTTGCTCATGTATTTCTATTGTGTAAGTTAACTTCTTGGAGACTGGATCATCATCCAATGCGCTTAACTTGACAGCAGCTTTTCAATAAAGTTAACGTGAAGTCTCTTCATCAGTTGTGATTGAGAAGAACCATGACCGTCCAACTTTACAACGGTATATTTAGGAGTGGTGCTGGTCTTTTTAGACCCGGATGGTGGATGTCATGGTATTTCGTTTGTGAGCATGACATCAGTGTGCATTTAACCCCTTGAATCATTCAGGAACAGCCCCTGGGTCACGGCACTGCTATGGTGGTGGGTGGGGGCTGTGGGGGTAGTAAATGGACAAAGACCTGGAAGGTGAGTTGATCTCATGTTCCACTGCACATTTCATCACGCAACCAGTCGCCGTTGGCTGGCAATTGTTTGTTCTGCAGCCATCGCCGCCTTTTTTTTTTTTTTTTCCAACGTCGCCCTGTCGCCTATTTGACGGGGGACAAAAATAACTGCACTGGGTTCAATATCGAACATGAAGGCCATAACACACTAAAACATGCCAAATGTGACCTTGCCATGATGTATTTGTCTGTGTCATTTCAAGTTCTTGATTTTGCGATGGCCGCATTCAAATTGAGGCAACAATATGGAAAGAACGCACTCAGAGATTGTCTTATTGAGTCATTCCTTTGGCCATGACATTTGTAGCATGTAAACACAACGCAAGTCTCTCAACTATAGTTTTCCTCACACTTGACACAAGACGTTCATCATTTGTCTCTCAAGAATGAGCCCCTCAATTGTAATCAATCAATGTTTAAGTAGAACGCACCTCTTGGCTGACCCACACCTTCATGAATGCGCAAACAGTGATTGTCTTTTAGGATGAAGTTCCCCTCGAGTGTTCTGGCTTCGGCATTACACAACACATTAATCACTTCGCTTCCATAATGTCAGAGGAAAAACAAACCAAAAACAAGCTCTTGTTTTCCACATTTTTGGTGGGACATTTTCCAGGTTTGAATGCAATATACAGACGAGTCATCCTTTTCCATTGATATGAATGAGGATGCCATTCTTCTATTCCAGCCAACCCAAAAAGAAAGAATCCAAAAACGATTGGTTCTTTCGAAGATGTAAATATATAAGATAACAAGACATCGCCAAAGCAATATGTTCATATCAGACATGGCTTTTCCTGTGCACAAAAACAGCAAGTAGATGTTTTGACTGAAAAAAAAGGCCCATTTTTCCCTCAAAATTCAAAAATAGGCAAATTTGCAAACGCTGAACCGCAAATGCGTGGCTGCACACTGTATACTTCTGGTGAAAACAGATATGCAGACAACACCTCCCCAAGTTGCGACATTTGCCAAGATGAGAGAATCCTCCTCCGCCCGCAACGCAATGACTGGTAACGAGAGACACCGCATGCCGCAATGGCTGATGGCAATCCAGGAGAAAAAAAATAAATAAACGCCTGGTACACTGTGTGTGCCTTGAGTGGAGAGTGGGAGCATCCTGTTCCATGTGAGCACATCCTGACACCAAACATAAGCTTGTAATCACACATCGACCGCTGCACAGTTATTGGACTAAAGATCATTAGCATGATCTTTCCACTCACGACCTACTTTTATTCACGTTTTTTTTTGTTTTTTTTTACATTTTGTACTGAGAATATTTGCGGACTCGCGTGTTTTCATCAATCGAGTTGCCGGTGGAAAGGCACCCCGCTTTCTCTCTCCCACCTGCTTTTCATTAGGTGGGCCTTGAAATCAAATGGAAAGTACATGACAGCTACATGACAACTAAATAAGAGTGTCGAATGACTGCACCCCGAATGTCATTTATTTCTTTTTGAAACAGGACAATTTTAACAAGACCGAAAAAACACAGAGAATGTCATCCATTGTGAAGGCAGGATTCATTGTGACATTCCGCATTGCGAAATTTGATTGGAAACATTCGCAGAAAGGGACGAAGATAAATTTGCTGGAGAGTGTGAAAACAAGTTGACAAATAACGACAGCGCGACAAAAACTGGACGCTGCGGAGCAGAAAAAGCGACTGGGAATGATTTCTGAAACAATCACCTTGAAGACTAAATATGGACTGCATCACACACAAACAGTAAAATCAAAAATGAAATCATGAGAAACGGTGACTGGCCTAACGTAAGAAAACAGCAAGCTAAGCATTTGTGATAAAGCAGTTAAATGAAACTGGTTTGAATACATTTCTTGCATCGTGAGGTACATAGAGCAAAAATAGTTAAGGGTTTGACAAACTTGTTGAGGAGCAAGATGATGATCAACTAACTGATCAGGGGATTTTGCATGAGACAAAGACGGGATGGATCAATACATTTAATGGATAAGGCCTTTAAATGACCATCCACTGAGTTTACAGTCAAAAGCAAGTAAGTACTGTACGCACAGTGTTGTGGCAAAAGATGAAAAGGCCAGCGGGTGAACGGAGGTTCTCCATTCCCCGTATGAAATGGCGCTACGTGCGGAGGATGGTCAGGATTGGCCATGTCTCCTCAAGATTGGTTCAAAGCGTCTGCTGCATTCTCACGTTTGCTGTTGTAGAGTGACATCACGCGCATTCCACCCTGGCATACATTTAATTCAAACTCTAAACGGGTCCAAAAGCCTTATTTCTACCGGATCCATTGAATTCAACAGAAAGAAGTGTCATGTGCAAAGAGTCCACCCCTGCTCTCGCTTACCAACTCACGTTTTTTCCATCTCCTTCCCGTTTCTGGACTGTTGTCATTTCAATCAAGCTTTCTTTTTTTTCTGTTTGTTTGTTTGTTTGTTTGTTTTGTCCACTCACGGTACGGAGCAATATCCTCCACATGCCCTGCCGCCGCCTTGCTCTTGATTCCCCAGGCGCAGCGTCTGGCCCTGGCTTTCGCTCTCCCAAAGCCCCGGAGTTTGGAGGATCTTCTCTACAAGCTCCTCAAAGGCACACTGTACACCGTCTTTGGTCTTTGCACTTGCCTCTGAATAAAAAGGAAGAAGGTTACCATGAAACAAAAACAAGAAAATCTACAAAAGCCTTTAGTAACATAAAAAAAAAAACGATTCCTTGAATATGTAGGTTTTTAATGATAATGACATTTAAGGAACACAAGTAATGATTAAAAAAAAAAAACAGACATGATGACTCAATTTAGAAAGCAAAAGACATGCAGTGGGCTCACAGTGGATCAAATGGACAACATATTCTTGCCTGGCTCGCCCCAAAGCAACTCATTAATGTCGCTGCACTAAAATGGAAACTCCAAAGCAAAGTTAACGTAATTTCCCAGAGAGGGCAAGAATTAGAAATTCGGGAAAGCGTGTGTGTGTGTGTGTGTGTGTGTGTGTGTGTGTGTGTGTGTGTGTGCATACTGTATTCTTCTATGATGCATTTGTGCCCTTTTTTTAATTACAATGTTGCTCATGTATTTCTATTGTGTAAGTTAACTTCTTGGAGACTGGATCATCATCCAATGCGCTTAACTTGACAGCAGCTTTTCAATAAAGTTAACGTGAAGTCTCTTCATCAGTTGTGATTGAGAAGAACCATGACCGTCCAACTTTACAACGGTATATTTAGGAGTGGTGCTGGTCTTTTTAGACCCGGATGGTGGATGTCATGGTATTTCGTTTGTGAGCATGACATCAGTGTGCATTTAACCCCTTGAATCATTCAGGAACAGCCCCTGGGTCACGGCACTGCTATGGTGGTGGGTGGGGGCTGTGGGGGTAGTAAATGGACAAAGACCTGGAAGGTGAGTTGATCTCATGTTCCACTGCACATTTCATCACGCAACCAGTCGCCGTTGGCTGGCAATTGTTTGTTCTGCAGCCATCGCCGAACCTTTTTTTTTTTTTTTCCAACGTCGCCCTGTCTCCTATTTGACGGGGGACAAAAATAACTGCACTGGGTTCAATATCGAACATGAAGGCCATAACACACTAAAACATGCCAAATGTGACCTTGCCATGATGTATTTGTCTGTGTCATTTCAAGTTCTTGATTTTGCGATGGCCGCATTCAAATTGAGGCAACAATATGGAAAGAACGCACTCAGAGATTGTCTTATTGAGTCATTCCTTTGGCCATGACATTTGTAGCATGTAAACACAACGCAAGTCTCTCAACTATAGTTTTCCTCACACTTGACACAAGACGTTCATCATTTGTCTCTCAAGAATGAGCCCCTCAATTGTAATCAATCAATGTTTAAGTAGAACGCACCTCTTGGCTGACCCACACCTTCATGAATGCGCAAACAGTGATTGTCTTTTAGGATGAAGTTCCCCTCGAGTGTTCTGGCTTCGGCATTACACAACACATTAATCACTTCGCTTCCATAATGTCAGAGGAAAAACAAACCAAAAACAAGCTCTTGTTTTCCACATTTTTGGTGGGACATTTTCCAGGTTTGAATGCAATATACAGACGAGTCATCCTTTTCCATTGATATGAATGAGGATGCCATTCTTCTATTCCAGCCAACCCAAAAAGAAAGAATCCAAAAACGATTGGTTCTTTCGAAGATGTAAATATATAAGATAACAAGACATCGCCAAAGCAATATGTTCATATCAGACATGGCTTTTCCTGTGCACAAAAACAGCAAGTAGATGTTTTGACTGAAAAAAAAGGCCCATTTTTCCCTCAAAATTCAAAAATAGGCAAATTTGCAAACGCTGAACCGCAAATGCGTGGCTGCACACTGTATACTTCTGGTGAAAACAGATATGCAGACAACACCTCCCCAAGTTGCGACATTTGCCAAGATGAGAGAATCCTCCTCCGCCCGCAACGCAATGACTGGTAACGAGAGACACCGCATGCCGCAATGGCTGATGGCAATCCAGGAGAAAAAAAATAAATAAACGCCTGGTACACTGTGTGTGCCTTGAGTGGAGAGTGGGAGCATCCTGTTCCATGTGAGCACATCCTGACACCAAACATAAGCTTGTAATCACACATCGACCGCTGCACAGTTATCGGACTAAAGATCATTAGCATGATCTTTCCACTCACGACCTACTTTTATTCACGTTTTTTTTTGTTTTTTTTTACATTTTGTACTGAGAATATTTGCGGACTCGCGTGTTTTCATCAATCGAGTTGCCGGTGGAAAGGCACCCCGCTTTCTCTCTCCCACCTGCTTTTCATTAGGTGGGCCTTGAAATCAAATGGAAAGTACATGACAGCTACATGACAACTAAATAAGAGTGTCGAATGACTGCACCCCGAATGTCATTTATTTCTTTTTGAAACAGGACAATTTTAACAAGACCGAAAAAACACAGAGAATGTCATCCATTGTGAAGGCAGGATTCATTGTGACATTCCGCATTGCGAAATTTGATTGGAAACATTCGCAGAAAGGGACGAAGATAAATTTGCTGGAGAGTGTGAAAACAAGTTGACAAATAACGACAGCGCGACAAAAACTGGACGCTGCGGAGCAGAAAAAGCGACTGGGAATGATTTCTGAAACAATCACCTTGAAGACTAAATATGGACTGCATCACACACAAACAGTAAAATCAAAAATGAAATCATGAGAAACGGTGACTGGCCTAACGTAAGAAAACAGCAAGCTAAGCATTTGTGATAAAGCAGTTAAATGAAACTGGTTTGAATACATTTCTTGCATCGTGAGGTACATAGAGCAAAAATAGTTAAGGGTTTGACAAACTTGTTGAGGAGCAAGATGATGATCAACTAACTGATCAGGGGATTTTGCATGAGACAAAGACGGGATGGATCAATACATTTAATGGATAAGGCCTTTAAATGACCATCCACTGAGTTTACAGTCAAAAGCAAGTAAGTACTGTACGCACAGTGTTGTGGCAAAAGATGAAAAGGCCAGCGGGTGAACGGAGGTTCTCCATTCCCCGTATGAAATGGCGCTACGTGCGGAGGATGGTCAGGATTGGCCATGTCTCCTCAAGATTGGTTCAAAGCGTCTGCTGCATTCTCACGTTTGCTGTTGTAGAGTGACATCACGCGCATTCCACCCTGGCATACATTTAATTCAAACTCTAAACGGGTCCAAAAGCCTTATTTCTACCGGATCCATTGAATTCAACAGAAAGAAGTGTCATGTGCAAAGAGTCCACCCCTGCTCTCGCTTACCAACTCACGTTTTTTCCATCTCCTTCCCGTTTCTGGACTGTTGTCATTTCAATCAAGCTTTCTTTTTTTTCTGTTTGTTTGTTTGTTTGTTTGTTTTGTCCACTCACGGTACGGAGCAATATCCTCCACATGCCCTGCCGCCGCCTTGCTCTTGATTCCCCAGGCGCAGCGTCTGGCCCTGGCTTTCGCTCTCCCAAAGCCCCGGAGTTTGGAGGATCTTCTCTACAAGCTCCTCAAAGGCACACTGTACACCGTCTTTGGTCTTTGCACTTGCCTCTGAATAAAAAGGAAGAAGGTTACCATGAAACAAAAACAAGAAAATCTACAAAAGCCTTTAGTAACATAAAAAAAAAAACGATTCCTTGAATATGTAGGTTTTTAATGATAATGACATTTAAGGAACACAAGTAATGATTAAAAAAAAAAAACAGACATGATGACTCAATTTAGAAAGCAAAAGACATGCAGTGGGCTCACAGTGGATCAAATGGACAACATATTCTTGCCTGGCTCGCCCCAAAGCAACTCATTAATGTCGCTGCACTAAAATGGAAACTCCAAAGCAAAGTTAACGTAATTTCCCAGAGAGGGCAAGAATTAGAAATTCGGGAAAGCGTGCAGACACGCATTTAAAGTAACAACATTTAAAGCCTGTCTAGATGAGAATCACAATGCAAATGATCTGGGCAGGCCGCATCCAAGCAAAAGAGCAAAGCCGCGTAAATCAGGCCAGAAGCACAAATCAAAAGCATGACTTGCTGAGTGATGCGCAGGCCTTTTCCAACTGTGTAACGAGGGCTGGGTGATTATGGGGAAAATTATATTCACATTTATTTGGACTGAAATCACGATTAATACACAAACACACGTACACACATGCGCGCACACACATTCATGACAATTACATTTCGATTAATTGCCCAGCCCGATCCAAAATGGACACTTACCAATAAAAAGCATTGCGTGCTTTCTCGCAAACTTCAGGCCTTCATTTCTGTCCACTTCATGGTCATCCTAGAAACCAAAAACATTTTTTAACATGTACACAGTGAAAAAAAAAAGTCATTGAATTGACTCCGTTTTATTTCGTCAAGTGGTTGCCCAAAATAAAATTCTGATCATTTTATTTTGGGCAACCACTTGACAAAATTTAATTGAGTCAATTCAAAACCAGTTTTTTAAAAATAGATTTCACGATGACGGAACTCGTTATGGTGAAATGTCCTACAGGAATATAAATGTGCTTTCATATTCGTAAGAAGAAGTGTCAACTGTGGAAGCAAATTCTCTTTGCACTCACCCGATCAATCTTGTTGCCTACAAGCATTTTTACGATATCGTTGCGAGTTGTGTAGGTTTCCAGTTCATTCAGCCAGTTTTCCAGCTTTGTGAAGGTGTCGCGCTTTGTAACATCATATACTGTCAACCCCAAAAAAATAATGAATAGAAACAGACAGCGTTATGCAATTCATGACATTAAATCAGCCTATTTACTGTGCTTTCTAAGATTACAAGTCATATATAATCAAATGACAGTTTTTATGTGATGCAAAAAGAACTCTACAGCAATAAAATTATCGGAAAAAAAAAGAAGAAATTGTGGCACACAGATTTCTGGAGTGTGATTGAAAAAAAAAGCACTTACCGAGTATGACTCCCTGGGCGCCACGATAGTAACTGGGTGTGAGCGTACGAAACCTTTCTTGTCCAGCTGTGTCCTATATGAAGAGGAAAAGTTTTTTAAAAAATGGCAGACATATTGGGCAAAAATATTGAAGAAAAAAATATCCATGAATAGGTGAATCCACGGGTGCCGAACCGCAAGTTTGTGAGGGTCCACTGTTTTAATATTGTAGAATCTCCCAAACAGGTCTTAAAATAACGTCGTTTAACGACAGTACTGATCAGGGGCAATTGGGAATTTCAGGAGAATTTGGGGATTTTCCCAAACGAACGGTATATATCAACCCTCCCAATGATAACGTATATTGTGTGCTTATTTAAAATGTTATTTTTATTATTTTCTCTATCTGGCTAGGAAGTGTGCAGTCCTATGTGGGACCCCAGAAGGCCTGATGAAAAACTGTAGCTCCCTCCATCATTTAAGTTGCCGATCCATGTTCTTAGGTACATACAGTGACGTTGAAAGCCCTGTCAAGAATATTCTAGTTTACTTCTCTAGGAGAGTGACGCAAGTCTTGCTCCATTAATTTGGGTGCTGTACTGTACAATGTCGCAGCCCAGTGGACAGATATTGCACTGCATCATGTTTTTCATGATGCCATAGTTAAATAAAATGTCAACAAAATAGATCGCACTTACCCATATGGCGAGTTTTGCTTTATTCCCGTCGATGGCCAGTGTCTTCACTTTGAAATCCACACCTTAATCGGTGTGGGAAAAAAAGGGGGTTTTAGACGATTCCGAAAATGTTCAGTTAGAAACATGGAAAACTTGCGAGTTCATGTGTGGCGTATACTGTACCTATTGTCGCTGACTGCTCCGGATCAAATGTGTCTTCTGTGAATCTCAGGAGAAGGCTGTGAGCAAAAGACAGGCAGGTAATATACGATGGACGAAACCCTTTAAACCTTTTATGTAACAGTGGGCATTCCAACTCGATGGCTATAGACAACAACGATGGGCATCAGCCAAAATAAACAAGCAGTGAAAAGTAGGCATAACACGTGTTTTAATAATATTACACTACTGACAACACTACTGACAAAGTTGAATGACCTTGAAAAACATAATAGCGTTACGTGGCGGTCGAAACGGCCGCCGGGCAAAACAGTGCTAAAAAAACTAATGACAACAGACTTAACAGTGCTAAGCTAGCAAGCTAGCTCAGACCAAAACCAACCTGGACTTCCCCACTCCACTTTCGCCGATTATCAACAGTTTCAGAGTTGTCAGTACGTCGTCATCCATATTTAGCGTTAGTTACCTAGGTATTTTGCTACGCTTTTGAAAAACAATGTACAGTGTGCTTAGTTTGTTTTTCCCGTGCGTAGCTGTTGACGGCGTGCACAGCTTCCGCCCAACGTTTACGTCTGACGTCACCGATAACGATCACATGAAACAGTCGTCACGTTCCTAAAATATTGGCATGTCAAAACTGAACACAGGCTACTTCAACTCTATTCCCGAAATAAAGGTTAAAAAGTATACCCTAAAATGTAATAAATTCCAAAAGTAAAATTCAATTTTCTGGAACTGCAGGAATTAGTGTACGTGAGAGAAAGATACATTTTCAGTGGAATGTGTGTGTGTGTGTGTGTGTGTGTGTGTGTGTGTGTGTGTGTGTGTGAGCAAAAAGAGATTTCTTCATGCTGGGGTTTTGCTTTATTGTATCCACATAATTTTTATTACACAAGATTTGCCAATCACATGGATGTGTAATGCGATCACAAACAGGTTTTTTTAATGTGTGTATATATATATAT
>NW_017805531.1:290762-313469 GCF_001891065.2 Hippocampus comes | reverse complement strand
TATATATATATATATATACACACACACACACACACACACACACACACACACACACACACTGTACACGCACGCACTCACGCATACTTATATAGAGATCTATTTACCATCCTGCTATTAGATACCAATCTTATATACAGCTATGCATGGGGAAAGGCCAAAAATACAAATATACCCTACACATTAAAAGGGAAAAAAAATAAGACCCATAAAACTAAAATTGACATATGAACCAGGTTTTCGCCCCAGATGAATCAATATTGTAAAAAGCTAAAACTGGGCTCAGTAAGTATTTTACAAACTGGTGTAGTGCCCTACACACAGTTGCAGTTTCTTGCCACTCACTAGCAGCTTATGTCACATTTGGACACACAACATGTACAGGTATGTTTCATTTGTAGTCACGGGACAAAATTTGATTTCATAATAGATAAACCTCACCTAAAATACATTCCTCAAGGGCCATCCGATTGAAAAATTAGGTAGGCAGTAGTTTGGCCAACCAGCCTTTGAGCAATAGATGACAAACACACACAAAGACAAGTAGATAACAGACATACAGTACGAGTCAAGAATTTGAGGATTGGCTCCTAATGCTTTCTTAATTCTCTGTAATTTACAAGATCATCACAGCCAGCAGCTTTTTATGGTTGTGATGAGTATTTACAATCATGTACCAACTGAGTGTCCCGAGCAATATTCAAAACGTGTATTTACTATTCGGCCAGCATGATGACTCAGTGTATATCGAGGAGGTTTCAGCACATCAAGCAGATAATTCACTATGTTAATGCACAAGTTTGAACTTTACCACACTTTAGCAATTTAGTAAATGAGCATGTAAGCACTAACGTTTTCTAAGACAGATTCGCAGCTATTTTCCGCCAGCCCTGAGTCCTTGGAAAATCCCAAACCAGCCCTCCTTTGTTGTGTCTCCCCGGCTGCCTTCATCTGGTCTCCAGGGTCTTCCCCTCCAAGACCAGCTGAATCTCTTTGGCATCCAGCGTCTCATACAACAGCAGCGCATCGGCAAGGTTCTTGTGCTCTTTGGCATGAGACCTCAAGAGGGCTTTGGCTCGCTCGTAAGACTCCTGGTCGAAAGAAGACCATGTCAATTTAGAAAAGGTAGAAGGATATAATGGTCCTGTTTTCATCATCAGTCTTTAAGAGTCGTACATACCCGCAACAAAACTCTGACTTCATTCTCTACAGCTGCTTGAGTCTCTGGACTTTGTTCTGTCATGTTCGTGTAGGTCATCACACCTAACTGTGATGGCAGATGAGGAGAAATGAAAACACGTGAACACACATCACAAATGAATAAAACAGCCCGAACGTTTGGGCGTTTCTTTCGAATCAGCTCACCTTTTCACACATTCCAAATCTTGTCACCATCATCTTTGCAATCTTGGTGGCACTATCAAAGTCACTTGATGCTCCTAGAGAAGAAAAGACACCGAAAGAGAAAAAACGTTCTTGATCACGACTTCAATCATCTGTGTGACTCTATCATTAATTTGAATGTTTCAACTTCTAACCTGTTGTGATATACTCATGCCCAAATATGATCTCCTCAGCAACTCGCCCTCCCATGCTGACATCCATCTGAGCCAGCAACTGAGAGCGTGTCTCACTCCAGCGATCATTCTCTGGCAGCAATGACACCTACAAAATGAAGGTGAGGTAAAGACAATACGTTTTTTTTTTTGTTTTTTTTGCATCACATGTGTTTTGATGCATACAGCACAAGTGTTTGATTGACTTACATGTCCGAGACTGGGGCCCCTTGGCATGATAGTGGCTTTGTTAATAGGCATGGCGTCTTTGGTGTAATAAGCCACAATAGCATGGCCGGATTCATGGTATGCTGTGATGATCTTGTTCTTCTTGTCGATTTCGGCACTCCTTCTCTCGGGACCTTAATTAAAGGAAGGTTTCATTATTTTTGGGGGGATGTGTGCCGATTGGTGGTCATTAATGCATTGGAAGAAGTCATAAGAGCTGCAAAAATACACCTCCATATTGATACAGTTCACTGTCTTGACATTGTTGGAGAGCTCAGCAACTGGACTCACCCATGAGAATTTTGTCCTTGGCAAACTCCAGCTCCTTCATGGTGACCATGTCTTTACCATCGACTGCTGCTTTCAGGGCAGCCTGGTTGACCAGATTTTCCAAGTCAGCGCCAGAGAATCCCACGGTGCCCCGCGCAATAATCTTCGCCTCGATGGCTGCAAGAGAATGATACTGATTAATCTACCCAAGCGTTCCAATGATAGCACCCGCATGCAGCAATACGCCGATTTGCGGATGTTCATGCCACACCTGGATCCACTTTAATCTTCCTGAGGTACCAGTTGAGAATCTCGGTTCGTCCTTTCACGTCTGGTTTAGGGACGGTCACCTGCATGTCAAATCGGCCCGGGCGGATGAGGGCGCTAAAGGAGAACATCAACAGCTTACATACGGTTCCTTTCCGCACGACACTTGACACATTTTTCTGTGCATGTGCAGAATGTGAACATACTTATCTAAAGCCTCCGGGAAGTTCGTGGCTCCAATTATGATGACTCCTTCATTTGGTTTGAATCTTCAACATAACGATTTAATGAAAATGACGAGTCAATTAAGCATTGTGGCGGTGAATGCATTCGATTTGAATGCTCTTTTGTATTCTGGCTACTTATTTCTGTCAAAAAACGAAATCAATGAAAATGTAGTCACAATTCCACAGTAGGCATGTGCCGTGAACACATGTATCACTGACACACAGTATTAAAATTACGGCTCTAAAATTTTTTGATTTAATATTTGGGTAAATAAAAACAGCATTTTTTTCCCCCCTATACCGAACAAAATATGGAATGCTTGGGTAGGAGAGGACGGATGTACCGTTCTAGTTTTTAGTCAGGAAGGCAAGTAAGTGAGGATCAACATCACCAAGTAGCTTCATACTTGACTTTTAAAAGTAAATATTTCATTTCCGTGAAGATATATACATGATCATTCAAGCAATTACCCATCCATCTCAGCAAGCAGTTGATTGATGGTCTGTCTGGAGTAAGGATGCATGGGAGACTCAATCCTCTTTCCGCCCACACTGTCCAGTTCATCAATAAAGATAACGCAGGGAGCGTTAGCTTTCGCCTCCCCTGGACAGGACCAACAAGAACAGTCGGCCATTCAGTGCGAGTGATTCTATAGTTTTTCAAGCAATTCAAAGTGGAAGGTATTTGACAAATCCTGATAAAAAGACATACTGAAAAGATTCCTGATGCGGCTGGCTCCGACGCCAACAAACATCTCATCAAACTCCGACCCAGAGGCATAGTAGAATGGGACATCTGCTTCTCCTGCCACCGCTCTGGCGAGTAAAGTCTTTCCGGTCCCCGGTGGGCCAACCAGAAGGACACCTAAAGAGTTATGTGGAAAAAGGGAGAAAGAAAAATAAGGGAAATACATCGATGATCCCTTTGCACTTGATTCAATGATTTCCGACACTATTTTGTTGGACCGTTGATTTCATTGATCTGACCTTTTGGCAGTTTACCCCCCAGGGTTGTGAACTTCTGAGGGTTCTTCAGAAACTCAACCACTTCCTGCAGCTCGTTTTTTGCTTCTTCAACGCCTTTGACATGCTCAAATGTCACATTTTTCATCTGGACAGGATCCACTGAGGAGTCCAGGCCTGTTGTGGTTCGGAACCGCACTGTGAAAAACGGGAAGTTCGAAATCACTCTGCACAACAAGTAGACATTGTCTTTCAGTTCACATAAGAGAATACTTTTAGGGTTAACATGCTGCACAATAATTACAGTCATATTGGAACATTATTATTGTTACTATTTCCATAGTAAAAAGATGAGTCTGAAAGGGAGAGGGACTTTTTACCTGATATGAAGGGGATCTTTGAGATGCCGTAGAGCCCGACAAGAAGTAACACCAACAAGATGAGCCGATTCCGTCTCAGGGAGTCTAAACAGTTGGATGCATGGAGATATTCAACTTTCCACAGAGTTGCTGCAACACTGGCACAGGCAATTATTCTCCTGTGCCTGCCACACGGAATCCAAGAAAACGACACATTGAAGCGACTCTGTGTGCCTTCATGTGGCAAGGCAGCTTCATGCAAACAGATCGTTGGATCCATGGTGATGTCCGCACAAATGTGATGAATACTATACGTACGATCCAAACAAACACACCCAATTCACCACAACGGGGGCGGGAAAAGTGAGTCCCATTCTGTGTCAATTTATTTTATACAGAACAACGCCAATAGCGGGAGCAAACTTTAAGGGGAAGTATGAAAGAGACTTCATTTGGACTGTGATAAAGTGAGTGTGTAATGTATGTATGAATATGTATTTGTGGCAGAAACCGGACAAGTAAAGCAGCTTGTGACATTATTCATGAAAGTAACTATTCGTGTGCACTAAGGGAAATGTAATTCATCCGTTTTTACTTACCTTGTGTGCGTTGCGTCAGTGTTTGGGCCTTCAGGAAACCCTCAGCAAAGCCCCTCTTAAAGGCATCCTGCTGTCCATCGGGTACGTTCCCACTCTTCGTTAGACTTTCAAGACTTTCCATATCGATCCCCTTGTCTCGTGTCAGGAAGCCCTATTCGAATGAGATATTTATAAGTGAATGATAGCAATTCACATTTATTGGCCCTTACATATAAGTTGACTTCACTTAAGATGAATGAATGCAGGGAAAGAATTGCAGCGTTACAGAATAAATTCAAGTAAAATTTCCAGCCTTTTGTGTAAAATGCATAGTACACAAGTGTGACATGCTTCAAACGTACCCAAAAATAATTGCATCATTGTCAATTGTGATATCAGTGAGACAATTTTAGTGCTGAAACTTAAAAGTCTGTATCATTCATAGAAAGACAGCTCCAAGTAGCATTTTACCTTCATGAAAGATGGAGGGAATCCCTCAGGTTCCACAGGGCGTTCAATAGCTGACTGCAGTCTTTTGGTTTTGCTCCTTAATGTTTTAAAGCCTCTGTGCTGGATCCACACTTTGAAAATATAAAGGCAACATTTTTTACATCATTTTCTGGGTTTGGGTTAACTCATTCACTGCCATTGAGATGTCAAAGGTCCATGATTTGAGCTGGACTAGCAGTGAATGTCGATAAGTAGGTGAACTCGTGTGTGTCACCTGAACAGTGTTGCAGCTCTTTGCAGACTGACTGAAGAGGAGACGGCCTTTGCCTGGAATAAAGTGGAGCTGACATCCGCTGAGAAGAAAACCCTAGCAACAAGGACAGGTGGTAATTAGCAACAGGCATTTTACGGTCACCTTAACTTATGGAAATTGCAGGCGGAAGATTAAAATGTCTACGTGCATTTGGGTACAACAGGCCCAGTATTGGATGACTTCATGCAAATCCGATATTTTGATTTATAACGTATTTTGCCTCTTCTTTAACCATCAATGTTGAATTATGCATATTTGAGAGACAATTACACAACATTTATACTAAGAGGATAACATGAACAGTGGTCGATCTCGTCAGAGCAAAAACTACCAAAACTCACCATGCTTGTTTAGGAAAAAAGAGTGCGTGGAAAGGTGAGACGTTCGCCAGATTGTCCGACTGCCCACTATCGGGGCTGGTGCTTCCTGTGAATTCAAACATGGTAACACCCTAATCGCCAACTCGTTCAGCTGCTGCGTTCCGAGGTCAGACAGGCCAAGGTCCCGCAGGTTCCACAGGGGCTGTACGCACAACTTTCATTATCAATGTCATCCTTATCAATATTGCAGGTAGTATCCAAAAATGTATCACTGGGCATTATTACCTCAGGATAATGTAGTTCTGCCTGACAGGCATGCTCATTGGGTAGTCTTGATTTGCTTAAGGTGCTGCTGCTTCCAACTGAGCTCTTCAAAGCGTGGAGAACATTGAGGAGGTGACTCAGGGGAACAGTCACCTGCCATTTCAAGAAAACAAGAAAGATTAATGTTTGCCCCATTAAAAGGAGAAGTCAAAAATTCTCTTTCCAATAATATGTTTTATGCCCCCACGCTAAACTAAACTTGGCATTCGGATTAATTTTGCATTTGTGGAATATTAAGACAGCAAAACCCACTCCATCCATCTCAGGTGCCGGCCATTTTGCCACTTGCTGTTGACTGAAAATGACCATCACAGTGGCGAAAGGCTCAGCTTGTAAATGTCACATGATTAAACCTAGAAAAGAGGTGAGTCATGACTGGTCGTTACTTGAGCCCTTAGTTACTGTGATGTCATTTTCGGTCGACAGCAAGTGGCAAAATGGCCTCCTCTAAAATGGATTAAAAAGTCAAGTCAAGTACAACTTTATTGTCAAATGTGCTGTAAGATGAAATGTTTTCCCTCTCAAGACAACATGCAACAAGGTTGGATTTTGCTTCTTACGGTAATTCATATTCCACAAATGCAATATTAATCCCACTGCCGCTGGAGGAAATGTGGGGGGGCAACAGATGGCCGCTTCCATATTTTGGGGGGAATTAAGATTTCACCCTATTGGGCCAGTGTGATTGAAACTGCCCATTGGATTATTGGGTTAAGGTTAGAAGGGGACTTTATTTGGGTAACATTCCAACTAGGCTGCGTCTTACACATGGAAAGCTCTATTATAAGATAACAAAACGAGTTCAAAGCAAGGCTATAGATCGCCCCCTCAATGGGAGGATGCCAAATTGTCCTACAAGTGTGCAGAAACATACACCGTATGTCATACAGTAGTGCCAAAAACATCACCAGTAAGACACATTCGTTTCAGTGCGCTCAATTGTCTACAGTGAGGACAAAAGGCGGACTAGTACGTGAACGATCCTCTTAATAGCACTGATACCGATGGATGCTCAAAATGCTTTGCATAGTCAAATCTGCTTGGGTAGTTTAGCCTTCAATAACCCATCATCTGGCTCCCCCCCTCACTCCATCGCGCAACGATCACGCACGTCACGTAAATTAAATTACCGCATCTTACGGGCAATATTCTGATAATGTAGATACGTTTATTTTTTTTTTAAAGTAGAACAATACTAAACGCTGCTACGTAAGCAAATGTAGCAGGATGAGTTTGAAAGCTATACAGTAGTTAAGGTTAGCTAGCTAACAGGCTCAACTTCTAAAGGTTAGAGACAAATAAACACTCTCCTATTATTAGCGTGACAAACATCCAATGCGTTCTTACCTGTGGTTGAACGGCCGTTGACAAAGAAAGCATTTTAAGCCAACAGCGACCGTGAACGCATCTAAATAACTTCTCTTCACACGTACTTGTCCGCGGCTGTCACATTTAACTTTTGCAAGCGAGACAGCTAGCGTGGAAATCCGGATGTGACGTCATTGTGTTGTAACGATGTTTTGTATCCTGCAGCAGACCTCTTTTTTTCCCCGCAGTTCTTCTCGCACTTCCTCTGAGATTCATTTTGTGTGTTTTTATGAATGAACACGTGTGGATCACAATACATATACAGTAGCTTGAAACAAACAAACAAACAAAAAAATCAAAGTTCAGTGCAGTGCACTACATTTCAGTCAACTGGACAAATGATAACTGGCACCATACACTAGAAATGACATCAATGAGCATCAATAGGGATAATAAATACTGTACCTATTTTAATACTGACTGACACCTAGAAACCAACAACCGTTCACTCACATTCACATCTATAGCTGCAAGTCTGAAAGCAACCAAACACGTTTTTAGATTGTAAAGCTGCCAGACTGAGAGCAGATGCAAATAAAGGGAGAACATTTAAACGCCATACTCAAGGGCCCCAGGCCTGAGTAAAGATTCAAATCCACCTGTTCTTGCACCGAAGACTATAATCTTCGCTTTAACTAATTGTGCAGTACATGGATGTTTTACAATAGTAAAAATTTTTTTTAATTACAGCAAAACCCACTCCATCCATCTCAGGTGCCGGCCATTTTGCCACTTGCTGTTGACTGAAAATGACCATCACAGTGGCGAAAGGCTCAGCTTGTAAATGTCACATGATTAAACCTAGAAAAGAGGTGAGTCATGACTGGTCGTTACTTGAGCCCTTAGTTACTGTGATGTCATTTTCGGTCGACAGCAAGTGGCAAAATGGCCTCCTCTAAAATGGATTAAAAAGTCAAGTCAAGTACAACTTTATTGTCAAATGTGCTGTAAGATGAAATGTTTTCCCTCTCAAGACAACATGCAACAAGGTTGGATTTTGCTTCTTACGGTAATTCATATTCCACAAATGCAATATTAATCCCACTGCCGCTGGAGGAAATGTGGGGGGGCAACAGATGGCCGCTTCCATATTTTGGGGGGAATTAAGATTTCACCCTATTGGGCCAGTGTGATTGAAACTGCCCATTGGATTATTGGGTTAAGGTTAGAAGGGGACTTTATTTGGGTAACATTCCAACTAGGCTGCGTCTTACACATGGAAAGCTCTATTATAAGATAACAAAACGAGTTCAAAGCAAGGCTATAGATCGCCCCCTCAATGGGAGGATGCCAAATTGTCCTACAAGTGTGCAGAAACATACACCGTATGTCATACAGTAGTGCCAAAAACATCACCAGTAAGACACATTCGTTTCAGTGCGCTCAATTGTCTACAGTGAGGACAAAAGGCGGACTAGTACGTGAACGATCCTCTTAATAGCACTGATACCGATGGATGCTCAAAATGCTTTGCATAGTCAAATCTGCTTGGGTAGTTTAGCCTTCAATAACCCATCATCTGGCTCCCCCCCTCACTCCATCGCGCAACGATCACGCACGTCACGTAAATTAAATTACCGCATCTTACGGGCAATATTCTGATAATGTAGATACGTTAATTTTTTTTTTAAAGTAGAACAATACTAAACGCTGCTACGTAAGCAAATGTAGCAGGATGAGTTTGAAAGCTATACAGTAGTTAAGGTTAGCTAGCTAACAGGCTCAACTTCTAAAGGTTAGAGACAAATAAACACTCTCCTATTATTAGCGTGACAAACATCCAATGCGTTCTTACCTGTGGTTGAACGGCCGTTGACAAAGAAAGCATTTTAAGCCAACAGCGACCGTGAACGCATCTAAATAACTTCTCTTCACACGTACTTGTCCGCGGCTGTCACATTTAACTTTTGCAAGCGAGACAGCTAGCGTGGAAATCCGGATGTGACGTCATTGTGTTGTAACGATGTTTTGTATCCTGCAGCAGACCTCTTTTTTTCCCCGCAGTTCTTCTCGCACTTCCTCTGAGATTCATTTTGTGTGTTTTTATGAATGAACACGTGTGGATCACAATACATATACAGTAGCTTGAAACAAACAAACAAACAAAAAAATCAAAGTTCAGTGCAGTGCACTACATTTCAGTCAACTGGACAAATGATAACTGGCACCATACACTAGAAATGACATCAATGAGCATCAATAGGGATAATAAATACTGTACCTATTTTAATACTGACTGACACCTAGAAACCAACAACCGTTCACTCACATTCACATCTATAGCTGCAAGTCTGAAAGCAACCAAACACGTTTTTAGATTGTAAAGCTGCCAGACTGAGAGCAGATGCAAATAAAGGGAGAACATTTAAACGCCATACTCAAGGGCCCCAGGCCTGAGTAAAGATTCAAATCCACCTGTTCTTGCACCGAAGACTATAATCTTCGCTTTAACTAATTGTGCAGTACATGGATGTTTTACAATAGTAAAAATTTTTTTTAATTACAAAGGTACACATTTTCCCAACATTTTATCTTTATTATTGTAATGTTCACACTTTTATTGAAAATGGCCTTCTGCGACAGCCATGACAAACTCACACTGGCAACCGCAGCTCCTCCTCGTCCTTCTTCAAATTCTAAATGTTACAGTACCTGTGTAAAAACCATGAACCAGGTAAAGCAGCTTGTGACATTATTCATGAAAGTAACTATTCGTGTGCACTAAGGGAAATGTAATTCATCCGTTTTTACTTACCTTGTGTGCGTTGCGTCAGTGTTTGGGCCTTCAGGAAACCCTCAGCAAAGCCCCTCTTAAAGGCATCCTGCTGTCCATCGGGTACGTTCCCACTCTTCGTTAGACTTTCAAGACTTTCCATATCGATCCCCTTGTCTCGTGTCAGGAAGCCCTATTCGAATGAGATATTTATAAGTGAATGATAGCAATTCACATTTATTGGCCCTTACATATAAGTTGACTTCACTTAAGATGAATGAATGCAGGGAAAGAATTGCAGCGTTACAGAATAAATTCAAGTAAAATTTCCAGCCTTTTGTGTAAAATGCATAGTACACAAGTGTGACATGCTTCAAACGTACCCAAAAATAATTGCATCATTGTCAATTGTGATATCAGTGAGACAATTTTAGTGCTGAAACTTAAAAGTCTGTATCATTCATAGAAAGACAGCTCCAAGTAGCATTTTACCTTCATGAAAGATGGAGGGAATCCCTCAGGTTCCACAGGGCGTTCAATAGCTGACTGCAGTCTTTTGGTTTTGCTCCTTAATGTTTTAAAGCCTCTGTGCTGGATCCACACTTTGAAAATATAAAGGCAACATTTTTTACATCATTTTCTGGGTTTGGGTTAACTCATTCACTGCCATTGAGATGTCAAAGGTCCATGATTTGAGCTGGACTAGCAGTGAATGTCGATAAGTAGGTGAACTCGTGTGTGTCACCTGAACAGTGTTGCAGCTCTTTGCAGACTGACTGAAGAGGAGACGGCCTTTGCCTGGAATAAAGTGGAGCTGACATCCGCTGAGAAGAAAACCCTAGCAACAAGGACAGGTGGTAATTAGCAACAGGCATTTTACGGTCACCTTAACTTATGGAAATTGCAGGCGGAAGATTAAAATGTCTACGTGCATTTGGGTACAACAGGCCCAGTATTGGATGACTTCATGCAAATCCGATATTTTGATTTATAACGTATTTTGCCTCTTCTTTAACCATCAATGTTGAATTATGCATATTTGAGAGACAATTACACAACATTTATACTAAGAGGATAACATGAACAGTGGTCGATCTCGTCAGAGCAAAAACTACCAAAACTCACCATGCTTGTTTAGGAAAAAAGAGTGCGTGGAAAGGTGAGACGTTCGCCAGATTGTCCGACTGCCCACTATCGGGGCTGGTGCTTCCTGTGAATTCAAACATGGTAACACCCTAATCGCCAACTCGTTCAGCTGCTGCGTTCCGAGGTCAGACAGGCCAAGGTCCCGCAGGTTCCACAGGGGCTGTACGCACAACTTTCATTATCAATGTCATCCTTATCAATATTGCAGGTAGTATCCAAAAATGTATCACTGGGCATTATTACCTCAGGATAATGTAGTTCTGCCTGACAGGCATGCTCATTGGGTAGTCTTGATTTGCTTAAGGTGCTGCTGCTTCCAACTGAGCTCTTCAAAGCGTGGAGAACATTGAGGAGGTGACTCAGGGGAACAGTCACCTGCCATTTCAAGAAAACAAGAAAGATTAATGTTTGCCCCATTAAAAGGAGAAGTCAAAAATTCTCTTTCCAATAATATGTTTTATGCCCCCACGCTAAACTAAACTTGGCATTCGGATTAATTTTGCATTTGTGGAATATTAAGACAGCAAAACCCACTCCATCCATCTCAGCAAGCTCTCACCAAATGTTTAAATCTTGATAGTTTCATCATGCCTATTCTAGTTAAAGCTGTTCCACGATGCTTCATCTGTCAGAAGTCAAGTACAACTTTATTGTCAAATGTGCTGTAAGATGAAATGTTTTCCCTCTCAAGACAACATGCAACAAGGTTGGATTTTGCTTCTTACGGTAATTCATATTCCACAAATGCAATATTAATCCCACTGCCGCTGGAGGAAATGTGGGGGGGCAACAGATGGCCGCTTCCATATTTTGGGGGGAATTAAGATTTCACCCTATTGGGCCAGTGTGATTGAAACTGCCCATTGGATTATTGGGTTAAGGTTAGAAGGGGACTTTATTTGGGTAACATTCCAACTAGGCTGCGTCTTACACATGGAAAGCTCTATTATAAGATAACAAAACGAGTTCAAAGCAAGGCTATAGATCGCCCCCTCAATGGGAGGATGCCAAATTGTCCTACAAGTGTGCAGAAACATACACCGTATGTCATACAGTAGTGCCAAAAACATCACCAGTAAGACACATTCGTTTCAGTGCGCTCAATTGTCTACAGTGAGGACAAAAGGCGGACTAGTACGTGAACGATCCTCTTAATAGCACTGATACCGATGGATGCTCAAAATGCTTTGCATAGTCAAATCTGCTTGGGTAGTTTAGCCTTCAATAACCCATCATCTGGCTCCCCCCCTCACTCCATCGCGCAACGATCACGCACGTCACGTAAATTAAATTACCGCATCTTACGGGCAATATTCTGATAATGTAGATACGTTAATTTTTTTTTTAAAGTAGAACAATACTAAACGCTGCTACGTAAGCAAATGTAGCAGGATGAGTTTGAAAGCTATACAGTAGTTAAGGTTAGCTAGCTAACAGGCTCAACTTCTAAAGGTTAGAGACAAATAAACACTCTCCTATTATTAGCGTGACAAACATCCAATGCGTTCTTACCTGTGGTTGAACGGCCGTTGACAAAGAAAGCATTTTAAGCCAACAGCGACCGTGAACGCATCTAAATAACTTCTCTTCACACGTACTTGTCCGCGGCTGTCACATTTAACTTTTGCAAGCGCTACAGCTAGCGTGGAAATCCGGATGTGACGTCTATTATGTTGTAACGATGTTTTGTATCCCGCAGCAGACCTCTTTTTTTTCCGCAGTTCTTCTCGCACTTCCTCTGAGATTCATTTTGTGTGTTTTTATGAATGAACACGTGTGGATCACAATCCATATACAGTAGCTTGAAACAAAACAAAACAAAATATCAAAGTTCAGTGCAATGCACTACATTACAGTCAACTGGACAAATGATAACTGGCACCATACACTAGAAATGACATCAATGAGCATCAATAGGGATAATAAATACTGTACCTATTTTAATACTGACTGACACCTAGAAACCAACAACCGTTCACTCACATTCACATCTATAGCTGCAAGTCTGAAAGCAACCAAACACGTTTTTAGATTGTAAAGCTGCCAGACTGAGAGCAGATGCAAATAAAGGGAGAACATTTAAACGCCATACTCAAGGGCCCCAGGCCTGAGTAAAGATTCAAATCCACCTGTTCTTGCACCGAAGACTATAATCTTCGCTTTAACTAATTGTGCAGTACATGGATGTTTTACAATAGTAAAAATTTTTTTTAATTACAAAGGTACACATTTTCCCAACATTTTATCTTTATTATTGTAATGTTCACACTTTTATTGAAAATGGCCTTCTGCGACAGCCATGACAAACTCACACTGGCAACCGCAGCTCCTCCTCGTCCTTCTTCAAATTCTAAATGTTACAGTACCTGTGTAAAAACCATGAACCAGAAGACAATGGGGCAGCTACACTTGGTGACTTGTTTATTCTGCAACTGATAATAAAATAAGATGTACAATAGGAAATGTAGCTCAATAACATTTACTGCTGTGATGAAATTGAGTGGCGAATCATCAAGCTCTCACCAAATGTTTAAATCTTGATAGTTTCATCATGCCTATTCTAGTTAAAGCTGTTCCACGATGCTTCATCTGTCAGAGAGAAACAAGAGTGCAGCTATATCACCCAGGGGTCATGATGTTGAACGACAACGATTACGTCAAGTGATTTTCCTGGAACAAGACTACATTATATTTGTTTATGAAGTAAAAACAAAACACCAAGACATACTGTACCAAAATCAGCATCACGCTTACCGTCGCTTTCGCCGTGAATAAAGCTGGACCAGACCAAATGCAATTGCAGGCCAAAGTGCTGTCATCATCATGGTAATTGGAGAATGGTCAAACGGCCACCAAGAAGGTGTGAAAAACTGTCGAGAAACAGAAAAATATACTCTCATCGGGTCCCAGTGATTAACATGACCATTAACTGTCAATCTTTCAAATGAAACACTCCAATGGAAATTGTGTGTGAATACCTTTTGTGCTACAGGTGGAGTATCTGCACACCTCGATAAGGATGAGCTTGACTTGAAATGGTGAAATACAGAAATACGGGTTTAAAAAAACAAAAAAACAACGGGACGATCGAATGAGACCAAACACCCAAAAAAATGCAAGATAAAAATGTTCAATTTTGATTGCCGTTGTATGCTGCTTTGTCCAGTTCTACGCCACTGCAAATAACAACCGCAGCATATTGGCAATTATAACCTCTCTGAAAGTTAGGCTAAATTTTCAATTTTTTAAAAGTATATTTCTTATTCTGATCATAAGAGGGTTTTTTTGTGTGAGTATGTTGTGTCTAGTGTCACCATTTACAGTGGTTATATTGTCATTAGGAAGAAGATCAAATTAATTGCATTAAAAAAAAATCACATTGTGTTATCAAGGTTTACTCTTCTGACAATGTACTTTGTAGAGCAGCAAAATCTACAGTACACCTTCTTTGAAAGCTTCGGAGCTTTACCTGTGCCACAGTGAGCCCCTCTAAAGTGTGCAGTCGATGCAGCGCATCGCTCATGTCGTCCTGCAATTTCAAAAGTGTCTTAACTATTTGCTCATTGACGTTCGCCCAAGAAGCGGCGCTGTGGCGTGTGCACTCTGACGCGCTGTCAAAGGTCCGCAACCACAGTTGATAGCTGCAAGCAGTCTTTGCTGACGGAGACTCTGAAAGATAAAGAAGAAAGTGACAGGTTAACCTATCGTGTGCGAGCTCGCTACGACGCACTTTAAGTACTGTGTTTTGCTGTAGAACGGGCTACAGTGACAGTGTACTTCATTTACTTCATGTGTCTTTACCTCGAACGTGTTTGTGAGGCTCCTCATGGCAAGAATTGACTCGAAGTGAACGGTCTTCTGCTTTAAGGGCGGAGGAGCTCTCAAACCAAAGATCGTGCTCCTTCCCCAAGGTAGATGTTGAGCCGCCTGACTGGATTTGTGACGTAGACAGAAGCTTGTTGGAGAAACATGAAATCATGTCGAGGTGTTACAGTTGCAGCTGTGCAACTGCAGCTGTGAGCAAAGTGTCTCACAGCTGCAGGCAACTTTCTCAGATCATTTCCAGAACAAAAATAAAATCTGCACATTTCCCACATTGTGGAACCTAATCCTTCAACAAACCTTGCCCATGGTCGGATCATCCATTGAATCACAGAATTCCTCATTGTCAGAGTCTGCCAAATGGTTGCTCTTCTTGACAGCATCATTGTGATCTAAAACGGAAATTTACTACACTGTAGTTTATGTTCTGTAAATCAGATTAACAATAGTACACCTGAAACAGTGAGACAAGAACAAAATAAATAATGTAAGCAACAAATATAAACAAACTTAATGGTTTCCATGAGTACAAATACAACACTCCATACATTGATACAATGACGTCCGCGGTCGTATCTCAAATGCACGTTGTTACCGAGCAAGCGTCCATTAAAGTCCACGTAGATGGGGCCGCATGTGCCGTGTTGTTTTGAGTAGGCCAGCTCTTCCTCCTCCACCTCACTATCGAGGGAGCTGCGGGTGCCGTTGGTCAACGACGACATGCTCGGCTCCACGCTGCTGCCGGACCCCCTGGTGCAACACCTCCACGTCGTGTCCTGTGGCGCGTGCGGCCTCGCCTCGAGTCCCCACCCTGTGACGAGAGTGGAAAAGAAAGACAGGAATCATCTAAAAAAAATGATGGAGGTACAGTTCATCATTTTTAAGAAAAATCTGTTCATGCTGGCCTTTTGCATCTGCCTTGTCTTCCTCGTCTACATTGTCCACTTCACCCATTTCTTCTTTTCTCAGATATCCGATATCCTCCTCGCATTCTACTGCCTCCGCTCCATTAAAGCTCATGCTACTTTCTTCTTCTTGGAAGTTTTGTATATCGTCCCACAGATCTCCATAGCCTGTAAAGGGACACAGAAAAACTTGTGATTAAATCTACAACAAAGAATGTCGAAGAAGAATGTAAGCACTGTGCATTCATTTCCAGACTTACAGAGTTGGTTGCACAGAAATATGTGTGTCAATGTCAGCCAAAATACTGAAGACAGCTCTGTTGTATTAATTCTCCTTACAATATATTTCAACAAAACAAAAAGGGCAACGAGTGCAACGCACAACATGTGTAAGACTGCACATCACATACATCATTTGACTTTGAACAGCAGTTGATTATTTGCTTGATTTACTTGATAATGAAAATACTTGCCTTCCATTGCGGGTTTCTTTGGACTGACCGGCTCTTCCGATTAAACAAAGAAAGACAATCAGTCATTAGGCTCAGTGCACATAATGTGAAGTGAAGACAATTTAAAAGAAGTATTTGCATCAGCCTGGCCCCTGCTTAAATCATACCTGCTTGCTGTGCAAAAGGCCTTGTGAAAGGTCTGCACTCCGCTTCATTCTCTTCACCTCCACCCTCCTCTTCTTCCAAGTAGAAGTTACCAAGCTGCCGCACCAAGTCAGAGACTTCATTTGAGGGGTTGAACGGCCGTTGACAAAGAAAGCATTTTAAGCCAACAGCGACCGTGAACGCATCTATAACTTCTCTTGACACGTACTTGTCCGCGGCTGTCACATTTAACTTTTGCAAGCGCTACAGCTAGCGTGGAAATCCGGATGTGACGTCTATTATGTTGTAACGATGTTTTGTATCCCGCAGCAGACCTCTTTTTTTTAATACTGTGTTCGACCAACTCCTCCTTTTTTTCAGTATACTCTCAATATTCTACCATCTGGACCAGTAACAAGGAATTGTAAACTGAATTCAATCGGCGAGACAGTAACTATACTTTGACATCTTCAGCAAATTTTCTAGCGTTGATCATTTTTTTGGGAAACAATACATAAAATACTTAAGAGTACCTTTTTAGCAAAACAACATGAATTTGACACAGTGTGTTTTTATGAATGAACACGTGTGGATCACAATCCATATACAGTAGCTTGAAACAAAACAAAACAAAATATCAAAGTTCAGTGCAATGCACTACATTATGAATTGCTTTTGCGGGCCACATTAAATGATGTGACGGGCCGCATTCCGCCAGTTAGACATATGTCATTTAAGGCAATGGTGAACTGTTCCAATAAATTGTATTTATCGGTTCCAACCAACAACCGTTCACTCACATTCACATCTATAGCTGCAAGTCTGAAAGCAACCAAACACGTTTTTAGATTGTAAAGCTGCCAGACTGAGAGCAGATGCAAATAAAGGGAGAACATTTAAACGCCATACTCAAGGGCCCCAGGCCTGAGTAAAGATTCAAATCCACCTGTTCTTGCACCGAAGACTATAATCTTCGCTTTAACTAATTGTGCAGCACATGGATGTTTTACAATAGTAAAAAAAAATAAAAGAAATAACAAAGGTACACATTTTCCCAACATTTTATCTTTATTATTGTAATGTTCACACTTTTATTGAAAATGGCCTTCTGCGACAGCCATGACAAACTCACACTGGCAACCGCATCTCCTCCTCCTCCTTCCTCAAATTCTAAATGTTACAGTACCTGTGTGAATACCATGAACCAAAAGACAATGGGGCAGCTACACTTGGTGACTTGTTTATTCTGCAACTGATAATAAAATAAGATGTACAATAGGAAATGTAGCTCAATAACATTTACTGCTGTGATGAAATTGAGTGGCGAATCATCAAGCTCTCACCAAATGTTTAAATCTTGATAGTTTCGTCAAGCCTATTCAAGTTAAAGCTGTTCCATGATGCTTCATCTGTCAGAGAAACAAGAGTGCAGCTATATCACCCAGGGGTCATGATGTTGAACGACAACGATTACGTCAAGTGATTTTCCTGGAACAAGACTACATTATATTTGTTTGTGAAGTAAAAACAAAAGACCAAGACATACTGTACGAAAATCAGCATCACGCTTACCGTCGCTTTCGCCGTGAATAAAGCTGGACCAGACCAAATGCAATTGCAGGCCAAAGTGCTGTCATCACCATGGTAATTGGAGAATGGTCAAACGGCCACCAAGAAGGTGTGAAAAACTGTGAGAAACAGAAAAATATACTCTCATCGGGTCCCAGTGATTAACATGACCATTAACTGTCAATCTTTCAAATGAAACACTCCAATGGAAATTGTGTGTGAATACCTTTTGTGCTACAGGTGGAGTATCTGCACACCTCGATAAGGATGAGCTTGACTTGAAATAGTGATATACAGAAATACGGGTTAAAAAAAAAATACCAACTGAACGATCGAATGAGAACAAACACCCAAAAAAATGCAAGATAAAAATGCTCAATTTTGATTGCCGTTGTATGCTGCTTTGTCCAGTTCTACGCCACTGCAAATAACAACCGCAGCATATTGTCAATTATAACCTCTCTGAAAGTTAGGCTCAATTTTCAATTTTTTAAAATTATATTTCTTATTCTGATCATTTTGTGTGAGCATGCTGTGTCTAGTGTCACCATTTACAGTGGTTATATTGTCATTAGGAAGAAGATCAATTTAATCGCATTAAAAAAATCACATTGTGTTATCAAGGTTTACTCTTCTGACAATGTACTTTGTAGAGCAGCAAAATCTACAGTACACCTTCTTTGAAAGCTTCGGAGCTTTACCTGTGCCACAGTGAGCCCCTCTAAAGTGTGCAGTCGATGCAGCGCATCGCTCATGTCGTCCTGCAATTTCAAAAGTGTCTTAACCATTTGCTCATTGACGTTCGCCCAAGAAGCGGCACTGTGGCGTGTGCACTCTGACGCGGTGTCACAGGTCCGCAACCACAGTTGATAGCTGCAAGCAGTCTTTGGTGACGGAGACTCTGAAAGATAAAGAAGAAAGTGACAGGTTAACCTATCGTGTGCAAGCTCGCTACGACGCACTTTAAGTACTGTGTTTTGCTGTAGAACGGGCTACAGTGACAGTGTACTTCATTTACTTCATGTGTCTTTACCTCGAACGCGTTTGTGAGGCTCCTCATGGCAAGAATTGACTCGAAGTGAACGGTCTTCTGCTTTAAGGGCGGAGGAGCTCTCAAACCAAAGATCGTGCTCCTTCCCCAAGGTAGATGTTGAGCCGCCTGACTGGATTTGTGACGTAGACAGAAGCTTGTTGGAGAAACATAAAATCATGTCTATGTGTTACAATTGCAGCTGTGCAACTGCAGCTGTGAGCAAAGTGTCTCACAGCTGCAGGCAACTTTCTCAGCTCATTTCCAGAACAAAAATAAAATCTGCACATTTCCTACATTGTGGAACCTAATCCTTCAACAAACCTTGCTCATTGTCGGATCATCCATTGAATCACAGAATTCCTCATTGTCGGAGTCTGCCAAATGGTTGCTCTTCTTGACAGCATCATTGTGATCTAAAACGGAAATTTACTACACTGTAGTTTATGTTCTGTAAATCAGATTAACAATAGTACACCTGAAACAGTGAGACAAGAACAAAATAAATAATGTAAGCAACAAATATAAACAAACTTAATGGTGTCCATGAGTACAAATACAACACTCCATACATTGATACAATGATGTCTGTGGTCGTATCTCAAATGCACATTGTTACCGAGCAAGTGTCCATTAAAGTCCACGTAGATGGGGCCGCATGTGCTGTGTTGTTTAGCATAGGCCAACTCTTCCTCTTCCACCTCACTATCGAGGGAGCTGTGGGTGCCGTTGGTCAAAGACGACATGCTCGGCTCTACGCTGCTGCCGGACCTCCTGGTGCAACACCTCCACGTCGTGTCCTGTGGTACGTGCGGCCTAGGCTCGAGGCCCCACCCTGTGACGAGAGTGGAAAAGAAAGACAGGAATTATCTAAAAAAAATGATGGAGGTACAGTTGATCATTTTTCAGAAAAATCTGTTCATGCTGGCCTTCTCCATCTGCCCCGTCTTCTTCGTCTACATTGTCCACTTCACCCATTTCTTCTTTTCTCAGATATCCGATATCCTCCTCGCATTCTACTGCCTCCGCTCCATTAAAGCTCATGCTACTTTCTTCTTCTTGGAAGTTTTGTATATCGTCCCACAGATCTCCATAGCCTGTAAAGGGACACAGAAAAACTTGTGATTAAATCTACAACAAAGAATGTCGAAGAAGAATGTAAGCACTGTGCATTCATTTCCAGACTTACAGAGTTGGTTGCACAGAAATATGTGTGTCAATGTCAGCCAAAATACTGAAGACAGCTCTGTTGTATTAATTCTCCTTACAATATATTTCAACAAAACAAAAAGGGCAACGAGTGCAACGCACAACATGTGTAAGACTGCACATCACATACATCATTTGACTTTGAACAGCAGTTGATTATTTGCTTGATTTACTTGATAATGAAAATACTTGCCTTCCATTGCGGGTTTCTTTGGACTGACCGGCTCTTCCGATTAAACAAAGAAAGACAATCAATCATTAGGCTCAGTGCACATAATGTGAAGTTAAGACAATTTAAAAGAAGTATTTGCATCAGTCTGGCCCCTGCTTAAATCATACCTGCTTGCTTTGCAAAAGGCCTTGTGAAAGGTCTGCACTCCGCTTCATTCTCTTCACCTCCACCCTCCTCTTCTTCCAAGTAGAAGTTGCCAAGCTGCCGCACCAAGTCAGAAACTTCATTTGAGACCGGCATCGTCTCCAAAATCTGCCATAGTACAGTTGAAAGCGTTTTAGTATGTAATAATTATTACATAGAGTATATGAAAAATACACAATGCTAAATACTGTGTTCGACCAACTCCTCCTTTTTTTCAGTCTGCTCTCAATATTCTACCATCTGGACCAGCAACAAGGAATTGTAAACTGAATTCAATAGACGAGACAGTAACTATACTTTGACATCTTCAGCAAATTTTCTATCGTTGATCATTTTGTGGGGAAACAATACATAAAATACTTAACAGTACTTTTTAAGCAAAACAACATGAAATTGCTTTTGCGGGCCACATTAAATGATGTGGCGGGACGCATTCTGCCAGTTAGACATATGTGATTTCAAGCAATGGTGAACTGCTATTGTATTTATCGGTTCCATTTACAATTTATTAACTTGAAAACAACAAAAGGCTTACCAGCTGGATGTTTTCAACATAATTCTTCATGGCTTCTTCCTTTGACATGTTTCCTAAAGAGCTCCATGCATCCCTGGCAAATAAAATAAAATAAAAATACATAAATCAATGCCGGTAGCGTGATCTCAATCTCAACCAGCTGAGAGTCGAACCTATGATATTTTTCTTGGAAGCCATACAGCGGCCAAAGGGAAAAAAAAAAAACCTCATGACTTTTTGGTGCAAATGGACGGCACATTCTTGCAAAGTTGGCACGATAATAAACTATGTATGTATAACATATTTACTACTGCATGCATGTAACTTGAAAGGGCATTTTCAAAAGTCCTTACCATTTGTTTTTTTCATGTGACGCCCAGAAACCAGTTGGTCTGGTAAAGGTGCAAGGCCCTACGGTGGATTGCTTGTAATAACTATAAAACATGAGCATCATGTCATCAGACAGCTGGAAAGGACCTGAGGGCGATAAGTGTAACATTGGACAGTATGAATATGGATTTCACCGTCTAGTGCAATACATGAGAGCTTCTGGAGATGTTATTAGACTTGACTGTTCAGTTAATCAGCTTGATGAACAGAAGGTGAGCTTGAAACTCTGCATGTAGGTCAGTTTGACCCACATTGCACGTGAATAAATACAGCATGTCAATCTGTGTTGTGCAAAATTCCAACTAATTAAAAAATAAAAATGAGTGCAATCGGATCATATTTTTTTTCCCTATGATGTACAGAAGGGTCAACCTTGTTTCGGTAAACTCCAGATGACTTTAACCGCAGCAGCAAATTTAGCCTGCAGGCTGTGTTGATCCTCCTGCGCCATGAACACCGTCACCGCGAGCGTCCTCACCTTTCAACAATAAATACGTCATGGAGAAAATGTCAAAAAAAAAAACTCCAAGGTAAATTTTCTTTCGTCAAAAATATAATCCTAATCAGAACCTCCTACTTTATAGCCGTGTTGCCATTGTTTCGATCACTAAAAAAGCGCGTAAATAATGCGACGTGTTTTTAACTCACCAAAAAGTACGCCTTTACAGCGAAAATCTGCAAATGCCGAATTTTTCAAATGAATCACGACTCGGAGGAGCCAAATAAGCAGGAGATGTACAGTACAATCAATTCGGGAAATGTAGTTTTTAAAAATCAGATGACCTTTGGGGGAGTTCCTCAATTCCCACAATGCTTTGGGAGAGAGGGATTTAAACCGCAGTCATGTATGGGAAACGTAGTGCATCAACTCATCAATTTGCTTTTCTTTGAAAGCCATACCGGCGATCGCACGTGACAAGCCATTCTCTTTTCGGTACCAATTATTTGATAAAATCTTTAAATTTAATGAAATACAGCATTTAAAAGCATAACAATTCATCGTAGAATTGATCGTGGAAAGGTGTATTATTATTATTATTATTATTATTGTTAATATTATTTATTATTAATGATAATGACGATAATAATAATAATAATAATAATAATAATAATAATAATAATAATAATATGTCCAACCAGTCATTGCTTTTATCGTTTTTCCTCTCTTCTTTTTACCGCAGCTCTGACTTCGTAACAGCTGTCGTGCATAGCAGGCT
>NW_017805531.1:189699-290674 GCF_001891065.2 Hippocampus comes | reverse complement strand
CTCTCTCTCTCTCTCTCTCTCTCTCTCTCACCCCCCGCCCCTCCCCGCCACAGAGCAGCATCACCGCCTCGCCTCACTGAACAAGGCAGGGAGAGGAGAGAAATGCAAAGGGATGTAAGATGGCAGAGCTACAAATGTTGTTAGAGGAGGAAATCCCTGCCGGGAAACGAGCTCTTGTCGAGAGCTATCAGAACCTTTCCCGGGTGGCGGAATACTGCGAAAACAACTATGTTCAGGTAAGATAGAAGGCTTTCCATGCGATGATTTGATGCTTATCTTCGTCGTGTCTGCGGTGCTGGGATGGGAGAAGTGAATGAGACCACAGCGACAGGAAATGCACGTCTTGTGAGGGAAATGATCTTCAAACCGATCCAAAAGTGCCCCATTTCACCCTTTATCGCGATTCAGCCGTCTATGCGGTGAGAGTAATGCGACTATTTTGAAGGTGTGGAAACCGAGCCTCTCATGGATGTGTTCAAAGCTGCTGGTGGTTGTAGAGGGTGTGTCGTTGTTCTGTCCAAGTGTTTAGTCACTGACTGCAGTTTACGACGTAACGTGCTACTGGCCGATATATAAAATTACATTTGCTATGTCTTTATGCCTTAACAAGTACCCGATTGTAGCATGTGAGCGTCGTAACATTTTTTTGGGGGGGATCTGGGGTGGGTGGTGGGCATCGCAAAACAGCGTTTTCTTCCGTTTGAAAATGGTGAGCTAGCATTCGATTTTTACAGAACACTTACACGAGAAAATTGGGCACTCGTTATCACCTAACGGTGAGACAACGATTTCATTACTATGTGTAATTCGGATCTCCTGCAAATCATTACATGAGTCTGCAAATATTACAACTTGAATGTGATGGAATTGAATGTATTTCCAATGCAGGTGCAGGTTAGTCAGTATATTTGAATATGTACTCACATACTGGATTTCATGATTCATTGCAAAGGCTTCGTGTTTCTGTTGTGTAAGAATGCTATTTATTGCACGGGTGGGCATTTTGAAGCTAAATCAGGTAAACCAAAACACGAGGCCCATAACTCAGTATGATGTAATGCAGTTCAACACTACTGCGAACTGCAGCCACAGTGATACACATTGGTTACTGTTTTGTCAATAATCATAAAAACTCATCTAAATCAAGGAAGAATTTCGCATCAGCCTGTAGTGCCTCTCATTAGCCTGTGCAGGTGTACCTAATGTGCACATGTATTTGAATGGCATTGATATTTAAATCCAGGCAGTTGAAACAAGATGCATGTGCTTTTTGTTGCCATTCATCCAAACAGAAAACAGTGTACGTGACACTCGAATGCAGTGCTCATGGCAAACTGTGAGAAATTTGGAAGGATTACTATTCAGAAAACTATTCTGCTTGCTATACCTTATGCACTACAGTATATTAAATCAGGTGCTTCTCCTCCCTGTGAGTGGTTTCAGAAAGCAAACATGGGCTGGACACAGGACAAGAGCATTGTGATTGAAGAATAATGAAAGATACAATTTAATAGAAAAACTTCGGCGCAAGGAGACAGGACAAATAAAAACTGGTGGATGCTCAAAGAAATGTCTGATTCTGTCTCTAGGCATTTAAATAAGGACAAAATACATGCACATGCACAAAATGTGACCTTAAAAGATTTAATTTCCTATGTTACATTTCTCAATACATGCATAAAAAATCCTCTATCCTAACCCAACAATAAAGGATTTGAAGCAAATAACATAGTAACGACATGTGATTTTTTTTTCTTCCAGTGCAAAGGACTCTCGCAAAATGTACCATTCCATGTACCAAACCAACATTAAGTGCAAGAATTTATTAAAAAAAAAAAAAAAAAATTTAAAACACCCCCGACTCAAAACCCCAAACTCTAAACTCTTGGAGAAGCTAAAGTAAACTGAACCCAGAAACAAAAGGCAAACATGACCAGTTCTCCAAATGAAATTGACTGGTGAGAAAATGCCTGATGTTCAGGCCAAAAAAAAAAAACACACAAACAAAAATTAATTTCTGCTTTAGCAACGATGAATGTTTTCATATAATTTAAAGAATTAATCCATTCCACCAAAGAAACACATTTCCTCTGATGTTCAAACAATTTCACTCATTCATCTTGAAACAATCGCCCAAACCAGAGCACAGTTTTGAAGTGTTTCTAGCAACGATGAATGTTTTCATATAATTTAAAGAATTAATCCATTCCACCAAAGAAACACATTTCCTCTGATGTTCAAGCAATTTCACTCATTCATCTTGAAACATCACCCAAACCAGAGCACAGTTTTGAAGTGTTTGCCTTTCAAAAGCCGTAATCCAAATATAGCAACTCACTGAACCAAAGTCGATATATTTTTATATCAACCTTTACTTCATGCGCTACACTGTATTTGTTCTTCCTTTCCTTTCAACTCTTTTAAACGACATTAATTGATACTTCGCCACAAACTGAAATTTGTGACAGTGACGCATTACTATGAGGGGAAATAATCCAGCCGATTCCCTTCCTCCAGCTCCCGTGTTCTCTTCTGACTAATGCCTGCTTCAGCTATGACTCACAAACGTGTCACATGATTTCCAATTGTGTCATGGTAGTACAATGTTACATTGGACTCGACTTATTACTCAAATTGGATCCCCCACAAAAGCTTGACTACAGAAAGAAACATGCCGCTGACTCCCATAAAAAAAAAAAAGCGTTGCTTAATGTTTCCGCCATTCTATTGCTTTTGGTGTGTCCGAGAGATTTCCGTCTCTTGATGCTGTTTCACCAATCAAATATTTGACCGATCAAACGGAGCCGGTCAGTCACATGACCACATTCAAAGCCTCTGTGGCATTGCCCCCACAGATGCAAAGTTTAAAGTCACTTTTCACAAGTGTCATCATCCATCCAGTTCCATGTCATCTGTGTCTGCCGAAAAAAGTCCACATTTCAGCCTACAAGAACCCAACCTGGAAATGGTGCTGTTTCCCAAGTGTCATCATCCATCCATTGGTATTTTTGCCTCCTCACCGAGGTGGTGGACAATCTCAGACTCTTATGTGGAGGAGGCGTCTTTGTCTCCATTGATCATAAATGAGATGTAGGGGACGGCGGCCATTTTTATCACCGGTCTTCAGTCCGCGGGCAATGAACGCATGTAAGCGCCCCATCCACGTTATTTGCCAGAGCAAGGAACATAAACAACAGTGGACACCTGCTTCAAGGCGCGTGAGATCCTCCAGTTATTGGGATACGTATGGCCTTGTAGGCCTCGTATCCGGATAGACATGCAGCGTGTCGTATCCTGAGGTTGTTGGCACTACCCAGCCTAGTGATTTTCAACCCCGACGTCTGCTCCCGTGACTGTCTTGGTGGGAGCATGAAAAGGTCTGCACTAGGACCGACGCGACCAGAGGAAATTCTAACCCGCACGCGTTGAGAAGCAGGCCGCATTCGCGACCAATACGGTTGCAGTCCGGGCATTGCCCCCACAGATGCAAAGTTTAAAGTCACTCTTTTTACGTCAAGCAAAATGGAGGGTTCCATGTCATCTGTGTCTGCCGAAAAAAGTCCACATTTCAGCCTACAAGAACCCAACCTGGAAATGGTGCTGTTTCCCAAGTGTCATCATCCATCCATTGGTATTTTTGCCTCCTCACCGAGGTGGTGGACAATCTCAGACTCTTATGTGGAGGAGGCGTCTTTGTCTCCATTGATCATAAATGAGATGTAGGGGACGGCGGCCATTTTTATCACCGGTCTTCAGTCCGCGGGCAATGAACGCATGTAAGCGCCCCAACCACGTATTTGCCAGAGCAACGAACATAAACAACAGTGGACACCTGCTTCAAGGCATCAGTCCGCGGGCAATGAACGCATGTAAGCGCCCCATCCACGTTATTTGCCAGAGCAAGGAACATAAACAACAGTGGACACCTGCTTCAAGGCGCGTGAGATCCTCCAGTTATTGGGATACGTATGGCCTTGTAGGCCTCGTATCCGGATAGACATGCAGCGTGTCGTATCCTGAGGTTGTTGGCACTACCCAGCCTAGTGATTTTCAACCCCGACGTCTGCTCCCGTGACTGTCTTGGTGGGAGCATGAAAAGGTCTGCACTAGGACCGATGCGACCAGAAGAAATTCTAACTCGCACGCATTGAGAAGCAGGCCGCATTCGCGGCCAATACGGTCGCAGTCCAAAGGCCTGCACAACGCGTGGCATGACATGCTGCGGAGAGGACAGTCCCTTATACAAGGGTCTCTGGCACTGTGACAACCTCAATCTTAATGCCCAAAGAACAAACGGTACTATTGACACACATTTCCTATGTCGGTAGATTGTGAGTCATCATGATTTTATGCCATTTAAACAACACTGATGGGATTTTAGATGAGAGATTTAAAACGAGGCAAAGGATAATCCCTCCGCCTGAACAGAATAACAGCAAATCCAAGCGTTAGAACATTTTACAAAACAGCTGGAAATTAGGATAATATGTTCATTTATTATTTTTAGCTGCTGAGATGTTTTTTTTTCTTTGGAGAAAACAGGCCAACCCCCGAATGGAATTTCATTTGGTTTCACACGAGTGGAATATGCATTCTGCCAAATCCATCAGAGGTCATTTTTCGTCACGTAAACAGTCAGTCGGAATGTTGTCGCTTGTCAAGCTGCGCTCTGACCGCGCGTGTCCCGTCTTGACGTAAATGCGGGGTATTTACATCCATCTGAGCATGTCACGTGTCTGGAAAACGGCTCTTCTAATTCAACGTAAACAATATACCCGAGATCTTCCATCGGAACGATTTCCGTCGAAATGACCCGAAAGGTTTGCATGCCAGCACTTTTACTGGCTGCTGTCGACATTCCTTGCACGCGTGGGATTTTTACGACGGGACGAGCACCTCAGATCGTCTTCTCTTTGTTCAGGCTCAAGACAAGAGGAAGGCCCTGGAGGAGACCAAGTCCTACACCACTCAGTCTCTGGCCAGCGTGGCTTACCAAATCAATGCCTTAGCCAATAATGTGCTCCAGCTACTGGACATCCAGGCCTCGCAACTACGACGCATGGAGTCCTCCATTAACCACATCTCCCAGGTACGGGAAGCACACCCGCGGAAGATCGAGCGAGGCACACCGGCACCAAAGTCACCGCATGAAATGAGTCCACCGGCATGAAATCCAAGACGACAGAATTTGGAACTCCAATGGAAGCTCTGCATATCTGAAGTCTCTAATAAACACCTCGTTTGGAGAAAACAGGCCAACCCCCGAATGGAATTTCATTTGGTTTCACATGAGTAGAATATGCATTCTGCCAAATCCATCAGAGGTCATTTTTCATCACGTAAACAGTCAGTCGGAATGTTGTCGCTTGTCAGGCTGCGCGTGTCCCGTCTTGACATAAATGCGGGGTATTTACATCCATCTGAGCGTGTCACGTGTCTGTAAAACGGCTATTCTAATTCAACGTAAACAATATACCCGAGATCTTCCATCGGAACGATTTCCGTCGAAATGACCCGAAAGGTTTGCATGCCAGCACTTTTACTGGCTGCTGTCGACATTCCTTGCACGCGTGGGATTTTTACGACGGGACGAGCACCTCAGATCGTCTTCTCTTTGTTCAGGCTCAAGACAAGAGGAAGGCCCTGGAGGAGACCAAGTCCTACACCACTCAGTCTCTGGCCAGCGTGGCTTACCAAATCAATGCCTTAGCCAATAATGTGCTCCAGCTACTGGACATCCAGGCCTCGCAACTACGACGCATGGAGTCCTCCATTAACCACATCTCCCAGGTACGGGAAGCACACCCGCGGAAGATCGAGCGAGGCACACCGGCACCAAAGTCACCGCATGAAATGAGTCCACCGGCATGAAATCCAAGACGACAGAATTTGGAACTCCAATGGAAGCTCTGCATATCTGAAGAAAAAAAAAAAACATCCAGATCCATTTTTAAAAGTAGACCATACATCTACACAACGGTTTTGCCATTTTTGTTTTTCACTGATACGTAAATAATCACACTCTGAGGTCAAAACACATTAATTACTACCCGTCCATTTTCCAAATTGCTCCTCCTGTCCTGATTACTAATGAAAAATATTTTAAATGACTCTCCATGGATCGCTCAACTCAGCGTCTTCAAATGTGTTTTGGAACAACTCCGGGCCCCTTTATAGCCACTGACTAATGCGAAGTCGTCTTTTTCCTGATGAAGTAGCAGTGTGACTGGCTCACAAGTCAGCTAAGGTGAATTGCGAGGATGGAGGCTGATCATACGCAAGTACCTTCAGTCTCAAGCACTCAGCTCGCGTGGAACCGAGCCGATGCCAGAAAAAAACACCCGCCACCCGTACACCGCAATCATACAAGAGCTGCCAAACACCCACGGCCCCTCGACCCCTCTTTCTTCATTATTCCTTTTCTCGTGCTCTTTCTGTGCTTCACAAGGCCACGGCCCTTGCCCGTCAACCAGTGAATGCCCCCCGCCCCCTTACCCCCCTCCTGTGTGCTTTACTAAGCCTGTCAGGGATGAAGGGAAATCCCGACACTGGCACTCACGCTTGCTTAGCATTTTCAGCTCCTGTTTTACTCCACCGGGCGGAGCACAGTCCGATGCTTTCTGCCCTTTTGCGTTTGTCGTCACACAGAGTCGATGATGGTCCAAAATGGCCCCTCTCCTTCCTGATCTTTGGGCTTTGACATTAACGGGGCACTGACGGCATAGATCAGTTCCTCACGTTGCCCGCTGAAGGGCAGACGGAAAGCATCTCTTAAGTCTTTCCATTGCACCCATTTAAACCTGTCACACCGCAACACGGCCAATGAAAATGATGCTCCGTTCCATTTTGCATCCCAATAAATCAAGCAAATCAGTCAAAATGTCGCAGCCAAAGAGCAAGTACGTAGTTACAGGGCATATATGAACAACTGGCATTATTATTGTTTTTTATTTGTATTTTCTTCCTGCTTTATCTCCCGCAGACGGTGGACATTCACAAGGAGAAGGTCGCCCGTCGTGAGATTGGCATCCTGACCACCAATAAAAACACCTCTCGCACCCATAAGATCATCGCCCCGGGCAACGTGGAGCGGCCCGTGCGCTACATTCGAAAACCGATCGATTACACGCTGCTGGATGATGTCGGGCACGGAGTAAAAGTAAGATTCATTTTGGTCATTTCTGTCCGGATAAAATCAATGGTCATTTTGTTTCACTGCCGTCTGTTTCGACAACGCCAATCGAGATTTTCATGCTAAGAGGCTGTCGTTTTAACATGCGGGCAAATGCGCCAACGACAAGCTCACAATCGGCCGCGAGTGTACAGGAAAGAGTCATCTTTGCCTAATGTCACCCATCGCTTTCTACGGAGAATCCGGAGGAAATGGTTTGTTGACTCTTTCCTGCTTCATGCTTGATGTGTATTCTCTCTCCACATGATCCATCTGCTCCCCCCTCTTTGCTCATTTTTTCGACCAAGCAGCGCGCGTGTGTGTGTGTGTTTGTGCCCCTCCGAAAGTGTCGACACAATTATGTGCATTGATTGCTGGTGTCATTTTTTTTCTCCCCCCCCCGCAGCGTTTTAGTCGGCCTCTTCATCCCGTTTTCTGTCACTGTTTCTGCCAAGATAGTGTCAGTCTTCTGGTTTTCAAATATCTCCTGATTTAAAATCGGCAGCTTTTATTTTGCCCCCCGGATTAGTCCGAATTGCTGGAAATGATGAATCTCAGCAAAAATCACGACTGGTTGAAGGATTTTTCTAACCACGCTACTATTTCAAAAATATTTCCAATCTGAGCTGCCATGCTTCGTAGCGCCGTCGATGCCAGACCTCAGTTTAAAGGGTGGCACATAAAATGCGTTGGCGGCGGAGGGGCAATTATTATCTTGACCCTACTCGCAGTACGTGCTTAGCTTTTCTCCAAGTTTTTGATGATCACACGACAAAATTCTATTTTGAAAAAGCTTTGTTCATTTTTAGAGATCTGTGCCTCGAGTGGGCGGGCACGGCCCGCTTTTGGCCCATCCATAGCGACGGCTTGTTGTCTTCAACGGGGCGCTGTTTCTAAAGCGGTCCATGCTGACAACAACAGCAAGATGTTGTCACATGTATCTTCAACTACCGTTTGAAAAAAAAAAAACTGTTGGGAAACAGGCACCGCTACTGTACTTTGTTACTTTGTTGGCAGAACAGGGCAGTCGGTTGTCAAGTGTCCCCGCAGGGGTTCTTGGCATGAGGAATGGGAGGCAGATAAATAGAGGAGCCCTTGACGGGACACATTTCCCTGCCAAAAAGAGAAGCAATTTGTTTCCCAAGTTTCAGCTTGAGTTCCTAAGACAGCCTGAGAAAAGTCCCCTTTTTCCCGAAATGTGTTCGCTCCAAACGTCGCCGGTTTATCCAGTGCCGGTGGAATGGGCCGGAAGCTGAACTTGCTGTCGTGTCGAATGCATCTGTGACTCGCCTCCAATGATTTCTTAACAGCCCATCACGTAATGCTGCTGAAATACACGACTGCCTATTAAACCATTAACCAACATGCATAAACTGTTTTCTTTTTTTTTTTTTCCTCTCTTTTTTTATCGGCTTGCACTCAGTGGCTTAAAGCCAAGGTAAGAGATAAGTTACCTTTTATCTTTTCTTTACCAGCATGTACTAAAACCCCATGCACTCACAATATTCATGCAACCCGATATTAAGGGCATTTGCTCATCCAAAAGGCATGCCCCCCCCCCCAAAAAAAGATCTCCCACCCATTTTAAATAATATGAATCCAAGTTTGAGTGTCACTGACAGGGCTTTTTCTTTTTCTCTCCAGCAAAATGGGAACAATGCTGCAGGACGAGGAGGGGGGACACTGTCCAGGACAAACCCACCAACCCAGAAACCCCCCAGCCCCCCAATGGCTGGCCGTGGCACCTTGGGGTAAGGGTGGATAAAAATTGCTGCGTTATTCAAGGAAATTATGAGCGACTGTGTGTTTTCTGTTTATTCTGCATGTTAAAACTCCCAAGTTACATACTTCCGATGCAGTCACAATTTCTTTTTTTCTCTGCCTACAGACGCAACACCCCCTACAAGACGCTGGAGCCGGTGAAGCCTCCAGTGGTGCCCAACGACTACATGACAAGCCCAGCCCGGCTGGGCGGCCAGCAGAGCCCTGCGCGTACAGCCTCGCTCAATCAGAGGCCCCGCACACACAGGTACGCTCGTGACCGCATGTACGGTAGATACGAGCTAATTTGGCCTGAGATACTGCTCAGGCCAAATCCTCCTCTGGCAAATGTATTTTCTTTTCACATTTCATACCACATTTCAACAACAAGGACATTCATTCATTAAGAAATCGTTTTACTTACGACATATTAAAGGGCAGAGGAACGTCCTCCGTCTGCCTGTGTCAGGTTTCTCCGAGTACTTTGGCTTCATCCCATGTTCAAAAAAAAAAAAAAAGATAGCCCAGATTGAACAGGCGTCGAGTGTCATGGCAGAAAGAAATCATTCTGACGGGATGGCTAACGTAGTCGTGACATTTGCCGCACACATCATTGAAAAAAAAAATGAGTGGAGTCTTCTTTCATGTGCAGCGGCAGCAGTGGTGGCAGCGGTGGCAGGGAGAGCAGTGGAAACAGTGGAGTGGGTGTCCCCTTGGCGGTCCCGACACCTTCTCCTCCCAGTATGGGCCAAGGTGAGTTCCTGCAGCTCTGAGGTACACTCTCTATGCTTCGGTCTATTTGACCTTCTTACTATTCGAAGTCGACCGAACGCATTTATTCAAATATGTTGTATATGTAAATCACAGAAGCAAATTTTCAGGCTGTAAAGCTGCTACTCCTGCTCCAACAGCGGCGACATCTTCCGCCTCAGTGCCACAAGGGCCCGGGCTGGGTCCGATCCCCATGTCGCAGTTTGGCACCATCTCTCGGCAGATCTCACGTCACAACTCCTCCACCACCTCCTCGGCCTCCATGGTGTCGGCCACGGGGACGTATCGCCGCGCTCCCTCTGTTTCCTCTCAGCAGCCCCATATTAACGGGGGTCCGGCATTCCCGCAGAATTCAGGTAACGGCGGGCTTGACGTGTGCAATGACTCCATTTGCAAAGCTTTGCCAGAAATCTGGTGTGAGGAATTTTCAGTCTCCGATTATGCAAAAGAGCTCAAAAGTCTGACGTTGGATGTTCAGAATTGCTCTTTCCGATTGAAATTTTAATCGGTGGTCTTTTACAACAGAGGAAGGAGACACTTCATGGCACAACAGCTGCTTGGGGGGGTGGGTGGGGGGAAGAGAAACCCAGACCTTTGGCTTTGTTGTTTTGTTGGGGAACTGCGCAGTTTATCGTGGCAACATCACTCGGCGCCATTTAACTCTAATGGCTTCTGTCGTAGGACAACATAAAACAGAGAGGGAGGAGGTTTGTGGTCTCATGTGGGAAGCGATAATGACCCATCAGCAGGCTACCAAAACGGGGACATCCTCTTTGAGACTGTTGGAATGTTTTTACTGCTCACGGACATACACAGTGCATGGTGCCTGGTGTAGTGTGTAATTCCACGGTTAGGTTAGGGTCAGGGGTTAGGGTTAGGGGTTAGGTTAGGGTCGAGGTCGCATTTAGGGGTCTGTGTTAAGTTACGGTTGGGGTTAGGTTAGGGTATTGGGGAAACGTTTGCTCTTTTTATTTATTTAAACTGCAGCTGTTCACTCATTGATTTGAAAACGTATCTTATCCCCAGGTAGCCAATCTTCAAGGGTATTAGACAGGAACAAAGTCTCTCAATCAAGGGCCATTTGGCAAGGAAGGTGCCTCTGCTCTATATCAAAGATGTGCCTCGTTGTTGCCGTCCGAACACAGAGCTATTGCAGTCTCGCCTCACGCTCACACAAAAGACTGCTCGTAGCAAACATCGCTAGCAGTACTTTATCGTTCTGTCCTCACCTTCCCTCATCCGTCACTCTTCAATGCTTCATCGCGTCCATGTCGTTGCTTCGCTCCTCACTTGTCTTTTTCTCTATCCACCGCATCAACCTCCCCTCTGCCGCCGCCTCCTCTCATGTGGCGGTTTGGCGCTGTAGTGTCTGTGGCTCCTCCGCCTCCTCCGATGGTCCAGCTGACACCACAGATCCCTCTGACCGGCTTTGTGGCTAGAATGCAGGAGAGCAGTAAGTACTCAGACAATGTGTTGCCGCTGTGTGTTTAACTGCAATAAACGTGTATAGGCAGCTACGACGTATGTAAACGGGTTTTGGAAGTGTGAGTAGAAACACATTCCTCACACACTCTCAGAGCATTCAATGTATCTCAGCGTGCACATGCTGCTTAACATGGACTCTGCTTGCTTGGCGACTTGAACACTCATACCTCTGCTTGCACTGTGTGCTGAGTCCTTGGGATGTCTGTCTGTTGCCATGGCGATGGATCACATAAAGCGGGGCGACCTGTTCTCGCTCCGTTGAGGGGCGCAAATGTGACCTGACGCCGATTTCCCCGTCCACCATCAGACTGTCTGTCGGAAAAACAGTTTGATGTTGATCATCTTCGGTAAAACAAAATTCTGGACCGTTTTAATGTGTACTGGAGATCCATAGTCGACGCTCACGCTACAACATGCCCCAGATTTTCAACAAATTAACTCTGTCGCCCTCTTCTGAGCAGAAAGATCACTGCATCGTCCTTTCAATTCATCTTCGACTTTCACGAGGTGCCCGCAGATTTGATATTGTTGGACTAAATGGTTACACGCCGGTCTGGTCGCCAACCTATCGTGGGGCACATGTAGACAAATAACTATTCATTCGGCTCTGGCGTTCCTGGGTGGAGTTTGCATGTTCTCCCCGTGCCTGTGTGGCTTTTCTCCGGGTTTCCTCCCACACTCCCAAAAAGATGCATGGCAGGCTAACAGAACACTCGAAATGGTCTCTAGGTGTATTTGATTCAAGAAAATGTTTGTTTTTTTTCAGTTTTAGCGTCCATAATTTATGATCACCTCTGATTCTGTTGACCTTCAGTAACAGACAGCCCAGCTCCACCTCCTCCGCCTCCACCAGAGGAAATGGGTGTGTTTGATGAGCCCTCGCCCCCACCTCCTCCTCCGCCTGTCGACTATGAAGAAGAGGAGGCTGCGGTTGTCCATTACAGTGACCCCTATGCCGATGGAGATCCCCAGTGGGCCCCGAAGGCCTATTTAGAGAAAGGTATGTCAAAAAACAACCTGGTTTCGGGAGGGTGTGGGGCGGGGGGGTTGTTTCACCTTCGTTGAAGATTATTTTTTGTCATTTTTATAGTTGTGGCCATCTACGACTACAGCAAAGACAAAGAGGATGAGCTGTCCTTCATGGAAGGAGCCATCATTTACATTATCAAGAAGAACGACGACGGCTGGTTCGAAGGCGTCTGCAACGGCGTCACCGGACTCTTCCCGGGAAACTACGTCGAGTCCATCATGCACTATGCTGATTAGCGGGAAGGAAAAAAAAAAAACCAACCCGCAATGCTAAGGTAAAACAGGGAAGGTGTATAGATGAATGCAGCTCTTACAGCTGTCATCTCTCCTTTTTCGATGGAAGCGCCACGGCAAAATGTTTGGGAATAACAGTCTACCACTTTGGCTCGAGAGAAGCACAATGGCCGCCGAAGCTTTTCGAAGCGCCCGTTCTGTTAGTTTTACACTGTTGACATGAAGGGAGGAGATGAAAGCGTTTCAGAGTGCTGCCACGGCGGCAGCGCTTTTGATTCCCAACTTCAATTCTCTGCCACACGAGAAATGAGAAGGGTGAATATTTGTCAATGTTTGCGTTCATATGTTAGTGCAGCACAGCCCTGATCACATTTGCCGTGTTCAAACCCGACCGGCTCTTCCACAAGGTGCTGCATCACTGTGAATTCAACTTATCATTGCGTCGCCGCGCCATCTTGCGCCGTAGACCACGCGGACTGGCCACGTTGCCTGCAAATTCCATTCTACCTGATCAAGACTGAAATACAGAAAAAAAAAAACAGGTCAATAAGTGCATTAGCACGCGACTGAATGTCAATCTTCTCATGTTACAGAGGGAAGAAGGCAACCTCACCTTTCAGGGATTTGTTGTGATATCACCTAAAACACTGAAAATGTTTTTAGTAGAAGATCTGCAGTGGGCAGGAAAACGTCCATTTTCGACCACTTTTTTTTTTGTTCCGAGTAAACTTGAGCTTACACTGGTTGACTTTTCAGCGAGAGGCAGGCTACCTACTGCTCTGATTGCCTCTCGATGATTGAACACGTGTCACCAACCGTCGACCCAGCACACCCGTTTTATGAATCGGAGGAAATAAGACGAAACGGCATCGAAAGAAACACAAGCACAGAAAGAACCCTACGCGGAAAGGTCTGAGCCCAGATTCGAGCCCAGAGCTTTTAGTTGTGAATCCGACTGGCGAGCCGCATCTGTAACCGTGCCACGAATGGAGGAAAAAAAATAACACGATGTCAGCAGTGACTCGATCTTCTAAAAGTCCACATTTTCTAATGTTTGAGATGATATTCGTAGAATCCCTTTAAAACTGGTCAACCGGGTTGATGTAGAATATAAAAAACAAACAAACAAAACAAGACACTCTTTCGTCTGCTCTAACTTGTACATAAAGTGTGACGTGAGGCACTAACAGTAGGGTAAAGTGCATTTGTCTGTGTGTGAAAACTCCTTGTGAATTTCCATCAGTTTCCATACAGGCGGCGCCAAGAGTCGATGACACATTTGTGATTCTTTTCATTTGTACGTGCGCATTTTCTTCATCGGCCACGTTGCCGTCGAACTTGTACAGTGGGAACCGTCAGTGATATTTCTCACCGCCGCCGCATATGACTAATGTGCTGTCCAGCCACTGTAGCAAAGTTGTGTCTCGTCTTGAAGTCAGTGAAGGAGTCGAGTGTGCGTCAGGTCACCACGTATCAATAGCTGCACTGCTTTTTCTTTTATTTTTTTTTCTCCGACTGCATCACACAAGTCCAGAATTCTGCCGCAAAGCCGTTGCCTGCCGGTCGAGCGCTTGCTGTTGTGGTGCTTTCCATCGGTGCTGAACCGCAGCAATCGTCAACCCAAACAACCTCGACTCAAAGGAGAAATGTAACAAGGGCGCCTTGTTTGTCGGTTCATTTTGCAGTGGGAGAAGAGTCGGCCATTTTGATTGTAATCGTCTTTACAATGTTGTGAATGTAGTTGATCTACTGTCAGAGCGGCACGATTGAAACAAAGTACACGCTGTATGGACAGAAGTATTGGAACACCCTTTTCCTAACTCTACCTTCCAGTCGGAGGTATCGAATTGCAGTATCGAGAGCCCTAGGGGTGCGGTTGAACTCCCAAGTGATCAAGTGAGTCATTTGGCAGCGATACTTCTTTCCATATAGTGTATGTCATGAGCTACATGGAAAATCCCCAATGCAGCACATAGCATGACTCTTCACATACTGTTAATGGAAAAAAACAAAAAAAACAATGCCCGGTTTTGGCGCTGTAGTGTCTGTGGCTCCTCCGCCTCCTCCGATGGTCCAGCTGACACCACAGATCCCTCTGACCGGCTTTGTGGCTAGAATGCAGGAGAGCAGTAAGTACTCAGACAATGTGTTGCCGCTGTGTGTTTAACTGCAATAAACGTGTATAGGCAGCTACGACGTATGTAAACGGGTTTTGGAAGTGTGAGTAGAAACACATTCCTCACACACTCTCAGAGCATTCAATGTATCTCAGCGTGCACATGCTGCTTAACATGGACTCTGCTTGCTTGGCGACTTGAACACTCATACCTCTGCTTGCACTGTGTGCTGAGTCCTTGGGATGTCTGTCTGTTGCCATGGCGATGGATCACATAAAGCGGGGCGACCTGTTCTCGCTCCGTTGAGGGGCGCAAATGTGACCTGACGCCGATTTCCCCGTCCACCATCAGACTGTCTGTCGGAAAAAGAATTTGATGTTGATCATCTCCAGTAAAACAAATTTCTGGACCGTTATAATGTGTGCTGGAGATCCACAGTAGACGCTCACGCTACAACATGCCCCAGATTTTCAACAAATTAACTCTGTCGCCCTCTTCTGAGCAGAAAGATCACTGCATCGTCCTTTCAATTCATCTTCGACTTTCACGAGGTGCCCGCAGATTTGATATTGTTGGACTAAATGGTTACACGCCGGTCTGGTCGCCAACCTATCGTGGGGCACATGTAGACAAATAACTATTCATTCGGCTCTGGCGTTCCTGTGTGGAGTTTACATGTTCTCCCTGTGCCTGTGTGGCTTTTCTCCGGGTTTCCTCCCACACTCCTAAAAAGATGCATGGCAGGCTAACAGAACACTCGAAATGGTCTCTAGGTGTATTTGATTCAAGAAAATGTTTGTTTTTTTTCAGTTTTAGCGTCCATAATTTATGATCACCTCTGATTCTGTTGACCTTCAGTAACAGACAGCCCAGCTCCACCTCCTCCGCCTCCACCAGAGGAAATGGGTGTGTTTGATGAGCCCTCGCCCCCACCTCCTCCTCCGCCTGTCGACTATGAAGAAGAGGAGGCTGCGGTTGTCCATTACAGTGACCCCTATGCCGATGGAGATCCCCAGTGGGCCCCGAAGGCCTATTTAGAGAAAGGTATGTCAAAAAACAACCTGGTTTCGGGAGGGTGTGGGGCGGGGGGGTTGTTTCACCTTCGTTGAAGATTATTTTTTGTCATTTTTATAGTTGTGGCCATCTACGACTACAGCAAAGACAAAGAGGATGAGCTGTCCTTCATGGAAGGAGCCATCATTTACATTATCAAGAAGAACGACGACGGCTGGTTCGAAGGCGTCTGCAACGGCGTCACCGGACTCTTCCCGGGAAACTACGTCGAGTCCATCATGCACTATGCTGATTAGCGGGAAGGAAAAAAAAAAAACCAACCCGCAATGCTAAGGTAAAACAGGGAAGGTGTATAGATGAATGCAGCTCTTACAGCTGTCATCTCTCCTTTTTCGATGGAAGCGCCACGGCAAAATGTTTGGGAATAACAGTCTACCACTTTGGCTCGAGAGAAGCACAATGGCCGCCGAAGCTTTTCGAAGCGCCCGTTCTGTTAGTTTTACACTGTTGACATGAAGGGAGGAGATGAAAGCGTTTCAGAGTGCTGCCACGGCGGCAGCGCTTTTGATTCCCAACTTCAATTCTCTGCCACACGAGAAATGAGAAGGGTGAATATTTGTCAATGTTTGCGTTCATATGTTAGTGCAGCACAGCCCTGATCACATTTGCCGTGTTCAAACCCGACCGGCTCTTCCACAAGGTGCTGCATCACTGTGAATTCAACTTATCATTGGGTCGCCGCGCCATCTTGCGCCGTAGACCACGCGGACTGGCCACGTTGCCTGCAAATTCCATTCTACCTGATCAAGACTGAAATACAGAAAAAAAAAAACAGGTCAATAAGTGCATTAGCACGCGACTGAATGTCAATCTTCTCATGTTACAGAGGGAAGAAGGCAACCTCACCTTTCAGGGATTTGTTGTGATATCACCTAAAACACTGAAAATGTTTTTAGTAGAAGATCTGCAGTGGGCAGGAAAACGTCCATTTTCGACCACTTTTTTTTTTGTTCCGAGTAAACTTGAGCTTACACTGGTTGACTTTTCAGCGAGAGGCAGGCTACCTACTGCTCTGATTGCCTCTCGATGATTGAACACGTGTCACCAACCGTCGACCCAGCACACCCGTTTTATGAATCGGAGGAAATAAGACGAAACGGCATCGAAAGAAACACAAGCACAGAAAGAACCCTACGCGGAAAGGTCTGAGCCCAGATTCGAGCCCAGAGCTTTTAGTTGTGAATCCGACTGGCGAGCCGCATCTGTAACCGTGCCACGAATGGAGGAAAAAAAATAACACGATGTCAGCAGTGACTCGATCTTCTAAAAGTCCACATTTTCTAATGTTTGAGATGATATTCGTAGAATCCCTTTAAAACTGGTCAACCGGGTTGATGTAGAATATAAAAAACAAACAAACAAAACAAGACACTCTTTCGTCTGCTCTAACTTGTACATAAAGTGTGACGTGAGGCACTAACAGTAGGGTAAAGTGCATTTGTCTGTGTGTGAAAACTCCTTGTGAATTTCCATCAGTTTCCATACAGGCGGCGCCAAGAGTCGATGACACATTTGTGATTCTTTTCATTTGTACGTGCGCATTTTCTTCATCGGCCACGTTGCCGTCGAACTTGTACAGTGGGAACCGTCAGTGATATTTCTCACCGCCGCCGCATATGACTAATGTGCTGTCCAGCCACTGTAGCAAAGTTGTGTCTCGTCTTGAAGTCAGTGAAGGAGTCGAGTGTGCGTCAGGTCACCACGTATCAATAGCTGCACTGCTTTTTCTTTTATTTTTTTTTCTCCGACTGCATCACACAAGTCCAGAATTCTGCCGCAAAGCCGTTGCCTGCCGGTCGAGCGCTTGCTGTTGTGGTGCTTTCCATCGGTGCTGAACCGCAGCAATCGTCAACCCAAACAACCTCGACTCAAAGGAGAAATGTAACAAGGGCGCCTTGTTTGTCGGTTCATTTTGCAGTGGGAGAAGAGTCGGCCATTTTGATTGTAATCGTCTTTACAATGTTGTGAATGTAGTTGATCTACTGTCAGAGCGGCACGATTGAAACAAAGTACACGCTGTATGGACAGAAGTATTGGAACACCCTTTTCCTAACTCTACCTTCCAGTCGGAGGTATCGAATTGCAGTATCGAGAGCCCTAGGGGTGCGGTTGAACTCCCAAGTGATCAAGTGAGTCATTTGGCAGCGATACTTCTTTCCATATAGTGTATGTCATGAGCTACATGGAAAATCCCCAATGCAGCACATAGCATGACTCTTCACATACTGTTAATGGAAAAAAACAAAAAAAACAATGCCCGAGCTAACTTGCTGTCTGATGCCATCATACAATCATTGACAGCGCTCATCATAAATGAGTACAACCCGACGGGTTCCTTTCTGACTCAAACTTAATCGACCGTAGATATAAATTTGAATTCACAAGGTTTCCAACTGCGCTGAGTCAACTATTCATCGGAATCTGAAAACGGGGGTGTACACGTTTATGTTGAGCACTGTATATTAAAGGGGCTTAATTGTGAATTTTTATTCAAAAAAAATTAAGAAAAGTGGAATGCCTTTTATGTTCATATGGAACATTTTCATAAAAAAAAAACATGCTGCCAATTCAGTATTTATTCATCCACTTTGCATGAACATTTGTCAACATTTCCTGTGAACACATCACACATACGATTGTACGTTTCCATCATGCGGTGACTTGTGCGGGGAAACAAAAATTACTTTTCTATGTATTTCTAGCTTTGCATTCCACTCGTTTTTACATCTACTGTCTGTTTGGAGCAGCGGACAAATGTTTGCGCACACTTTCTATGTCAAGGGTTTATTTATACTTTTTCATAGAGAAATCATGTGACAACCACTTATGTGCAGAACTTTGTAATGTTTATCACATAACGTCATTTCTGGGTATCACAAGTGTAGACGCCCATTTCTTTTTTATGTGTCTTTTGTATGATGATGGGGGGAGATTGGTAACTTAAGTATTCATGAGAAGAGAACGGAATATTCGTCTTCTCTCGGTTTGTATATAGCTGTTGTTCATTGAAATTCATGTACAGTCTTTTTGTAATAAAAAATTCATGGGGGGGAAAAAGTGATTTGTGTCATGTTAATTATTGAGAATCTTTGACGTCATTTTACATTGTGCCCGAGTATGATTGGAATAAAAAAAAGTTCCAGGGTTTCAATGCAGGAAGATACCAAGTAGATACGGTTCAGTCAAAAAAAAAAAGTTTGGGCAACTCTGCAGTTGCGTCATGTTGGACGCTTACTTGTAGTTTCCTTTAAATCCAGCAGAGGGCAGAGTAAATTAAGCTAGGTTGCACTGAAGCTTTGGAAGTCGCCGAGCATTACAAGAATGGCTTCTTTTAGTCAAAGACACTAAAAGCATTTTCTTTTATGAAGGCAGTAGTTCATTAACGACAACAAATGTGTGGCAAAAGTGTAAAAAAAATCACCAAGTAACATTGTAAATGGCGTTTATCAGATGGGAACGCTGTTAGATAACGCTTTTAAAAAAATCTGTACAATACAATACATGCTGATTTATATAGCGCTTTCACAAAAGCGGCAGCTGTAACAAAGCGCTTAACAAAACAGTTAACAAAAAGTAAAATAATAAACACAACACAAAACATAAAACACGGACAGTCGTGCAGTCCTAACCAACCAGATCCGTCGAATATATTGATGATGGATGCATCTATTTCTGATGTACGTTTAATTACCATCAATTAACCCATTTTCGGTTTTATTGGTTTTACTGTTTTTAATTTTATGTTCGAAATACATATCATGAAAAAATAGTATGCTGCGGCACACCCGCGACCCATGTGAGGATACGCGGATGAGAAAATGGAGGGGTGGAAGGATAAAACATTAGTAGCCGCAAACACGTGGTATTTGTGTCACTGTTCTTCATCCGACTTGGTTTTCTTTCATCAGGCACACTTCTAAACGACGCTAGTAATGCCAAACTTTCCATTCAAATGAGAAGTGTGTCTGACTTTCATTTACGAGAACAGTGTGTTGTTTTACACCATCATTTTTTTTTTTTGGCTCCCAGGCAGCAAAGCATAGAATGGATCAAATCCGGTCAAGTGGTATTAGTTTAAATCCGTTTGTTTCCGCAACTCTGAGAATCTAATCACAACTATGTTTGAACAAAGTGCAGTTACAGCATGTGGCATGGAGGAGTTCACCGCAATGACGTTTATGGCTTATGTCATGATGATGCCTTATCCTAGTCTTTGGACCGCTCTCATTCAAGCTTATGTGCACAATAATGAATCAAATCTCGGGCTGTGATTGCCTCAGTCAGATGTATGCAATGCTTTTCTTGGCGAGTCACTCTTATACAATAAGAGGCTTATACGCTTTAGACGGAATCTGTGGCCATGACCCATGGTCAAATCCAGATGCGATGACCTCACATCACTGTGTCACACTAGATTTTTATTTTTTTTTGTATCTCAAAGGCTTCCAGGGGTGACCAGATCATTCCCGGATTGGCGAGGTACATTACAATCAGCCAATCACCTCCTGTAACCTTCCCCAACTTCCCCAACTAAATCATCCATGCAGCAGCGTGTGGCTCGAGCTCATCTCACGTGGTCATGAGAAAGAATGTGACTCAAGTTAATTCGTGTCAAACTGCCTCGGGTTTTCTCTCAATACAAAATGACCCGTGCGCTATTTACGCACGGATATCAACATCGAGACGGTAAACAATCAAAGTTGTTGAGCTTTCATTTTGAAATTGTCGGACTGTAAAAAGTGGGACAGCCACTACAGCGTTAGCATCGCGTTCCGTACCATTCCGGATCAAGAGGCAGGTTCCTGCATTTCTTCAAGTGTTATTGGAGGTCACACACATACAGTACTTGAGCTTATAGACGTTTTTTTTTTTTTTCTCGCTATTTGGACATTGCTATTGAAGAGAAAACAAAGCCTGCATTGTCGTAGCGTGCTACACATACAATGAAATGGGGCTGCGACTATAAGTAGGCGCGTTGATGAATGCAAAATAGCATGGAACCATAAATAGAATCAATAAAGTACTGTTACAGCGTGGAAATAGTATGATAGATGTTAGCTGCAAGTGTGATGAATTTCAGTTATTTCCAGAGTTAAGCAAGTAGAAAATAATGTTTACTGGAGCCACTAATAAAACGAAGGGGTGGGACAAAATAACGAAAGCGTTCAACAGGTTCCACATCTGCAGATTGACATCCCGCAGGGTGCACAGCTGCTTATGATACAAACCGAGAACTGAACTGAAACCATTTTTTTCTTCTTTTTTGTTTTAATCGCTCCGAGACATTTTTTTTTCTACTTTACTCTTACTCTGTTGCTGCAGCTCTCTATCCATCCACGGTCTGAGCAACAAGTTGAGTGGCAACCACTGAATACATGCAGTGAAAGTTTGATGCATTTTGCATGGATACGAGTTCACACACATTCTCTGTACTGTAATCAACAGCTTTTTTTTTTTTTGGTTGTTTCATGTTCTTTTTGATCCAAAATAAGAAGCATAGGTCCCTGAATATAGCTCAGGCATTGATGGCCTTGAAAATGTTCCCTCCCCTCTTGGGCCTCATTTTGTTCATATACACTATTAACACACGGTCCATTAAACTAGAAGGCGGTTTGGTGAGATTCCTATGAAAGTGGAATATCGTAAATAGCATTTATATATACAGTGGGCGAGAACTACCACACTCGCATGAAAACCAATCAAATGTTTCCCTTTCACCCTTTCGATGCGCCACCTGTTTCTATATTTGGCATAATACGGCAAACTTGTAATTCGCTGCCCCGAGCGTCGACTAATCAAAGCACATGTTGCTCTTAAATCCCACTGCCTCATTAAAACGCTTGCTGCTGCTGCTGCTGCTCTCTCATTCTGTCGTCTCGCAAACGAACCGCCATAGAACCGACGGCAAGCAAACCCAGCCCAGAGCGTAGTATTTGAAGAGTGTTTTATTGAGACTTTACTGCATGAAAGGAGTCCCAAAGTGTTTCCTGCATGCAGTAAAATCAACATGTTTCCCCTTTTGTGTGGTTGAGAAGCTTCTCGCTGTTTTCTCATTACTCTGCAGTGGCTGCTATGAAACATAGCTTGATGGGGAGGAAAATTTAACTCTTGAATAGGCTCCGGAGCGACAGTAAGTAGTGCACTGTACATAGTGATACTCCCTGTTCATATCAAATTGTACAAATGTGGGCTTTTGTGTGCGCCTGTGTGTGAAAGAGGGACGTCGAAAACGTGACCAAAAATATCGATTCACTTTTTATGTAGAAATGTGCAAATGCGAAAGGGAGACACGCGTAGCTAAGGGAAACAAACGCTTTGCACACATTTATGCAAAAAACTTTCAAGAGTGTTTTGTGCGAGGATGATCTGCTGCAACTAAGTACTAAGGGAAACAAACGCTTTGCACACATTTATGCAAGAAACTTTCAGGAGTGTTTTGTGTGAGGTGTTTTGGGTTGAAAATTAAGTTTGCACTCTCATCTGCTGCAACTAAGTGTACAACTGACAAGAAAGACACTCAAAACATAAGTCACTTTTTAAAGGGAAAGTCACATATACGCTTTTACACATTTTTTTCCTGCACGCTTCTTGCTCATAAGTATCTTCTCCAAGCACAAAACCCGACTCTTGACTGTTTTGTCAGATATCTGGTAGCAGGCTAATTTAGAGCAGAGCAGCCCCGAAGGATGCAGTATGTTTTGTGGTGTGACTTGGCAGAGTGGCATGTCCGGGAAAGCGACGGGTTAATTTAAGACTGGAAGCAAAAGCTGTTGCCAATTAGGTACAGCGAACGCCACATGTGGGCCATGCGTGCATGCTTTTCCCCAACAAGGAGCAAAAGGGGGCAGAGACCATCCAGAGCACTACGGCTCCAAATCAGTTGCTCATTACATCGATGGACCGTTACCAAGGGAAGACATACCAAAGATAAAACAAACCTGACGGCTCAACACCGAAGACGACGAGAACCTTTCGCAGAGTTCTACTTCCAGAATCTCAACATGGCACATATTTCTGCGGTGCTTTTACTCTGTCTCACTCTCTTACCGAACAGAATTGAAAGCGCTTCGGAAATATGCTCGGGGCCTCGATGCCTCTCCAACCAGGACTGGAGCGCAGCGCAAGGGCGGACCGACACTCGCGCGGCAGCGTCAAGGCCGCAGCTTCACCTCTCGACACAATCCAGGCAAGGGCAAGCCTACGCCAATTTCTACCACCAGGACGCTCGTTACGGCCATCACCAGACCAACGGCCACCATCACAACAGAGGCTTTGCGCAACCAACCGGTCCTGATGGCACAAGAAGGACCAACCCGAGAACGATCACCGCCGAGGTGTTTCATCCCGGCTGCGCCGGCGGAACCTGCCCGACCGCCGTCAACCGTCGACCGACAACCGATGACAGGGATGCGTCACGGGAATGCAAAGGGAATGAGTGCAGCCGCCAGAAACCAAAACCTTGCCTTGGCTGCAATGCACAAAGGGGAGAAGACGCCGGAGGGAATTCTTCGCCGGTTCACGTAAGAGACAGAGCAGCGCAATTTGCGCAGGAGCGGTCAGACGGCGGCGCGTGGATACAGTTGACATGTGACATGAAATCAGGTTGGTATCAAAATCATCAAGCGATTTTACTTATTGTCATGGTACGAGAACTGCATCAAAAATGACTTGCTGACCAAGACCGGGTTTATCTTTGCTTGGCAATGTCACAGTATGAGCATGAGTGGTGGTCTCGAACCTTTTCTGATCGACACCTGAGGGTTGTGATCTTTGTTTTGGCAGATTGGGTTAAAACTCGCACTACAAGGTGGAAAAACAGGGCTGCAGACCACACGGTGGCAGGCAGTGAGTGAGTTTCGGACTCGGGCCTTCAGTGGCAATTTAAGTGATCTATTCTACCTCTTCATAACAGCATCACATCACAAAAAAACTCCAAAACAAAACAAACCAAAAACGCTATATACCGGTAATGCGAAAAACACATCTAAAACTGTCAGCATTATCTTTCATCACCTCGAAACAACTCCAAAGGAGTTGAGGACAAACGTGTACCCATTCTGGAACTGGACGACCGATGCTTTGAAAGACGAGTGAGTTCACGTTGTACTTTTTAACTCTTAGATGCAAATGGGTCAACAATTAATTTATCAGGTAAAAGTGAGGACGAACACCTTCCCATTCACTGATTGCGTCGCGTCCAGGCCGAGCTGCTGTACCTGGTGTGGTTTGCGAAGGGGGGAAAATCCTTCACGTGGCCTCTTGCCTCTCTCTCGCCGCAGGGAGCAACGACGTTCCTTCCAACGACGCGATCATCCTGCAGCTGCAGCTGTCCAAGGACCAAGAGAAGGTTGTGGAGGCCTTGAAGAGTCAGCGGGAAGAAGTCAGAGAGATGCATCGGCTCTTCAGCGAGCAACAGGAGGAGCTGCTCCACCAGCAGAGAGAAATCCTGGCGCAACAGAGGAAAATGCACGACTACATGGAGCAAGTGAGATGTGACCGGATACGCGTCGGAATGATCATCGGTTCCGCTCACCTGATTGGATGGTTGTGTTCAAGGTCAAGGCACAGTATAACATCCTATTGGACACCGTCAAGCAAATGTCCATGCAGAACCTCCAGGAGGAGCTGGACAGCCAAAGGGAAGTCTCGAGTGAGCCCGGCGGCCCGCATGGACTTCAGCAGGCCCTCTCTTTGCACAAGGTGGACATGGAAGCCAGCGTCATGGAGGTAAACGTCCACCTCCATTCGTCATAATAAACTGCAGCGTATGCCATACGCGGTTTCGTGTATTCCAGTGCGATCACGCTCAGATTTGGCCCAAACCGTGTTTGATGCCCAGCAGGTGGGCCATTCGCTCGTGACTTGCGGGAGATGCGGCCCCGAGGAATACTGTGACTTCAGCGGTGGTCATCCACGCTGTGAAAAATGCACCGTCTGTCCCGCCGGCTTCTTCCTGGTGGCGCAGTGTTCGGTCCACGCCGATCGAATCTGTCAGGTGAGACCGAAGCGGTTGAATGGGTCAAAACGGAGAGAAAGTACCGGAAACGGCTTTTTGTGTAAGTGAACAATTTGTGGTTGCAGGACAGAGATGAATGCCTTGAGCTCGCTGACCTTTGCGAGGACCAACATAAATGTGTCAACACACCAGGTAACGCTGACAAATGACAAAACACTTTCACAAATCAACTACATTTGATTGACAGAGAAGTAGGAATTCGACAAAATCTCGACTCTCTACTTTTTTGTTTAAATTCACCGGGGGGAGCTAGAGAGAGATTTGATTGACAGAGAAGTAGGAATTCGACAAAATCTCGATCGTCTCTCTACTTTTTTGTTTAAATTCACCGGCGGGGGAGCTAGAGAGAGAAGAAATGGTTGTGATTTGAATTGACTAACTGCACGTGTTCAGGACTTCTGCGGCAGAATGTGAAACAGGGAACATGAACGACGATGATACAAGCGATTCGGCGATGCCAGACATTCCTGATCTATGGCGTCGTCCGCTTCAAGAATGTTTTGTGCCAAACATGTTGTGCCTCATGTTAGTCTAAAACAGGGGTGTCAAACTCATTTCACATGGTGGGCCACATACGGCCTCGGTAGATGTCAAGTGGGCCGGGACCATTAAATGCTATAAATAACCAAAATAATATGTCTTTCCTTTGTTTTGGTCTAAAGAAGCACAAGAACATTAGGAAAATGTTGACATTTAATGAACACTGAAAATTTAATGAACGTGCATATAAAATCTAAATGTAATCCCTGCCTACACCTTACAAACTAAGGAAAGTGCTATTAAATGTGTAAATGTGAGAGTGCTGTTGATAGCGTCCGCTGTGTTGAGTCTGTCTCAGTGACAGACTGAGGCGGCTGTTGTCTTCTTCTCTGATCAAAACAATGTTGTCTTCTACTCTGATGAAAACCGTGTGTCCCCTAGCGGATACTCCATGAATTGCACCTAATTAAAATTATTAATTGCGTGTCTTTTATGCATTTTTCTCACTTTTAAATTATCCCACGGGCCTGATCGAACCTCCCTACGGGCCGTATGTTCGACACCCCTGGTCTAAAAAAAAACCCACCAACTTCAGGCATTCAAAAATTCTTGTCCTTTCGATGGCATAAAAGCCTGAGCCAACACGGGTGCTTGACAGAGTTTCTTTGGTATTTAGACGGCAATTGCACATCTGCACATCCATCAATGTTTTGAGTGGTGCCCCTTTTATTCCCAGGTGGTTTTAGATGTCAAGGAATGACAGAGCGAGACGCCAGAACCGGCATGTGCGGCCACGACTATTTCTACAACTTGGACATGGACGAGTGTCAGGCCTGCGCCGAGTGTGAAGGACAACCAGCGGCATCGCGATGTACATTTACGACAGACACCGTCTGCTCCGGATATCTCGCCGGTGAGAGTTTCCTCTCTCTTTCCTGGACCGGAGATGTGAGTCTGCCCGACACCAGGGGCCACGCGATGAGCCTGGCCTCGCCGGGCGTGCAGCTTCGCATCCGGGCGGGAGACCGCACGAACTTGGCCTCGGCCGAGGACGGACACCTGGTGATGAAGAAGCACGGGCTGGTGTGGCTGGAGCAGAGCCTTTCTGTGAACCACGGCTGCCGCAGCTTCGTTCAGGTGTGTTTTCACGTCAACGCCAGCGACGGCTCTGAAAGCCGTGACCTCAGCGGTGTCAGAATTGAGCAACGGGAAGCGAGGGCTTTCCAGGGCGTCAGCATCAGCGCCGTAGCGGAGGTCGCCCCGGGTCACGTGATCTCCACTTCCCTTTGGAGCGCTAACCAACACTGCAACCGGAGCGATGAAAATTTGTGGCTTTTCGAGCCCTCGGCCGCTTCGCTGAGCTTCATGTGGCTGTCCCACGATACCGGCGCCGTCGCCATGACGGCGCAGGCCGCGCTGTCGGCTCACTACCACACGAACCATCGGCCGATCTTTCGTATCACCTCCACTTCGGACCCTTACGTGGTGGTTCCGACCCACGACGGCCGCGGGATACGTTTTGCAGAAAGCGGTACCGTGCGCTTTGTATTTCAGCAGGCGTTGTACTCCATGGGCCAGGCATGTGTGAGCGAGGGCTTCCAAATGTTGGCGTACCTCAATCGTAACGGGAGCGTTTTGGAGCTTTGCCGGACCTTCAAACCAGGTGTCCACTATCGCGACACTTCCATCTCTCTCTCCGGAGCGACTGAAGTTGGTTCCGGAGACACGTTGGCCTTTGAGATTCTGTCTCCTGCGCAGTGCAATGTCCGTTTCTTTAGCGATGACGCAGGCGTCAGTGGCCTCAGCTTGGTTTGGGTTCCCGCTGCCATCTCCGCCTCCATTTATGTCTCCGTAGCTCAAACTCCCTCAGGAGCCGTCCGAAACAAGCCTCTGTTCTTCCATCAGAAGAGTCCCAGGGTGTCCCAAATGGGGCTGTCGGAGAAGGGCGCCGCTAAACCCAGCCAAGATTTGCTCTTCAGGGAGAGCGGCACTGCCAATGTGGCTCTGGACTTAAAACTGATTCACTCTTGCAGCCTGCTCAAGGTGACTCTACTCCAACTAAATGACCCTGGAGCAGGCTGGGAGGCAAAGGGCGCACGGCCCACCCCCCTGGCCCAACATGTCGGCGGACAAATGCCTGATGGTAGCCAGTGGGCCAGCGTAAGCCTGCGGGCATCTTTCCAGGTGCACAATGGCACAACGGTGTTCTTCACGCTGGACTGTGTACGAGGGCGAGTCAACCAGGTCAGCCCCCACGCAGGAAGCGGAGTGTCAGTCCTCTGGGTGTCTGCATAACATCACAACTCTGACCCGATTTCACCACGTGGATTGCATTTCAGCGGACTGAAAGCCACAAAAAGAACAGACACATTTTTGCTATAAATTATAATGACATTCAGACAAACAAGTCGAGCAGTTGAAAAGTTTGCCTTGTCTTTACGAGTAGTCATTTTTGTCCACAAGATGATTTGTTGAGCTCATTATTGTTGGCTCAGAATATCTAAATACTGTTGGGCGTTGAAGTGGGTTGAGGTCGGGCCTCTCAAATTCAGCATTTTTTTTTCTCAACAGAACAGAAATCTGGTTTCCCCAAACTGTTTGAATTAAGTTGTAACATGAAGAATTGATCGTATTTACTTGGATGGGTGACAATACAGTTCATCATCCATCTATCCATCCATGATCTGAACTGCTTCTCCTCACGAGGGTCGCAGGCGTGCTGGAGCCTATTCCAGCTGTCTTCGGGCACACCCTGAACTGATTGCTGAGCCCATCGCAGGGCGCACATAGAAAAACAACTATCCGTGCTCACATTCGCACCAAGGGACTATTTTGAGTGCTCCATTAGCCTGCCATGGATGTTTTTTGGACTGGGGTAGGAAACCAGAATACCCAGAGAAAGCCCACGCAGGCACGGGGAGAACATGCAAACTCCAAACGGGAAGGTCGGAGCCACAATCGAACCCTGCGTACTTTGCGGCGGACGTGCTCACCAGTTGACTACGTGCAGCCTATATCCATCCATTCATTTTCTCACCCGCTTCTCCTCATAAGGGTCGCGGGCGTGCCGGAGCCTATTCCAGCAGGCTTCGGGCAGCAAGCGGGGTCATCGCAGGTCACACCCATCGACGAACAACCAATCGCGCTCACAATCCCACCTAGGGACAATTGAGAATGTTCCATTAGCCTGCCATGCATGTTTTTGAAATGTGGGCGGGAACCAGTGCGATTTATTTTATTTTATTTTTTTCCACCCCATTCATATCATTTGTTATCCATCTATTGCTACACTGCCACTTCTGAATCGTGTCGCCTCTAATCTAACATGTAGCGTGATTTAGCAGCCACGAAAGGAAAACATGCCGTAGCGTTGGGTAATACCACAACGGTTGTTGACTTTTAAGTAATATAGCCCTTCTGGCCACGTTTCCTGCTGTCAAGCCCCCTCACCCCCTCAACCCCCCTACAAAAAAAAAAGTAGTTGTTGTGAACATGTGTTTCATGTTAGTCACCATTTTCTAATGTGAATATCCACTGCATGCCTTGTTTAAAGGCTGCGCTCTGCCTCTTAAACAGACTCACGTGTTCCACAAAGGTCGCGCTAACGTGCAAATGTCTTCGGGGGACAGCTTCTTATCATACGCCACATTAAGATGTAACTATCATTTAGCACAGCAAAGAAGTACTGCATTTATATTTGATAGCGATGCAAATAAAATGTAAATCAATTAAATCAATCTGTTTTGCGCCATAATTCTTGTCAAAACATTCCAGGTGGTACCGATTACACAGGAAAAGCAAACGAGCTCATTTCTCATGAGTTGAAATGACATGAAATGATTAGTTCTCAACCCCGCAGTGGCCCTCCGACTAACCTCCTATTTCCCCCTGCGCTAAATTGCTAAGGCATGAAATCAAAAGTTCAAATGCTTATGAAAACCAGTTGAGCATTTGATGTGCAGCGACTTGTGAAAAACCCTAATTCGTCATCACAAATATACGATCGTCCTAACTTTGGACTGTGAGCCACATGCTGCTTTACCAAGTCTGAAGACCTGTTCACTTTGTGATTCCTCGACAGGACATTGGGTAGAAGTGCAAAATATAAAGGCTGTACAGATATTTCATTCAAACATACCTGCAGCTGAGGACTTATGACAGCTCAAAAGCAGACTGGAAAGTCTAACATGTTACAGAGGAGACTGACTTTCACCCCTCTCCTCTTCTGCTGATCGTCCCCACATCTTGAAAGCAGGTCACATTACGCTGCAGATGCCTCTAATGTGATGTCACATTCAATGGCATATTAGAAGCTGGGGAAATGGGGAGGGCCTGGGGGGCATTGAAATAAATGTTTGGTGGGGTTTTCAGAAGATGAAACGATCAAACTGGTCATGATTTATGATGTCACAAGAACACACGCATAAAGGTGTTTTGCTGCCGTCTTGTGGCCAGCTTTTGCCCCTGCAACTGTAAAAATCACAATTAAAAGGCACATATTAGGGAAACCTGCCCTTTGTTTTGTACCCAAATAGTTGGGTGTCAAGAATGTCTGCCCACCCAAGAAGAGTAAAATTAAACTACCAGGTCAATCTGCAGTTATCTGTCCATTTCTGAAAATGTGTTTGTGAGTGAGCCCTTCCATCCATTATGACGTAACCGTGTGATTAATTTGATAATAACCGCCCCTACAAACTACAGTTTAAAAAAAAAAAAAAACGTATTAAACTAGGCTGGCCTGGTTCCAGAGTGAAAAACAAACTTTGCCATGGCTCTATCAGTCAAAAGTTTAGCAGAGCTGCCTGGCATTAGCTAACAGTGCTACCAGCATTGGCCCCTAAGAATGTTTGTCACTCAGTGACGTGGGTTTGGGATACATTTTGTGTTGCGTGCCACACTGCTACGTTAACAGACCATTAAACAACTTGAGATACTTAGCTCCGTTTTAATTTCTGTATTACACTTTCCATGTCAATAGAATACACCGTGACACAGTCTTATTACAGTAGCCACTTTCATTTGAATAACATACGCTTGCATACATAGACTTCAGTGAGCGCAATTGTCTTGTTCAGTGTTGCCTTACCAGCAGTGTCCAACCATCCTAAAAGCACAAATTCTCTAGTGTTGTGAGTGCCTCAAATTAGAAAGTGAGCAACAATATGAAAATTGTCATTGTGTACCATTGCGAAATCAAGTCATACGACTGCAATTTGTTAACTATGATTAAAGAGGGCTTAAAACTTGACAGGGAATTAACAAAACTGTGCAGCTAAACAGTTACTGAAGTTACTGCTGATTTCATGTGGCCAGTCGACACTCAAGTGTTAAGTGTTGCGGCAGAAATTAAGGTGCGTGCCTATGAAAGACATCTTTGAGGCAAAATGCGCTACGTTTATAATGCAGCTAGTTTTTTTTTTTTTTACACAGATGGTGAGACAGTTTGTTGTGTTTAAACTGCAAACGACACAGACAGTACTTACGAATACATGAATGGTATGTATAGTTTATGTAAATATATTAAAGTTCCTATTCTCCTTCAAAGTTGCCAAAAGCTAGTTGCTGGATCCATGTAGATTCACGGCAGTATGAAACTTTCCACTGAATGTCATCAGAGTGGAGACGCACTAAATGGCAGTTAACGTGTGGCAACATTTTGCTTTTTGGTCCACGCCGCAAAGACACGCGAGACTATGTCAGCGGACATCAAGCTAATAAAGAGTACAGTACGTGTTAAGACAAGAGACCGGTGATAATGACACAGAGTGTATGAGGGAAACGGGTGAGGTGCTTGGAGGAGGTAGAGAGGAAGACACATCACTTTGTTAAATAAGGCTAGTAAGAGGAAGAAAAGTGTCTCAGTGCAAGATCTCCAGGAGGAGACGTTTGAAGTCCCCGCCGCACTCGCCATCCAGAGCGTCTTTCAAGGTGACATCATACTTTTCCAGGTACATGTCCTTCACTGTCTCCAGGTCAATCTGGTGGACAAACGTGCCATCAACCCATAGAAGTAAAGCAACGCGTTGTATATGCTACACGACAATGCTTACTCATGTCGCCACAATGAAACATGAGCGCGACTCGACTGGTGTTAATCAACAGCCGCGGCAAACCCGCGTCATCCACATGCAACTTTGTAGCGGTTCGCACGAGACACAACTGCGGCTGACTAATATTTTCACACTAAAACACACACCTCGGAGCGACCCACGATCATGCGGATGAGCGTGTCCTCGTCGGTGCCGACTCCCTTCATTGCAGCATTGAGGCGTCGCGCGAAGTACAGCTGAGGGTTCTTGGCGCACCGCACTGTACAAAATGCACAATACGCATCTTGGGTAAGAAGACATCAGTATCACCATTGTCATATGGTTCACTGATGTAAGATGTGTTTAAAAATATGATGTGTGTTTGCAGTTTTATGTCTGAGACTGGACCTTCATGACTTGCATACCGAGAGTGACGTAACAGTCCTTTAGAGTTCCTGTGGCCTCCGAGTCAATCGTGTCCAAAATATCGGTCCCCGATAGCTTCAATTGAAAGACAAAAATGTGACGCGTTACTGACAAAGTCAAACGCTGCTCCGGAACAAGTGTGCGCACCACTTACCGCCTCATAGGCTTTAAAAGTGGCCTGAAGCTGCATGTAGTTCCTGTGCGTGAGGATGTAGCTGAAGGTCGACTCATCCGTGCCAAACATGCCTTCTCCTGCCTGGTGGTTGCAATCAAATGAGAGCAGGAAACCGTTCATTTTCAATCTGGAGCTCATTAAACTCATTTGGCCGATATCGGTTGGAGTTAAAGCACTTTTTGGGGTCATTTGTGGAGAGCTGGAGTGTCATTGGGGACAATGAAGCCTTAAAACGCCAAATAGCGAATGCTGTTGGTGGGCATGATCTCCATGATTCGCTACGACTGAGATCTGTCAGCCGGATCCCAAATGGCGGACCCTAAATGGCACGTTCACTTACCAACTAAGTGGTTCTCAATTTTTTCTTTTTTTTACATTAAGTACAAAAAAAAAAACACCATAAATAACTGCTCCAAAAAAAAAAAAAAAAAAAAAACCAAACCCCCCCCCCCCAAAAAAAAAACCACCATAAATAACTGTTTGGAAAAAATATACAAGTAGATCGCGACTGACAAAATGGGGCCCCCCTGGACTAAAGGGATGGGTAGATTTCATGAAGTGAGAAAAGCAAAATCTTAGAAACACATTCTGATGCAGCGACCACCATTATAATCAAAAGAAGTTCATCCACCAACCAAAAATTGAGCATTACTACCTTTGGATGTGCAGCTAAGTGCATTATTGCTCACTGTGAATGGCAGCGACCACCATTATAATCAAAAGAAGTTCATCCGCCAACCAAAATTTGACCATTACTACCTTCGAATGTGCAGCTAAGTGTAACGGAGCATTATTGCTCACTGTGAATATGACATTTCCATAAAGTCCTCCTGAACAAAAGCAGCAAGACCTAATCTGTATTGGAAGAAAGGTTTACCAACCATCCTGAGCTCACGTGCAGCAAGACTCGAAGATAATAGATTCAAAGTGAGCCGCTTATTCTTAACGCGTTTCAAAACGTACCTCAAACAAAGACGCGGCGTCCTGTTCGGCTAAGCCCTCATCCACCTCGTAGCCCTCGTCTCTGCTCGCCTGCAGACAGATTTGATGACGAAGATCAAGAGATTTAGCGAGAAGACGGGGGGGGGAAAAGCCCGAGCGATGGCTTAAACAAATATTCACACGCATTTGGTGGGATCACAATCATCCGCAACACATTATGAAAAGGCCCCATTTGGAAGCCGCGGGTCCGTGGCGAGTCCTTGGAACATAAGTCATGCTGCGTTTGTCATTTTTCACAAAGGGGAAGGAAACGGGCGGGAGCGTGAGCGGGACGGAGATGGCATGCAGGCATAACAATGACGCCGTGTGTAGCTCAATAGCCGAGTAGGCGAATAAAAGCGTGCAAAGCTATTGTCTGAACGTTATCTCATGGGCTGGGGCGACGCAATCCCGGCGCTTCCTTCTGGTCCATTTTGAAACGTGACTTCAAAGTACGACTCAATGAGAGAGTGAAAGAGAATGAAACACGTTCACCTGCAGGAGTGAGATCAGGAGGTTCCTCACGTCGCCACTGGTGTCGTCTTCGATGTCAGCTTCCAGGTCACGTTCATGCACTGAAAAGTCATCAATTACTCCTTGGACACTTTACGCTCGACAAACAAGAACGGCAACATCAAATGTGCACTCGATCCCAGGGGACGTATGTTAACGTGGATTAAAACGAGAGTGAGAAAGCCACAAGTCCTGACGCTATGACTCCCAAAACATCCAATAGTCATGATAAACAATATCAGCATGCTGGTGGAAATATTTTTCCCCTCACAGATTTCCCCTAATTGTGATCCGTACACTTGTAGCAAGTTGGGATGGACATGTTCAATATCTTAGAAAGAAAACAAAACTCATCTTTAGGATATTGTGTGCTTCGGGGGAAAAAAAAAAGTTTCTTGACATTTGAATGGACGAATATTTGTACAATACATCCATGAAGAAGAGCTTACCCTGGGCATAGGCCTCTTTGTAACTGATAATGTCCTGTTAGGGGGTCAAAAAAAGAGAGATGATTTAATCAGAAACAAGATGGCCGTCATGAGTCTACTCGAAGGTTTTTGGAGAATATCCTCGACGATTCTTTGTGGTGGGAATATTGGAGCCGACTTGTAGAATCCGACCAAGTTATTTGTTGGTGCGTCGGAAGCAAGCCGCCGCCTTCCGATTGCTTCTTGAAAATGTGGAACATCTTCGGCGCGATGCCGAAATGACTTGAGCGTATTTTGACAGACCTCGTTGGTGGCCGTGCACAGGATCTCCACCAGCACGGCTTCATCCGTGCCCGCCCCCTTCATGGCCTTCCCCAGCTCCTTGGCGAAGTAGACGTTGGGAGGGTCCAACATGGCCATGATGGCGTTCTCAAAGCTGCCGGTCAGCTCCTTTTTCAGGACCTCCTCCAACTCCTAAGCCAACAGACATACTGTAGGGCACGACGCGGCGGTGTGACACCGAGGGTGAGACGACGACGGCGGGCACTCACGTCGTCGTACTTTTCAAAGTAAGCCTGCTTGATCTCCAGACGTTGAGCTGCCGAGCGATTGGCCAGGATTTGAATGATGGCTTCTTCATCCGTACCTGGAAGGAGGACATTTTCATTCGGGAACATGCAAGCGTCACACAGGAAGGCCTGAAGAAACAAAGATTCGAATCCTCTCGACGGCGATCGATTGTCCTTGATCATGTACCTCTTTGAAGACGTTCTTATATACGTTTTGCGCCTCTTAAACACAAGCAAGAAGCGATGTACGATAATCAGCGTGTGCTACCATAAAAATACATTCCGGCAGCTCCAAGAAGCTGCTTTTGTCATCAATGCACAAGCCACGACTGAAGCACACTTTGGCTCCGTCCACGGCCGCGGCTCGTCATCTGAAGGCCAAACGCAAACAGTCAGCCACTTGAAATAAATTGATCGGATGAAGTGGGGACTCTTTCAAGCATGATCCTTCACTCCGGTGTGGTGCGCTGCCACAACCCGAAACGGAATTCCCAACAGGAGCAAACAACTACTGACCTAGCCTTGAAATGAACAGATTGTTCTATTTTCTGCACTTCTGAACATGTTAATTCTGAACCCGGTGCCCTAGAAGAAATCGGACATGATTTAAGAACAAATGAAGGTCTCAGGAAAGTACTCACCTAAACCTTTACATGCTTGTCGAATGGCCTTTATGTCAGCTGTAACATCAAAGTCCTCGAACGGGACGACGGTGGGCTAGAAAGGAGAAACGTAGAAAGGATCATGAAAATGTCTCACGTGCACTCTACGTTTAACTGTAAGCTGTTTAAAAAAACTTTTCATCGGGGCTTAGTTGTTATCACATCCCATCAATGTAAAGAAATTGTGCATTTACCGAGACAAAGCTCATTGAGAAAGATTCATGTCACAGTATTTCTAATGCGCCGTGGTCCAGAATTGCACTTCATCATTATCTCATTTCCATTTTAGTTGGACAAAAGTTTGTTTTTTTTTTTTTTAAATGGGGCAAACACCTCGTAGCTTGACTGCGTCAAATATAGTCCAGCATTATCATCTTTATAAAGACAAATATATCAACTTGTCACGATGAGTTTATAGATAACACTGCCTTCCCAATATTGCCGCCTGCGAGAGTTTTTAAAGTGAGCCTTATGAGAAATTCTAATCAAATCTGAAACCGGACGAGGTCTGGTCACTGGGCGTGACATCCAGGCCGCTTGCAGTCTGGTGCAGCCTGTGCTTTGCTGAGTCACTGCCAGGCACACCCACCCAACTCCTCTCCGGTCACACAATGCAGCATTATCGATTAGTCCCCCTCACAAATTCTAAATGACTGCCGCTTACATCCTTATGGTGGGAAACTCTCTGCAGGTTGTCTTTGCAAGAAAACAAGTCATCTTAAGAAAAAAATGACCTTGCACTTACTCCAACCATATGTTGTTACATAGGAGCTTAGAATCCAGGCCTGAGCCATAAAGACTTCAAAAAAAATAAATGCAATACTCCAGATACCGATGCAAGGGTGGAGCACATATTGTCATCGACGGGGAAAAAAAATGTTTCACTTTAAATACGTCGTCAAAAGTTTACAATTCGGGCCTGGTGGAAAGGTGCGTCGTTTGAAGGGAAATGACGTAAACGTCCTCAATAGCGCCCTCTTGAAAAGTACCAGAAAAGCCGACAATGTTTTGCCCCACGTACAGTACATTTGATCTGGACATTCCATCTTGAAAACATGCGCATAAGAGTCCCCAAAAACCTGAAAAGCATGATGTCCTCATTCTACTAGAATTGCTCGACCTTTCGCCTTCAACTATCGTTGACATCTGACTACGTTTTCTTACCTGCACGTTCCCCATGATGGTCCGGAGCAATGTGTGTTTTTGCAAAAACACAACAAGAAAGGTTATGAGTGTGTTGTGAGTGTGGAGGCTGGGATGAAGATGATGATGATGATGCTGCTGAGGAGGAGGAGTGGCAGGTCCTGCAGAGAGGATCAGCCCTGTCCGGTACCGCGGGTCTGACGTCACTACTACGTAATAATCGGGGGAGGAAACAAACAAAAAAAATGCAGCACGCTTAATGCAGTTTTTGCCACATTATGTCTTAAAAGTGCAACGCGTCAAAATCAGACTATCATGGGAGGGATTCGATTATGTGTGTTCGTTTTGTCGTTGTTGTTGTATTGATAGTCCAAGCGAGGCAGTCGTTCTATTTTTCCACAAGATGGCAGTGTTGTACAGCACATCTAAAATATTCCAACACTGTTGTGTTGGCGTGAAAAAAAGTCAAATCTTCGTCTGAATATTTGCTCAACTTGCCTTTGAAAAAAAAAGCGGCGTTCGACACTTTTACGACAAATTTACCTTGAAAAAAGAAAACAAAATATGAAGGAAAAGAATCACATTATGTCCTGGCAGACTATCGGCGAACAAGAACTGTCTAATGTGATTATGAGAGAAAAAAAAGAGAAGTTTACGACTCTCCAGACGTAAAACACGGGTACGAACAGCAACCACTGAGGTTCGGTGTCAAACGAAGTGCATTCGTAGTGCATTTTAGATTCATCCTGAAATGTCATCCACCATATATTTATCCCTTGCGGTATCGTAGGTTAGATGTCACAGTTTATTGCAGTCCTAATCACGATTTAGGCGAGAGTACAAACGGAAAAATTAAGCATGAACAAATGTAAGTACTTACTCAACTGGAACAAGGAAAACGTCAATAGTGAGCACCGAGCGAAGCAGCCGATTGGTTGAAGCGCATCTGGCAACATGCCAGATGGGAAGGACAGCAGGTGTGACTAATCAGCTCAATATGAATAAGAGTTACTTGAAAGTGACGCTAATATAGACGTACGAAAGCGCATTTTTAGGCCATAAAGAAAATAATCAGAGATAGCAAATGCACTCACATTGTACAAAATTTCAGTAGAAGTAGAGACATGGGTGAAAAGAAGTACGAAAAAAAATGACATTCATAAGTGAAGCAGATCGGAGACCCGTGAGTTTGAATAGAAATATTTAATTCTGAATTGACAAAAGTGTATTCATTGTATATACATGCAACACAATATGAATAGTCACAAAGAAATACTTTCCCATTTGTGCTTAAAGAGTCTGCAGCAATTTGGGAGTGAAAACCAGGAAGCATAAAATACTGGACAAAACATATATTTAAAGGTTGATAGTAAAACAAAAAACATTAGTGAGAAGTGAATGTTTGCCAAGTAAAAAAAGAGTGTTGATGCATGTTCAGGAAAATACTTGTTACATCTGTGCTGTTTTCTGAAAGCTTGATGATCAGAGAAGTTCAGTTATGAAATTAGATATGTTGAAACCGAACCGGAACGACATTAATACCACCGTTGCAACAAGAAAACCAATATACACGCGGAGACTCATTAGTTGCCCCATGCGATGGCTTTTCCATGGTGCCGACGGACGGTAGGTATAAAGACTGGGCAACAATACTGTATTCGGTCATTCCCATCTTCTAAACACACACGCCATCATCTTCATCATCATGCTGTGAAGAAAGTATTTGGTCCGGATTCACACAGCTTCTATTTTTTTAATTTTTTTGGTGCATTGTTAGTATCTAATATCTTTGCTCTACAGGGAACGCGTGCATCAATATCCAACAACATGATTGGAAGAAGAATCCATTGTTTTTGTGTGTCAAAAAATCTGAAAAAATACAAGTGAGATCCAAGTTTCCGTGTGTCAAAGAAGTGGAGGCATATAATGTGGAAAGGTAGCGCGGCGTGCAAGCAAAGTATTTGCAGAGCAAACTCTCATTCATAGCGACTTAGATGTTGCATTGAAAGCAACGCAACAGCAACATGCAAATATTTGAATTGTATTCATCGGCATCGGGGTCATTGACCAGGAAGCATCTGCCGGTTGATTTTAATTCGATCAGGAAACACTTCAGAACAATAAAATAAAAATAAAAACAAGGAGAACAAATCCCACTCCAGCCCATACTCACGCACATACAATTTACAAGTACTGACAAAATTATTCCTCAAACACATTTGCTGATGGGTCACACATTAATTCTTCACTTCTATTATTGGATTTAAATTTAATCAAACCGTGTTTGAGTTTGCATCTGGTCGAAAAATATTCCATTCATTTTCATTGACGGAGTAATCGGACGGGCGGAAAAACAAGTGCACTGCTGATGTGAAGAAATTAAAAAAAGCCATGGCACTTTGACTAAATCCTCTCATCGCTCTAAATGTCTCCAGTCTCATGCCGCTTTGCGGAATGGGAGACGTTTACTCAGGCATGGACAAAACAACCGATACACGTTGATGCAGTGTCATAACGGTCAAAAATTCAGGAGTCCAAAATGAAAACAAGAAAAACAAACGATGTCACTGATATAATTTGCAGTGGAATGGCAACGTATTGCTTCAAATGCCATTACCATCGGCAACATCGGTTTTCTTCCACATGACGATAAGATCCAGACCGAGTTGTCTTGGTAGGAATTTCGAGATCTGGCTCCAGCGCGTGCTTCCTACATTAAAATTAGTGCACCAAGTATTGGCAACTCCCCCCCCCCCCCACTCCTCTAGCGACCTCGTTGTGTCAAAAATAAAATTGGTACAACACAGCTCAATGTCGTTTTGTCAAATTGCCACCATTCTCAATGAAAAGTGCGAAAGCAGGACTTAAAAATGGCCGTGAACATCTTTTGGTTCCTCTCAATCAAACATTTGAAACTTGACTCGGTCATGCTGTAAGTCTGTGACGACAATCGGTCAATGACAGCGGTCATCATGCTCTCTCTGCCGGGTCCTGGTCCTCAAAGTCCCAGGGGCAAACGTCAGCCATCTTTGGACCGCTACCGACCGCAGGTTTGTGAGACCGCTCTTTCTTCCTGTCGGTGGAAGTTTTAGTCTGACCAAAACTGCTGTCGGAGGCTTCGGTCTCACGTGCCCTCCTGATCTCTGCCCACTCTGGGTCTTTGCTGGAGCTCCTCCTCCGCTCAGAGACCAGCCCGGCGCACTCGGCCGACTGGCTGACGCGCCTTCTCTCCGACGGCGGCTTACCGGAGGAGCTCCGTCGTTCCCGGTTTTTCTCCCTGCCCTTCTCCTTCTCCGCTTTATGGTTGGATGAGCAGGAGCCTTTCCGTTTCTTCTTGTGCGCGGAAGGGCTGCTGCAGATCTTCTCCTGCTTGGGTGAGGGTGGGCTGTTGTAATCCCACGGGCAGATCTCGACCATCAAGGAGGGAGGCTGCAACAAGCTTCCCGTGGACTTGGAGTGGTCTGAGCGGAGTGCCTTGGGCTTACCGTCCGTCGGCGTGACGCTCTTTTTGCGGCGGATTCTTTCGGGGGAAATGGCCTCCGAAACGCCACCGAGCATGGGCTGCTCCTCAAAATCCCAGGGGCTCACATCCGGCTTGAGAGGCAGAGGTGACCTGGGTCCGCGCGCTTTCCGCGTTTCCCTGCTCTCCTCCCTCTCCCCTCCTCTGTCCTTGGAGCGTCGTCTGTTTGAAGGAGACTGCCCCGTTTTCGGCCTCTGCTGAGACCGGCCGCATTTGCCGAGGCCCGAGCCGCCGCTCCCTCTTCGCCCTGCGTCGCTTTCGTCCGGGGCGATGGACACGTGCTTCTGTGTCTTGGCTTCAGATGGTGTTTGAGGCTCTTCCGGCTCCCAGGGACAAACTTCGGACACATCGTACAAGTTCCTGCCAGTTTCGGAGCAAATGGATGGCTGGCTACCACTCACCTAGAATTAAGCGAGAAAATGCGTTAGCGTGAATTGACCCAAAGAGTCGCAGCAACTCACCCAATCGCAAGGTACCTGCTGCTTCATGATGCCCATCTTCATATGCGTCTTGGAGTACTCCACGGACTGGCTGATGATCATTTTGGGAAAATGTTCCGGGGTCTCATCCACCTCTGACAACATCCTCCCCTCTGGACCCTTCACACCTTTTTTGCTGGCATCCTCCACGCTCTGCGTCTTGTTGCCGAGGCCCGGCATCTTCTCCTTGGCGCTGGCGATCACACTGAGAGACTTCTGCATGATGGAGGTGCGCAGGTGCACCGGTTTCTTTTCGTGCGTTAAGTTGTGAACGCTCGCCGACTTCCAGAAGAGGGCAACCGACTCGGTGGACTTTGCCGGTTCCAGCTTGGAGGGCGGCGCGACCGGTTCCAGTTGCTTTTTGCAATGTTTGCGGCCAATGAGGGAACCGAGAAGCGAACCCTCTCCGCCGTTGCCCACCGGAGTCATTTTGTCCCCCGCTGCCGAGCCGCTTTGACTTCCACTTTCGTCATCTTGGTCACAAACGTGATCGTAGCTCAGCGATTTCTGCAAGCTTGCGACTTTGTTCTTGAGGGAATCTTCTCGAGGTTTTCCTGAAGGGAGATTCGAATCTTTTGAGAGATTCTTGACCTTCGTGGAAAAATCTTGCTCTAACTTCAATGTGACGCAAGTCATAGGTTGATGTCAGGGGGTGTAACAAAAATGATTTGAATCGGAAAATCGGTTTTGAATTAAAAGACGCGTCCTTGAAATCCATATCGAATCGTCATTTATTGGAAAGACGCACACCCCCGGTTGATATACCAGCAGCAAAACATTTTGTGGCTCTCAGCTGTAGGTTGCCCTTTCTCAGTCGAGACTGGAATATCTTGACAAGAATTGGATTTGAGATCTCGACGGCGCGCAGTTTTGCAAGTGAATTTTACACGCGCCGTTTACAGGATGCCCGCAAGGTCACTGTCTGTCTCAATTTCATTCCTAAAACAGAGCTGGCATCACGCTAGTATGCAGCTTAATGCATTGGACCTCTTTTTGTGTATTTATTTTTTGACAGCTCACAGGGTTTCGGTTTTATAACGCACAGCTTCCACAAATCGGCCTCTCTATTTAAATAAACAAATGAAAAAGAAAAAAATCAACTCTAGACCATTCCCCTGTAACAGGGATTTCCGGTGCCAGTCAGAGTGCTAATTATACAAGTTGCAACTGAGCATAAGTCGCAGAACCAGACACACTGCGACAAAACGTGTGACTCCTGCTCCGAAAAATACGTTACATTGATTTGAAAGTTATTCATGAAGGTTTAACGACGGCACCGATTATGACTGTCTCCGTTAATCACTATGTGGAACTTTTTTTTTTTTCTTCGAATGTTAACACAGTGGCGGTTAATCAGCAAGTAGGTGTCTGTCTCATAAAATGTTAATACAAATAAAGATAGCCAAGTGATGTTTTAGAGATGACGACTGTTCAGATCTCACCGTGCTGATTGCTCTCCAGGTGGTTTCGTCTCAAAGTGCTGCGGTTGCTACCGTGCTCGCTGCCGTCTTCCCTGCTACACTGGCGGTGTATGTGCATGGTCTCCGGGATCTCCGTGATCCTTTTCATCAGGGTGCGACCGAGGCCCTTTTTGGAATTGCGTTTCTTTTGGAGGTGAGGGTTGTTGGCCAGCATCTTCTTGCGTTTGTAGACTTCCAGCTGGGCGTAGAGTTTTTTCAACTCATCCTGAGAGAGGCAACTGTGGATCAATCTAAATTCATCTCTACGTGCACTACAGTGATTTCCCACTGCTTTGCACGTTTTTTTTTTTACGATTGCAATGACTACCTTTTATAAAGGGAAGAATATGTTTGTTTTTTTTCAGATCACTAAACAGATACTAATATCTATGGAAAAAAAGCACCATACGGTGGACAGTTCCTCTATGACACAGGTGTCAAACTCAAGGCCCGGGGGCCAGATCTGGCCCGCCACATCATTTTATGTGGCCCACGAAATCAGATTAAACACGTCAACTTCCATGATGCTTTCTAAAATGTCGACCAAAAAAAATTATATTCTCATATGTAATAAATAAGACAACGCATTTTCTCATGATAGTAACTTAAATAAGAGTTGAATCAACAGTTATTCTTGACTTCTTGAGATGGTTTCAGTCAGAACGGCCCTCTGAGGGAAACGGTCACCAAAATATGGCCCGCAACAAAAATGAGTTTGACACTCCTGCTCTATGAAGTCTGACATGGCCAATCCTCAATTATTTACCAGCATTTTGAATCGACAGAAAAAGCATGCGACGACCAAGTCGATGATGCGTGTGCGTTTCCTCACCCGTATGTCCTCAGGGTCCAAGCTGTGCTCACTCCAGGCTGAGGTGATGCTGTTATTGAGGTAAGAACCGGACCTTCCGATGTCCAGCTCCTCTTCATAGGCCTCCGTGGCAATATCATCCCGAGCCTGAGTCCCTTTTGTAAAGAACTGAGAGAGAAAAGTACCACGAAAATATCATTACACGGTTCCAAAAGGAAAATATTTTGCAAAGGAGCACTTTTTGCGCTTGTAATGATGATGTCCAAAATATCCGTGAAGGCAATCGGAGGTGTGACAGCCGTGAAAAATCATTTCCTGCAGTAAATACGTTAGTGAGATGGATGTTCGAAAATTAAAGCGCTTTCCCCTCTGAAATTAAATTTGCTCTATTGAGACAAATGAGCCATTTCTGCCAATAATATTGGCTCGTAGCATAAGGGCACAGACAATATTTTAATAAATCTTAGAAGAAAAAAAAAAACTAAACCTAGTGAAGACATTTCCTCTGTGATTTTACACTATCAATGATGTCCAGTTATAAATGTGGTGAAAAAAGGAGTTGCACGCCGTTATCCCTACCCCAGCACCCAAGTTTGGATAAACAGTTTGAAGCTTTTTTTTCATACATTTATTTACAATAACTTAGGACTGTACTGGTTATTTTTGGGCCAAGAAAAAAAAGTGCAGAACTGCTCTGTACTATATTGAGTATTTTTAAGCATGAAAAAAACAAAAAACAAATATTGGACAATCGGATAACCCCTCCCTCCAATTAGTCAGTTAAATAAGGGTTCCGCCGTTCAGGGAATTTCAGTCGCATAAAGGCAGTGGATGACGGTCTAATTATTTAGGTTTGCTTGAGCAAGTGAAAGCAAAACAACAAAGGGGGGCCCAATATTTAGGCCAGGCTGAAAAGCAGACGCCGTGTGAGCTTAACACACTCCCGTTGCGCTTCATTATCCCGGCCTACTCGACTGACTCGAATATCTGAGGAGCCTAATTAAGACCGAATGAAAGAAGCGGGAACGTTGATGGTGTACTGCTTTTATCACACAGCGGGGCGATTAAATGTTTTCCATCAGACGTAAGAGATTGCATATAAAGACGCCGATGGGAGTGCTTAGCAAAATTACAATCATGAGTAACGCCATTTAAATCGGTTTGCGGCACCGGCCGCAAATGTTCTTCTTTCTGCTTTGGTGAATGTTTCTGATTGCGCCGATCACATGAGCTCAAACAGATGAATGAGCTGTTGCGATTTGAAGCTGCAAAACGACATCAGCCGTTATGGAAATCTCGATGCGCCGCAGCCTACCCAATCATTCCGCGCGATCTGATCAAAGGACGACGTAGGACATGTCACACTACGTGTCGAGACAAACAAAAATTCGGACATGCCAGAATTTCGTCGTCGTGACGCCTCACAACCAATTGCGGAGTATGGTACGATGCGACAAAACAGCTTCAAATCGGCTACGAGGCACTACGTCAATCTGCGGTGCTCAAAAATCGCGCTGCAGTCGGATGTAAACTTACAATCTGCTGCGCCAGAGGTGGGCACAGCTCATGAACTGCGCATAATGGAGCGATACCTTTGGAACAAGAAGCAGTCCCACAGTCACAGTGACGGTAAGATGAGTGTGAGCGAAGATCAGCATTAGCATCCAGTCGGGGTGAAGGCCGGGCGCCACGGAGAACCTGCAGGAACACAAAGATTTTCTGTTCAGCCACAGTATCAGAGTTGAAAGTTACAAGCGAGATGAGCCGAGAACTCTTGCAGTCTGTAAATTCCGGTATGCCAGACATCAATAAGAGCCCACGGTGTTTCTCTTTTCTATCCACGTCAACTGTAAACAAAACCAAACCAGGTTTTTTCCCCCTCAGCAAGTGAGAGCTGCTTGATATATAACCACACGGAAGATGACCACAAAAATGAACACGTGTCTGCTGGACCCTTCAGCTTCATCGTGGAGTAAACACTTTTTGGTGTGATGGTTACTCTGAATTCCCGCTGGTGCAAAACATCTCCAATCACAGTTTTTGATCGAGAATGTGTGGCAAATGAAATTGTTTGGACTGAAAGCTTTTAAGTTTTTTTCACCACGAAGAAAGGACTGGTTGATTGCCACGGACACAAGGTCATTTTGCCAACGTGAACTCAATCAGAAACAAAAATGGGGTTTGAGGAACACCACGAAAAAGGACAAAAGTATAAACTAATCATAAATTGAGCCGTAAACGACGTCTAACTGAAAAGAGGTCAAGGCAAAAGGACACAATGCACGAACTGTAACACAAGATACAAACGATGACAGCCTCACAAGAGTGTTCATGTGTTTTTTCATGGCTAATTTCAGAAGAAGAATGAACCCGACAAACTGGCTCAGAGAAGACTGTGGAAAAAAAAAAACGTTATGTTAGAGCAGTGATGACTGTTGTCACTTAAAACAAAACTCAAGGGTCACTCTCATGTTTATTTCAGGAGGAATCCCTGAGTAGCGAACAGACGTCTATCAACACATTTTCTCATCGCCAGACGTACAATAACCGCACACACACGTTTTCCTGGGCGGTACGGTGGCCGACTGGTTAGCTAGCACGTCTGCCTCACCGGACACCTGACGACTTTAGAGATCCTCTCTAAAACCTGACGCTGCAATTCTAAAAACGTTGACACGTTTGTTTCGGAGACCCGTTGCTTGAGGTTTGCTTTTCTGAAACTTGACTCTGACACCGGAGGCGGTCGGTCCTACAATGTGGAGACGTGAACACATGCTAGCACGAGCGAGTTACTCGCGGAATGGCGCCAAACGAGTCTGATCAGCTTTTTAGAACGGATCGTTCCAGTTTTCCGCACCCACCTGATGATGTGGAAGACGGCCGATAAGAGTAGCTCGTTGTAGATGGCCACCGCCATGTAGCGTGGCTCGTGAAAAGCTGAGTGAATCGTTCGGACGGCGTAGCACAGGTAAACACCCCACAGCAGGAATAGCAACTCCGCTGGGAAGCAAAAGAAATGCAATTGGATTGAAATGGAAACATTTGGGTTTGCTCTATTAATCAAATTCATTAAGTGTGTAAAAAAAAAAAAAAAAAAGAAAGAAAATTCCCTTTGCAGAGCAATTTTTGCTCATCAATGACTTCATTCGAGGAGCAACTTTCTAATTTTTAGGAACAATTTGCAGGTTAAACCCAGAAGCAAAGGTTTTTCAGAAACAATAAATACATGACACTTGTAACAAAACACCAAATGTGTTTTCTTTTCTTATGCAATGTATAAAAGTCTGTGATCCTCAGTTTTGCTATTCATTGTGTTTTGATGAGAAACTGCTGAGTTCGAGCCTTGACGGATGCATTTTATCACATTTGCCCTCATTGGGGCCCCGTTTGAACAGGAGTCTGTCATTTCTGACTTTTGACTGGTCGCCAATCAGTCTCAGAGCACATATGAATGAACAGCCATTCACTCGCATTCAGGACAATTTAAGGTCTTTGATTGTTGTGTTTGGGATGTTTTCGGAATGTGGAAAGAAGCCAGAGTACCCGGAGAAAACCCGCAAGCACCGGAACATCCAAACTCTTGTTTTGCGTGGGTTGATTTTAGCATCACAAATAAAACATCGATTTGAAATCTCCAAGTTTGGAGTTGGTGCATTCTACCCACACGTCTAGTAAAAGTCAAAAGTGAAAACAATTAGGTGTAAATGACATTTTGAAAATGGCAAAAGAGCAGAGGTTATAAAGCTTGATTTATGCTTTACAGACTCCAAATGGCCCTCTTAACTCTGCCATCAGATCTATAACAGTCCATAAATTCTTTTCAGTTTGGAGCCTATTAAAAGTCATGAATAGATCCGATCTATAAATCATCAAATTACATGCCACTTAGTCTCGGGGTGCAAAGGGAGCTCCTCTTGTAGGATGGGAAGCAGAACAAATCAAACAAATGCTTGTTTACTGTTGATATTCTCAAGACTGCTGTTACTTTGCGAGTCGGGAAAAAAAAAAGACTTCTTTCTTATTTATTTCTTTTTCGAGGTACCACGACTGGTTAGCACATCATCCTCACAGAGCAGAGATTTTCTCCCACGTTCCATAAAAAACATGCGTGCGAGGTTGAGTGAACGCTCTGAATTGTCCCTGTCCCTGTCCCTGATTGTGAGCGCCAACGGTTGTTTGTCTATGTGTGCCCCGTGATTGGCTGGCAACCAGTTCCGGGCTGTGCCCAAAGACAGCTGGGGTAGTCTCCAGCATGCCGGCGAGCCTCAGAAGGATAAGCGCTTTGGAGAACGGATGGATGGATGGATATTTCTTTTTAGGCAGATGAGTGCTCCGTCGTCAGCAATATTACTAAACAGGCCATATTGCTGAGGTAATTTTGCGAGGATGACATCAGTCAAGAGTTTTCGGAAGCAGCTTTGCAGAGAACTTCCTGTTCAAAGCGTAGCCTCAACACATTAGTGTGTTCTCAAAGGTTGTCATGGTAACTAGCAGGCTCCTTCATTTCCTGTCCTGCACACACTACACGCACACAGATATGGTGAGATTGTTGTATTTGACGTCAGTCAGTCCATTGAAAGCCCCCGCCCGGCGTGTGAGATTCTGACAGCTTCTTTTTCATCTTCAGGGCTTCACTATTCTCTTCTCCTCTCCCTCTCCGACAGTTTTATATTAACAAAGTGAAGCATACTGTCTATTCTAGTAAAGAAGCAGCATTAATTGACACCATTGCGTAACTGTCGACAGGGTGGACTTTTCCAAAGAATTTAGAATTCTCGGATTTTTGTACATGACAGTGTCGAACTCACTCACCAACGGCCATCATGTAGTCCCACCGGTCCAACAGACACAGACTAAACTGCAGCCCCTCCGATGAGAGGCCGGCTGTGATTAAGGCCCGACTCAGCTCGGGGTTCTGGCATACCGCAGAGGTCCAGGCCACCAGGAACCACAGAACCACCAAGACAATTATTGCCAGCATCCTAAGGACCCGCCAGCTGGTCATGTAGGGTGTCCTTTGCGCCGTACGCGACAGGAACACCTTCAATACTCTGGATGGAGCGAGAGGAGAGGACAGTAGTGATCACAGCTTTGAGACATCATTGGACACATGCACAAAATCATCTTTTGTGGTAGCCCTAGGTGAGAAGTGTTACCGCATAGCCTGCACGTGTTGGGTTGGTGTTATGCATGAAACTTGCCATGGAATGCATCAAGCCTGAATTAGAAATGTGTGTGTGCTTGTATGTGCGTGAGCATTTGCGTGTTATAACCTCCGCCTTCCCAATTGAACTTCCTGCCACCCCGCGGGATTCCTAACGGAGGTTCAAGGAGGACTTCAATGAAAGAAAAATGCATCTGCTTTTTTTTTTTTACTAATAAGGATTCAGCTCATTGGAAATGAAATAGGGCTCAACCAGAAGATCCGTTTTATTCATAATCTGCATTGTGTAATGGTAATGCATCTATGTAAAGGGAATAAAAAAATAAAAATAAAACACTCCAGCCAAAATGAGGAGATGAGGAGCCATATGGCGGTCGAGATAAGATCATCAACTGCTGCAGATATACAAACAGTCAAAAGTCATAAGGAGCAGCTTGCAAGAGGGCTCCCCCAGGGCACACTTCGCAGCCAAACAGCCAGCTCGGAATGATGATCAAATCGGTACATTGACCGGGAGAACACTGTGACCGGGCTGACCTCTTGCTCCTGTCTCCGAAGCGCTCAAACAGAAACGAGCGTGCGTCTGAGAAGAGACTTCGTATTGCAACAGTCGACAAACATGATGTAAAAGAAAATGGTGAAAATTGAAATGTGCTCTTTTGATGCAGATGCGGCAAACGTTTGGGAGTCAAACAATATTTTCAATTCAAGTTACCGACGATCATCCATTCTAGCAGTTTACCTGTACAGCTTGAGGATGATGGTGCCATACACGATGGCGAAACCCAGCAGGCGAACCCATCTCAGGAGTATACATCGGAACACACTAGGGTGGAAGTATAGTATCATAACCTGCAGGGAGGTACAATCACAGCCCACACCATCAAAAAAAATCAAAAAATAAAATCATTAAACCAAAATAAAAACAGACAGTATCCCGTTACAAGAAGAAAAGCATCATGAATTTAAATCAGTCTTCTTTCACTGGCTACGGAACAGATGTACAACCACTAAAATACAATTACAATCACTTCAAAAACAAACAACAACAAAAACACGACAACAAAACAGAGGTGAGTCGTCCCCCACATTGGTTCTTGTGCTGCAACAGTGAGTCTACTTGTGAACGAAGTGACGCCAAGTGGAACCACGTCTGCGTCGGCTGAAATCCAAATCTCCAGTTGGAACCAGTTGTTGGCATGGTAACTCTGCCCCCTGCTTTTTTGATTGTCTAACCGGATGACAAAATGTATGTCTTTGTCCTTAAAATATCTGTCCTGTGAATGATCACCTCATGCATTCGTTTTGACAAGGATAAGAACGTAGACCGTGTTTCTCTCTCTCTCTGATATTGTTGATGTCACCTTGGTGTGAGACAAAGCAAGATTTCAGCAGCCCGGGGGCAGCGGCCATTGCATAAGGCAGATGACATCTGCATGTTTATGACCTCGCTTCAGGAGAAATAGTTAAGCACCGTTTGAGCAGCCCGCCGTCCTGGTTGTATTTTAACACACTCCTTGTGTGCACGTTGTTATTCACTTGTAACGCTCACAGTGCTAACCTTGTGCGGTGTTTCTTGTCCACTAAAGTGTTTCGATTTTTCCCACAACACTAGACAATAAGCTCCACCGCACCAGTTCATCCTTGACTTGTGTGTTTAATCCCCCGACGCGGATTGCGGGGGACATTGTTGAATGCACTCTCGGCAGTTAAAATGCAGAAGGCGATGAAGTACTCGGTGACGGACGATTCTCCCTGAGTTAAGCCCAGCCAAAAATGCTCCTCGTCTCGGAGGGGATTGATGAACATACCAATGACTTTGTGGTTTTTTTACCGCCCAAGCTGCAGCTTTGTCGGCGAGAAGATTCACGATGAATGCAAAACCTTCGTCCAGTGGTTCTTAACCTTGTTAGAGGTACCGAACCCAACCAGTTCACATGCACATTCACTGAACCCTTCATTCGTGAAAAATAAAAATGTGATTTTTTACAAATTCAAGACATTTATTAAAACCAGAAAAAAAGTAAATTACATTTCAAAACATAAGTATAGTTTTTTTAAATTTAATTGTATGGCAGAGGCTTCGTCGAACCCCTGAGACTGATTCACCGAACCCCGAGGGTTCGATTGAACCCAGGTTAAGAACCACTGCCTTAGTGCAATGGTAAATGAACCGTCCACATGTGTCGAATATTAGACCCACGCGTGATTTGCGTTTGATGATGGCGTGTCTGAAGATCATGCAACCGGGACCTGGCGCTAGCCTGATCTCATCGTGAGCTCAATTCATCAATTATTGGTCATAAAAACGGTCTCACTGCTTAGGATGATAGCACTGATCCTAAGCACAGAATATCGCAATCAATAATGTGAGGATATGCTACCGCGTATCTGCCTTTAGTCACTGCTGCAACCTCGCTGATTAACATGAACAGTGGGTCTGACCTCGGAGGCTCCGCCCATCAACCATTCACCCAGGAAACGAAAAAAACAAAACACACACAGGCACACAACCAGGAACAGAACAGACTCAGCCCCACGGGGAAAAAAAAGAAACAACCATCCAAAAAAGCCTTACTATGTTTTTATGGTTACTATTTCCTGCTCATCCTCTTTGCGGGTGCCTCATGTCAACCTGTATTTTGCATTTGCCTCCTGCACGGGCCCTTTCATCATCGCTCTGTCTTCATAGCAAGCCTCCACTCCGCCGCAGGCCCTTTTTTGCCACGTGACGGAGCCGCAACAATATTAAGTCACCTTTGCAGACAGCGGGCAAAATTAGACCACTCCCGACTATACTACTCTGAACACAAACCTGCGGAGAGTCGAGCAGACAAACAGTGTCACGCCCTTTGCGCAGTGCTACCGGCATCCACGAGTCACGGGGGACCGCACATTTTTATCCCACCCCGAGGGAGTGGTGGCCCTCTTCGGTTTGCATGCAACCAACCATGCTTCCTCCATCAATTAATAAACAGATGTACTGTATTTTTAAAACATGCGGTGGTGGAACTTGATGGACTGTTTAAAAATGCATTGAGCACCAGAACGGGGCAGCTGCGCCGCGCTTGGCTGAGGACGCTTGTGAAGACAGCAGAGAAGACACAAACTGTATTTTTGTGTGTGTAACTGTATGGGCGAAGAGGCAGACATCAAGGTGAGATGAAGAGGGAAATGCTTTAAAGGAGAACCTGGGGGAAGGTAGAGACATACTTAAAGGTAGCGAGATGATGCGAAGTGTTGAGAAAAAAAAAAAAGAGCACAGAGAAGACGAGGACCTCCTGGCTGTGCACCGAAGAGAGTGAAAGCCTATTTGGGGGAAGCTATTTTTGGTATCTTTCATGCAACCGAGGGAACCGAACGGAGGGATGCAAACTCCAATTCATCTTGACTACCCTGTCACGTGAAGGCGAACGTCTGCAGGAACAAAAATAACAGGTGCTTACTGTCTTTTGCAAGATAATGCCCCAGAAGCATTAAAAATAAGCACAGGTGTGCATCGTGCTGAACATTCTAAAGCTCTTTTTTCGTTTAGAGAATAAAAAATAAAAAAAGGAAAGCTTAAGCCAGCGTTTGAAACTTCAAGAAGTATTTGAAGGGAGAGAATCCCCAATTTCCCTCAGATCTCTCTGTCACGTGGAAATTCCATCCATCTGTTTCCAAGCTCAAGATGTGACCAACGGGCTTTACCTGATATGGTACTCATGGGCCTGTCTGCCTTAAAAGAATAAATCAAAATCCCAATTTCTTGATTTTATCGTCAACTACTTTACATGAGTTGAGCAACTCCAAAGGCGATCGATTCTATGCAGCGAGGCTAATGATCGTGTCTTAAACGTCTTCATAGTTTCATATTATTCTGCCGCTTGTTGAACGTCCTGTCAGTCACTTTGCCGCTGAAAAAGTTGACGAAGAAGCCCGCTCTCACGGGGGCTGATATAGCTTCATGCCAGAAGGCGTTCAATTCAACACGACTCTCTCATTTTGTTTGTTTATCAGCCAATCATATCAGCGACGGCAGTTCAGCGTTCTATCCAAGTGATTAAAGAGAACTTCATGAGAGTCACGTACAAGCTGGGCAGGGTAGAGATCACAGATGCACCTGGAGGGTTTTTTCAACGCAGTGATTCCGAGCTAATGCTTCTCTTGTATTGTGTAGCCTACTGACGGATGAGTAATGGAAATGAAATCTACTTACGGGGAAGTACAGCAGTAAAGCTCCAAACAACAGTGTTTCCAATAGAATGAATCCAGAAGTACGGATACTCTGCGGAGGACGAAAGAAAGAAAGAATTGGCTTGTCAGGAGCAATAATTGTAGGCATTTTAGTGAGGTGTAGATTGGTTAGCTAGATTAGCTAGATTACGGCTAGCTAAATTAGATGGCTATGTAGGTTGCTTGGTGGGCAAGTTGCTAGGGAGTAGGTGGATTTGGGTAGGTCGCTTGGAAGACTCGTCATAGGGTTGGAAAGTAGAGGTCAGTAGCCTGGTAGATGTAAGCTAGGTGGGTGAGTGGCTAGGTGTCAGTAATTTGGTAAGTACAGTATATGTGGGAAGGTGCAATTGTAGGTCGAAGTAAGTTGATAAATAGGTTGGCAGATAGAGGAAGGGAGGTACAGTATAGGTAAGATAGGCAGCGGAGGTGGACGTTCCGTCAATACTGACGGGAGGGCCGTCATTCCGTCACTGATGGTTGGCAGACATATCGTAGGCAAGTATGTATGTCAAGTGAAGTACATGTCGATGGATATTTGTCGTCATGGCCAGATGAAGTCATCTGAAGACTTGAAGATTTCCATCCGACTGCTTCACAAAAAGTTTCACCGCTCGGGGCTTCATGTGCACACAAACTCCCCGTTGGCCAAAGCCTTCAGTGACATTTGTTCGATGTGTGATTGCTTCTTTGCAGTCCGCGTGGGAATAATAACTGGAATTAAAACAGCATAATTAGATCTTGTGGGGTTCATTCATTTAATCTGCAGATGATTCATTTGCGGTGAATGCTATGGTACAAATGAAACAAATCCGGTGGGACGTGATGTGTTTATGTACATGATCTGTTTAGGAACGTTTTTTATTCAGAAAGATTTTTTTTTTTCTTCCTGTATTGTATTCCTATAAATGCATCACGCTTCGTTACGCGCTTCACACTTTGATCCATCACTCGGTATTTGTAGCTGGGCGGATAACGGTGCATACAGATGTATGTGGGTGCAAAGATAAAACATAAGAAAATTAGCTAGGGTTATATCAGTAGGCATATGTGGGGAGGGGTATTTGTGAATAGGTATGGCAGGTACGTGCTTGGCAGGTAGGCACATGAAGGTAGGTCATTTTACTAGACAGGTAGGCGCAGCATGATATCTCCGCTCACCTTACTTCTCCTGAAGTGGTAGACGGCCACCATGCTGGCCAAGTCCAGCAGCACGCACAGGCCTTGGAAGGAGGCCACGGCAAGCCGCAGCCCGCTGTCCTCCCGGGCCAGACAGGGTGTGTTGTCTCTGCAGTAGGGACAGCCCACCCGGCAAGGGAGGCACTTACTCGCCACATCAGAAACGTCGTCCCTGCGAGAGCCCTGCGCCTTACCTGAGAACAGAAAAGGGCTTAGTCAGACATTTCAATATTGATGAGGACGCGGAGGCGGGAAGGGCCTCCTGAGGATTTTTCCACATTGCTTTGATTCATTTTATTTCTTGGATTAGAGCAATTTGTGTTTGAGTTTTTTATTAGGAGTGACACCGCAATGAGTGGATTGGCTTTAATTGATTTGTTTCATGAGTAGCAATCACAAAGCCAATACATCAAAATGTCACAATAATTACCGCGACAAAAATAAAATCTTTCATGAGGGAATGATGAGAGAGAAGAGAATAAAGCATCGATACGCTACATTTTTAATCGCTCATGTCTGAATGGATTTATCAAGTCTGTTCTCCCTGATTGCTTTTCCAATGTATCTGAAAGTGTTGTGCGAGCTACTCGAGTTACTTCTAATGTCATTTGCTCTAATAATCTATCCAAAAAAAAAAAACAAACCAAACAAACAAAAAGACAGATTCCTTTGGCAACATGCCTGTTGAGGGCAGATTGGGAGTCTATTAGTTCTGATAGCAATCCTCCAATTTATTCACTGACCATCTGCAGCACCTCTGAAAAAGTGTGCTCGTTAAACGTACATTTCCATTGTGATTCTTACTGCTCGTATCATATGCAAATGCAGCAATCGGGTCATAAAATATGTCGGCGGATGAAGAAGGGATGGAAAATATCAACAGTCTCCGGTCCCAAATAATGCGGAATCCCTCCAATATTTTGTCACCTAAACCAGGTTGAGGGTTGTGCAATAAAGTCGACCGAACTAGTCACTAAAAATGGTCGACACAATTTTTTTTTCCCTGTGCGTTATTGTACGCCATCCACGCCGTCATTTGCTGGCCACATAAGACCATTTTCCTCTGTCTATATGGCCTTTTCACTGTCTTTTAGCATCCTCTTTTAGTGGAAATATTTTGCATGTTAGGGGCACATCTCATCAGGTTTCGCCACGGTGACATTCTAATGGAAGGTTTGAAGTTGTGAACTTTTGACCCTGCCGTTTTATGGACCTCTTGCCTATTATTTGGTGAATGGAATCTGCAATGTAAGCAGTACTGCATATTCAAATTATATGCATTGTCGTAGAAAGGATGTTCTTGTGCAGGGTTTCTGATTTGACATCACATGCTGCGCCTTGACCTCACCCCTGTGCCCTTTTTCCTCGTTGCTAGGGAACGATGCAAAATCGTTTTCCTGACCAATCTCATCTGTCTGAACCTCAGGTGTATACAAAAAAAAATACAGCAGGCAGTTTCCAGGACCTGTGAGCCAAAGTGCACCAATGTGATTCTTAATCGAGTGTCTCATCACAGATTGAGCCTGAGGGCCTCAGGCCTCATATCATGCGGCATTACAATAAAGGTGAAGCTTATCATATCATGGCCTCAGAGGCACAGTGTTGTCGGAGCCGGAGCCGAGAAGCCCCGCAGCCGCTTGATTATTTCGCTCATCGGATCCAAGCTTCCTGCCCTCGGACACTGCAGTGCTCTCAGTCAAATTTATCAGACTGAACGCACTCATTTGATTCCAGCCCACGATCGGGAGAGTTAATGATACATGTACTATTCATCCTTCTGCTAAACCTGTTCAACCCAAAAGAGTCGGATTTGAACAAAACGTTTTGATTTGACAAAGGAGGGGCAATATGTATTGTAAAACTCCCTAAAAGTATTTGTAACCTACTGTTCAAGTCACTGAGCGCCACACGGCTTGGATGGTAAAATCCTCTCTTGCATCGGCACTTGTATTTGTCCAACACAAATCCGTGGCCAGCGATGGGCACGCACTGCGGGAAGAGAAAACAAAGAAGAATGACACCTCAGTGCAGTTTCAACTTTAAACCACATATTTTTCATTCACTTAAGCAACTTTTTTTTTGGGGGGGTGGCTTCTTCAGTACACAACCAGGTGAACAACACGGAGGATTGTGTGAAATTAAGTGTCATCTACATACTTGTATCTGCGTGGCATAACCTGTGCTCATACTTTTTGCTTCTGCTCTTTCCCTCTCCTCTCCCCGTGTGAGTTGATCAGCGAACTTGCTCAAGTTGTGTTATTGAGTCTTCAATATTATCCACATGCTCCTCTGCAGAAGGCAGCAGGCCCAGCTATAAACACGCCTGGCGTCCGGGGAAATCACAGAGCTTTGCCAAGTAACAGGGACACTAATTCATATCCAAATTAAGAATTAAGGCTTGTTTGCGGAATTCGAGCTTCTGCATAATTTCCGCTCACTTTATAACTCGGCAAGTTAACACGCCATCTGGAGCTGAAACACTCGCATTGGTTTGAATACACATGTGCACGCGAGTTGCAAACATGCACTAAAATTAAAGCTGCAATAAATTTGGCATGAAACGCTCATAAATACTGCACAGCGTCTCTGCGGGGAGGGTGATGCGGGCGACTAAATTTACAACATGAAGCTTTGGCCACAAAACAGCTCAACATATCACTTGGTTGTGTGTGCAGATTTGTCCTCTGCTGATTATTGTATTTCTGGCCAATTTGAAATGGTGGAACGGTTAGCGTGTGCGGGTGCACACCACCTCTATTGCGATCCCAACAACGATTCGCACCAAAGGACAAACTGAATCGGCTGCAGTTGGCTCGCAACCCGTCCGGTGTGTACCATGCGCGCCTCTTGCCAAATGTCAGATATCCTCCAGCACACCCTCGAAATTAATCCAAATAAGCAGTATATACATGACGGGAAGGAGGTCAGATAGCTCAACAGCTATCCAAGTGGTATTCAGGATCATTTGATGCCAAGCAAGAGCCAATGAAAGAAACATATTCAAAGTCAACCAAATCTCAGTAAAAACATTTGGCCCAAGAAGCTCTTTTAGACACAGTCTGAGCAGGTGCAACTTTAGAACGACTTTCTGTCACCAAATTGTCATTCGGCCAGGCGCCTCTCCGACGGCACTCCCTATGTTGCATTGGCACGGCCAGCTTGGTGGGGACCGATCTGCCAAATTGGCACGAGTGCAACGCGCCGTGTGCTTGCACGAAAATCAGGATCTACCGCAGATGCGCTTGTCTCCAAAAATAGAGCTCAATTAATCATTTTTCTGCTTTCTGGAAGCATCCTGGCACCAGAATATGTAATTGTCTGTATATTATAATATGTATATATGTATATGAGATGATACACATTTGTACAGCTGGATAGCAAATCTGCCACAAAGTTCGGAGGTCGTAGGTTCAAATGCGGGAGAGTGCATGTATGGGTTTTCTCAAAAACAAAACACGCACGGAAGGTTAATTGAAAACTTTAATTGGTCCGTAGATGTGAATATGAATGGTTGTTTGTCTTTATGCGTCCTTGGCTACGCACCAATTTAGGTCGTTGCCTGCTTCCAATGCGGGAGAGTGCATGTATGGGTTTTCTCAAAAAACAAAACACGCACGGAAGGTTAATTGAAGACTTTAATTGGTCCGTAGATGTGAATATGAACGGTTGTTTGTCTTTATGCGTCCTTGGCTACGCATCAATTTAGGTCGTTGCCTGCCTCTCACCCAAACTCAGCTCCAGCATCCCCCCAAACCCTGGTGAGGATAACTGGTACAGGTCATGCATCGGTGGATGGAGGCACATATGAGCAGGACGCGAGGCAAAGGATGGAGCTTACTGGAGTCGACACACGAAGAGGAAGCAGACAATGAATTAAGATGCTCCCTATGGACGGATGTCTTCGTCAGCCATCAGCCTTTGCTCCTTTTTTGTGGGGTTTTGCTTTTTTCATGAATATTAACTTAGACCCCCCCAAAACAAAAAACAAAAACAAAAAAAACAAGGTGATTTAAAAACAGTACTGTACAGCAAAAGATACTTTTGGTTGACTGCTCAACTTTTGTTCCCATTAGGGATTTATTTTTGTCTGGACTTTTGTACTGCTACATTCTTGTTTGTTTACTGGACTTTTTTTTTTTTTTTTTGCCTCAAGTGAATTTAGTTTCTTGTAATATAAACTTTCCTGTATCGCTGCCTCGCCTGCTGCCTCTTCAAATTCTTATCCACCTTCCTCTGCCTCTGCAGCTGAACAGCACAACCAGATCAAGACCGAACACCGGCACGGCTCCAGGCACTGAAAGGATGTCTTTAAAGGGACGTGCCATGGAAAGTATGTATGGTGTATGTATGGTTAAGTTAGCTAGCAATGGCTTTACGCAAACGTGATTTCTTTGCAGTGTGGTCGTGTAGATGCTCTGAAGAGAGTCTCACAATCTCAAAAAGTCTCCAATAACACCACAAAAAAAAATGCACTAGATTTGGTCTTTTTTAAAATTTGTTGCTGGAGGTGTCCGTAAAGTTTAAGAAAACATAGCAAGTTGTAAATTGACAACATCATAGCCCTGGCGGGGTTGCATGCCTTTGCTCTGCCACGTAAGACAGAATCACCCACCCCAAAATGAATGATTTCAACAAGCTATTAAGCGTACTGTAATTCTTTATCCTTTATGTATGTTATGAAAGGGTTCTTGAGAATTGGGCTGGTGGCCTCCGGGTCCTCCACTTGGACTCGAGCGGCGCTCGCTCAACTATGATCCGAATGTGCTGCCGTCTCGAGCAGTTTCCGCATTTTGCCGCAGCGTTTATGGGCTGCGGGAGAACAGATTAGGGAGTGATTGGTGGCTCCCGATGGAAAATGAATCCTCCTTGACGATTGTCCCTCTCCGCTGTTACGTCTTCTCTCTCCTCGTCTCGTCTTCTGTACATCGTCGCCCTTGCATACTTCATGCGGCAACGCATGAGTCATCGGCATAATTAAAGATTAAGGAATGGATATGGACTTTGTACATCCTGCGAGCTTGGCAGTAATTCTTTGATCGGCGGTGCAGTACTTTCGCGGTTGGAATTTTGTTGTTTGTCACTGGAGTAAATGGAGTGCAGCATCGTAGGAAAGAACTAATTAGTTCTGAATTGTACACTTACACACACACACACACACACACACACACACACACACACACACACACACACACACACACACACACACACACACACACAAAAAAGAATTAGCCCAGTGGTCATCCACTTTGAGATTTAAAACTAAAATGTTGCTCAAGCATAAACCTTACATGGTGGTCTGTTGCATTTGCTAAGCAATGCAGACGATGCCCACAATTATGTCTTTCTCGAATATTTCAAGTGTTTTTAACTAATGGCGCTTTCAGCACAAGCACAGTTGGTGCGGCGCGCTCAGTGGGAGGTGTTGGAATTCACTCCTTAGATATTTTGGGGGGGGGCCAGGCTGGAGGACAAAGCGTCTTTTTGATGCAACATAAAAATGGCCGTCAGCCATGTCGCTCGAACAATTCCACTACACAATCAATATTTGAAAGGACTCTCCGAATTTGAATGGTTTAGTGGTGAAACAGGTCTGACTTGAACCCAAAAAAGTGCTTGAGGAAAAATGAGGTCACTGGGCGATGTACATACATTGGGGGATGGGGGGTCGACTCAATGTCAAGCCTTTTGGAGCGAACGACAATGGGATGATGGAAGTTTCTCAGCGGGACCCTTGTCTCGCTCATGAAATGAGAAGCAGTTGCCGTCACCATGGAAACCTCATGCAGTTGAAAACTACAGCGATTCAGTCCGATGCTTCTCTGATGTTTGTGGCAGTTCCTATCGCCTGAGTGATATTCTTCGTTTCTCACCACAAACGCACCAAGAGCAAACAACACCTTCTAAAAAACACATTATCATTTATTACAGCTCGAAAACCGATCACAAAATAAAGTGTAGATGACTGAGTCTTCTTAAATTCAACCAAAAGTTAATTTATCTGGTAACGTTTATGCTCAGATATAAAACTGGTGTAGCAGCAACAGATTATCGTCTTTGTCGAAACAGCACATCATTCATTACGACTATAAAATCTGAGCTAAACAAAAAATTTAAAAACTAGTGAAATGTGTTAATATGTTACTTTCCATCCAATTCATTTTGAAGCAATCAAATATTTCGACTGATCGTACGAACAAGAGTATCGGATCTTACAATACAAAATTGGAGTTTGGGTGACGCATTTTTCAAGCAGTGCGATTTTACAAGTAAATCTGTATATTCAATACAGCAATCAATTCCATACAGCTACAGAGTAAGTTCCAACAGGTTCACAGCTCTGTACTGAGATCTTATTAACCTTGAATCGAACTCTTGAAGAAAAAAAATGCCGTTTAAAGTACTCATAAATTATCTTCTTGATGATGAAAAAGATGCACGCACTTCCAACGCAGGCAGCCGGTGAGTCTACACTAAAGCCATTTTTTCACATGGTAAATATCATGAAGACATATCACGGTCTTCATCTGATGTCGTTTTTCCCTCTCTGTGTCGTTTGCCCCCACAGGGGTTTTTGAGCCATCTCGCTGCTATTGAGATATCGACTGACTATTTCAAGTCTGAATATTTCAACTTCAACAACAATTCTCTCGTCTTATTTTCGTCTTGTCTTATTGTTGTGTTTAGAGGACGACCACCTTCACCACTCCTCCATTTCTAACCACGATCCGCCGAGAGGGTCCAGGTTCTCGCAGCGGCGCGGAGAACGAGCCACATATGTACAGGTGATTAATTTTTCAGATGAACTCATGCCACTAAAAATACTGTACTTGCTGAGCTGTCGCCAGAATTAATTGCGTTGCTCTCTGCAACGGCATTGCAGGTCTTTGTTGGAAGGAGGTGTGCTGAGAATGAAAGAGGGTGTCAAGGAAACGGTTGATGAAAAACAATTGAATGAGCACTGATGTCAAAATTGAAATGGTGTACTCAATGATCCAAAAAAAAAAAAGTCATTAAAAAGGAAGTAACGCACTGACCAATGGAGCTATCAGTACCGCCGGGCTCCTCGTGTTTTTTTCCGAGGAGTTAATTGGCTTCAAGAAAATAGAGTCGGCGCATTCAAGAAGACCACATTTCAATGAGAGTGTGATAACAAGCGACGAAACAAGCGAGGGAAAATTGGTGCATAAATAGTCACGGAAACAGAAAGTGAGGCAGAGAGCTGGAAAAGGAGCCAGCGGGGGCTTTAGAATGGGTAACCCTCTTTGGCTGTCATGGCAGTTTACACTCATTATCAGAGCTCTTCTGGCGCAGCCCGTTATCTCCAACGACACATTTCCTCAAACACACGTGTGCATATGCAAACATACTCAGCCCCTTTTGAAGCTGACTACGCTGACACACGATGGAAAAGCCAGATTCACATCCTCACATGCGTCCCGTCCCAATTACCCGAACGAATCACGTCGAAGCGCTTGTATAATTACGCTAGGAATCATGTAAAAGACCACCCCTATGTCTGCTCATCCATAAATGCATGAGTGTGTGCTTAGATCACGGTGACGGATCCCACTTCCTACTCAGTCTTTGCGGGAACGTATAAGAGAAAACAGAACCAAGACGTGAAAAAGCCTAACAGAAAAAAAAAAAGCCAAGGCACCCATTTGACACGAGAATTTTTTCATGGCGCACCGCCAAACAAAAAATATGGAATAGTGAACAAATCATGATCATGTCTGAAATTACAGACAAATGTATTTAGTCCGTGCAAAATGTCATCCATGGTCACGTGACCAAAAGAACGAGATCGCGAAAAAGTGATCAGGCTTTTTTTTTCTTTTTTTTTCCCCAGCTTCAACCCCTGCGGCTCAAACAGTGATACAGCTTACGTGCGCACTTTCCTGCACACTTTTGAAGTATTTGGATCATACTTCATCATGCTGAAAAAAATGCAAGGAAATGCCTCCGACGCAGCTTTCAAGTTGAAGGTGATGGACCCGGCCAGTGAAAAAGGTCATTGAGCGGCTGCACATGAGCTTGACGCAAATGAGTGCTTGGGATGAAGTAGTGTAGAGAAGTAACTTTTAAAGCTTGTGTGTAAAAAAGAAAGGGAAAAAAAGGAAGAAAGTGCTGAATAACGGAGCCTTTTGAGAATGCTCCTTTGACATGCAATCGTGACATTGACCCGTTTCCAATTAACCCCGGAAGCTCGTTGGATCAAAGGGTTTTATAGGGCATCATGGTGCCTTTATGGCTTGTTATGTTGCCCTAACATTGGCAAGCAGAACAATTCCCACCGCTCTCACTTCAGTGAGACATAAAGTTTGAAGGATGAGGCGGAATCACGATGCCTCCGCTGCTGGCGCCGAACACATCCGAGAGGCGCTGATGCCGTTGAGCCGCACTGAAACGGCACGTCACAAATTGACCTTAAGTGAGAAGCGCACACTCTGCAGAGCACACGACGCTCCGTCGCATTAAGAAAGACTTCATTGTTATGACTTGGGCCTGGGAGACCGAACTTCAGGGTTTTTGGGGGGAGGAAATGAGCATTGAATTGACTTCCCGCAGGCCATTGCTGCAAACAATGTATTTTGTGAGAAAGATGGCTTTTTTTTTTTCGCTTGGCTCAGAAGCTATTTCAACGAACCAAAGTTTGCGGCGTGTGAAAAGTGTCATCACTTTCTTTCCAGACTTTAAACACCATCCACTTCAGCTGCGGCCCGCAGGCTCTTGAACTCGAAAGATCATTTCACCGCATCAAGGAGGAACAAGCGATGGGAACAGCGATGAAAAGCACGAGCACACAAAGTGAAAAGACAAGAGAGCAGAACCCACAAGCTAATCCTTTCGAAACAGCTTTTGCGAGCGGGAGCCGAAGTCTGAAACTGAACGGCTATAGGGGCTTTATGATGATGAGGATGAATTATTTTTAGTAGTTCGCCTTGGGTGGCCATTTCACAGAGTGTCTTTGCATTTATAGCTGGTGAAAGAAAAAAAAAAGAATCACGTCTTTGCAACGGGGAGGCTGATGTCTCATTTGTTCTCAATATAACCTTCCACTTGTACTTCCACTTTCCACTTTGCGTTCTGAACATGACAAACAGTTTGGTGAATTCCTTTCATGTATTAGAAAAGACATTCCAATTGCCTTCCTTGTTGAAGTTTGTTCCTCTTCGTACGAAACTGACAGATATTAGAACACGGTACGGTTCGCACCCTGTTGTCTGTAGATCAAAGCTAATGGGTGCATTAACGATGAAAAGATTATCCGATCCGCTATCAGACTCGAACCTCTTTTGGGCTGCCCTGAGATATGAGACTCCAGATGCGGTAGACACTTGCAATACATCTTGGTTAAGCCCCGGCTGAAAAAAAAATAGCTGCCTGTTTGGTAAAATTGATGAGTTTGTCAATACAAGTTTTCTCTGACAAAACATCTTCAGTTGTGGAGAGTATTTGAATTGAGAGCTCTGTGTCAAAGTCTCGGCTCGCCCCTCCCACGCGCCTCCTCAAAAAAGATGAACAGTGATGACTAAGTTGCCACTGAATCACCGCCTCACTGCGAAATGTCGTGTGTGTCAGGAGAATTATCATTAGAGAAGAGTAAGAGGTAGTAAAATGTGGAATATTGTCATGAATTCTTCTAAAGACACTCATGCCGCCTGCTATGATACAGCATGTGTGGATGTATAGTCTCTTTAAAAACATTTATCTGGATTCTCTTTCATGCCACCACTTGACGAAACATTGAGGAAATTCAACAAAAGCTTTTTTCGGCGTAGCCTGCAATGCAATGATGAAAGATCCAGCAGGTGTCCTAATGAGCAACAGAGCGACGCGGTGCTAATGCGGTATCACTTCAGTTCGCCCAGTGTGCCGCAACATTTTATGCGGCTCCATCTACCCATCACTAACTAACTGTCAGGAACTGTCCCTCACACCCTTCAAAGAGAAGGGGGAGGCTACCCTGACGTCGACTGAGGTGGGCTGGCGCTGTTTAGCTTTGCATCTTGTTGACAAAAATCTTACAAATATTAGGGAGCGAAGCTCATAAAATGTGCCAACGATGATCCAAGTTAACTGTCAAGTGTACATTGTTTATGTGACACAAAAAAAGAGCTGAAAATTGTTTGCTCCTGAAGTTAATCGTGCCTCCTGCGAAAGAAGTTCCTTCGCTCTTAAACTGATCAAAACACTCACAAGTACCCTGATGACAGAAGGCCGCCTGAGCTAATACAAAATAGTGAGTGTGAAATCTCTGGCTGGAGAAATAATTGTCACACAATTTGCCACTCAGCGCGCAAACATGAGAACCGTGCTATTGTAAATCAGGCATACTTGGGGGGGGGGACTAAATTTTGGTGGGGGTGGGGGCAGGCACACAGACAAAGAGCAGAGTCAATTATTCAAACCATCTTGATGCAATCCATTACACTGCATCTATTATGCATCATATGGCCAGCGACATGCCATGCACACATGAACAGCTACCCCCCCCCGCTGGGGTCAAGGAGGTTTCCCACAATACATCACATGAAACTCATCGGCACCCACGTGAAGGTGGAAGCCAACGCGCAAGAGCCATCACACACTGACACATGCAGATAGAACATGGGTCATCGCTGTCCCTTCAGCACACCGAAAAGTGACAAACATGATGTATGACGGTGTTGCCCCACCACCGATGGCATTTGAATTCAGATAAAATGTTCAAAATAAGATAGTTGCTGTTGTCCAGGAGCATTGGCGTCATAATTGGGAATGCGTGTCATTGGTTAGGATAGGGAGCAGATGTAAGCACTGCCCCACCCGGAGAACTTTTGGAAACACACTTTTCTCCATCGGGGTCAAAGTGGATGAATTAGGGAAAAGGTCGTTCAAGCTAGCACTTACTTCCATACTGGTAAGATTGCAGCGATGTGTCCCGGCAAACCAGCCACTGTCGGAGCACTGGTCAATATCCACATCCTGCAAATTCACGTCCAAACGAACAACACCCCTGGCACGGAGGAAAAACAGACCAAAAGTTAGGAAGAGATAAAGGATCCGAGAATAATGGTGACATCTCCAAGTATTATGATTTCCGCAAGGAAAGATTTTGGTGGCGGGATCCAGCTCTTGCATTAGATCGTACGACGCGATTTTTCGACAATATGTAATGTTGTGCTCAAAAAGCCATAAAAGGACAGTAGAGAGAGAACACAAATCTTTCATACCGTACAGTATACTAGACACGTTATCTGCGATGTCCTTGAAATTCTGTTGAATAGACAACGGCGCTAACATAAAATGGCGACACTTAGCTTAAACACACGCAGGTATCTGTTGCTCACATTACAATTCGGTCTTACTGCAGTATTTGAAAAAGTACTACAACCAAGATTTTTAAAAGCATTTCTTGTGAATCATATCGAAAATAGCTGTCAGAATAGTTGGCTAGCAAAATAAATACACCAGTCAACACTGTCCTGAAGCTAAAGCTCAGTCTTAACCATTGCACTGGAGCCCCAACGTGTCTTCGCGTTCAAACGAACTCCCTCTCGTCACGGTTTGAAATGTGCCATTCTCCTTTTCTCTTTTGTGCTTCTGTAGATGAGCCTGACACCCGCTGCCTCCATCTGCCTGCAGGGAAGTGGAACAAACGACCATGGAGAGAGGATTTCACCACCACCTCTCCTCCATGGTACACAACCAGACAGAATGAGAGGAGGGAACCAGTCAGCGTATGCGTGAGATGGTCAAAGCTTGACCGAGACAGAAAGCAGGGAGATGTGACAGATGCTTCGGCATCTCTCACTGTCAGGTTGTCATGTTTTGTGAATTTTTCAATTAGAAATGGCCTGTGCAGACAGTAACAAAAACAAAAAAATAGGGAGAGTTCACAGGAAGAAAGGCTTAAGCTTTTCTGTCCAGACGGTCTATTTATAGAAACATCATCGCAGCACTGAGATGACTGGAAGAAGCAGCGAAACATTTCAAGCACACACACGTCCATGATGAGGAAATCACATTTCTCCTCGCAACCTGACTTGAGCCAATACTTGAGTTGCAATATATTCTCCACACCAGATTTTCAATTCGGAGCACCATTTTAATTGGTTAACTCCGGGGTCGGAAAACCCGCAGTTTCTTAATTCTGCGGTGGCTCTCTGTGATTTGTGAAAAGAATGAGTCTTTCATTTCACCTGTGTCAACTGTAACTATATTTTTACATTTGCCTTACCTATTTATTCCTTGAACTCTCTGTTTGTCACACAAAATATGCGTCACAGCCCCCAATGTGCGACACCGAGTGCCAAGACTAATTCAATTGGTAAACCATGGATAAATCCAAGAAAAGTCTCTGGAAAACAAAAAGAACATTTCATGCTACGTGATACATAAACCTCGCTCAGATAGCCTCATAGATTATTTTAATTGCCCATCGTTTTGCCAATATATGTGACATTTTTCAGTAAAATATCCGTGCTCCACAGCAGTGGAGTAACAAAAAAATGGACTCAGACCTCCTTGACAGATCTTGCATCATCACTTGATTGATGACAAATTATCTGTGTCCACATGCCACTCTTTATATATCCATTATTATTCACGCATAGTATTATCGATTGCTACACCTCGCTCTGCCATATGCGAACCCTGAGCGTTGAAACGTGCATACTTGCAAGCCACTCATTCAAACGGCACTCTGGAGGGATGCAATAAAGCCTGCAGTGCTCCTCTGAAAGTAAGCATGACGAAGACATGCCCAGCTGCGCCTTGACAGGAGAGCATTTCAATGGAGAAAGGGATTATCTCTTCTTCTTTGCCATCTGTTTTCGTACATCAGTGCAACTTCAGTATTTGCACTCAGCTCATTATTATGATCATGTAATTTTCAAAGTGGTCTATTGCGATCATTTTTAAGGCACCCATATGATACTACAAAATTGTAAACTCTAAGCCCATACCGTTACTGTACGACAGTCAATCACTTTTGCCTTAAGTGACTTTTTGGAATCGTGATTTACCAAGCGGCACAGCGTGGAATGGATCTCTGCTCGGACCTTTCAGTGTGGAGTTTGCTAGTTTATCTACTCCGGCTTCCTCCACCATTCCTGAAACCTGCTTGCTAGCTTGTGCCAAATGTAAAGTTGATGCATGAGATAGAAGTACAGTATACTGTAAGTAGCACAATGGAAAATAAAATGGCACTATATAGTCAATTAAGCTTGCGTTTTAGTTTGAGTTGATAGTGTTTGTATTATGAGTCTGTTGAGCAATGGTTCAAGATATGGGTGCATTTGAATTCATGAAGCCCTGCCTGTGGATGGTAGATCAAACAATGACTTCTCAGTGACAGAGGGTGTACCAAGTTAGGTTAATTAATCACTCTCAATTGTCCGTAGGTGTGACGGGGAGTCTGAATGGTTGGTGTTTATCTCTGTGTGCCCAGCGATTGACTGACAACCAGTTCACGGTGGTACCCTGCCTCCAGCCCAAATTCATCTGGGATGGGCCCCAGCACACCTGCGACCTTTGTGAGGATAAAGCAGTTCAGATAATGGATGGATATATATCTGCATATCTTTATTTATCATAGTGATAAAACATTTTGTGGTGAAAAGAAGCTCTTTTTTGTTTCCATGAAGTGTCCTTTTTTTTTTTTAATTAATTAATGTTGGGAAGTTTGTGCTGTCGTTTGTAAACAGACAAGACAAAAATAAACTGTTCCTTCAGTTTCTCCTCTGCCCCATTTTTCCCGCCACACTTCAACATTTTGAAGTTGGTTGTCTCTACCAAGCTCGATGTCGCATGATCGCACAACACATTTCTCTCACCTGAACTCTAGTGCAGAGTCTCTCTTGAGTCCATAGAAGCCAGCTGACAAGGTGAGAAGCCAATAGGGCACAAAAGCCCCGTGTTCACATTCCAGGTAAGGCGCAGACCACTTGATCTGATTCTTGTCCAGAAGGTAAACTCCACTCTTGGGTTCCGATCCCTTTCTAAGCGTATATGCTCTCCTTCCGTCCCTAAACTCGTTCAACCACTCGGACTCGGAGTTCCTGCTCTTCAGCATCCGGTCCTGCAGCACCACCTCCTTCTGGTTTCGGGTCGCCTGCAGAAAGACGTCCCCGTGGAAGCTTACCACGGCTCTGTGGATTTTGGGATCCCCCTCGAGCATGCTCCGAACCAACGCCTGATACCAGTGAAGGTCCCGCTGTAAGGTGTCCTCTCGGGACCTGTTGGCCTGCAGGATCATGTTCAAAAAGTTGGTGGCGTGCGTCATGGTATCCAGGATGCCGTGCAGCGAGTAGTGGGTGGCGACATGCAGGCCGCCTCGCAGGCTGCTCAGCTCGTACCTCCGTGAGCAGTTGACCTGTCTCAGCGCGGAGGAGTCGCCGCTGTGGAGGAAAGCGGTCACCACCCTCGGCAGGTCCTCCTCGATTTTGTGCGCCACCACCGTGCGCTCCGTAGCCGGCGGCGAGTGAGAATAGGTCGGATGGCGGCGGGGCGGCTCCCTGTTGATTCCTTGCGTGCTGAACACCGAAGGGTTCTCGTCACGGTCGTTTTCCGACCACTCCACGTAGCCGTAGTTGGAGCCCAAAACGAGCCCCGTTTGCAGAAGCACGACCAGGAGAGCCATTCTTCTTTTTCGTCTTCTTCTTCAGGGACACCGAGAAGAAAGCGCTTGGGAAAGTGCTGCGAGCATAACCAGTAGCCTCGCCAATTTAACGAGCACTGACAAAAGGATGTGTCCTGCACAATGAAGGCACAGCCGACAGTAATTCCCTACTTTTCATTGCACGCAGGATCCCCTCAAAGCTCCCCCCAAGCCTCGCATCCAAGACAAGTCTCGTAACTCTGTACAAATCAACGTGACTCCTCTTCGAGGTGGAAGCGGCCACTCCGTGTGATTGATAAAAAGAGGCGAGGAGCAAATTGTTCATGAAGTTCCTCTCTACAAGAAAAAAAAAATCCCAACAGACCTGAGGTATCGCCTCAACCCACGACTGCGTGTGGTCTTTTCTCCCTGCCAGTCTGCCGGAGGTGGGCGGGGCGTGGGAACGGATTGGAGCTGTCCGGTTCTGAAAGTAGCGCCCGTGGGAAGAAAACTGAGGGTGGGATACTGAACGATTTACTCAAACTGGCATCATAACAGCTGATGTTATGCTGAAATTCATGCTGCGTCCGTCTCACAAATTAGATGTTTACTTGTTCTATCTATGGTGCGGTCCGTCTCGATCATATCCTCGTCTAAGGTGTTGAGGGAGCACACTCACAATTCATCATTGTACCTTTCACAATAATTATAATAATTGTATTTATATAACACTGCTCAAAGCATACTAACAAGGGCTTTGGTATTAAAACAGTAAAATCAACCAATGAATAAAAATACAATAAAATGATCAGCATCGTTCCTTTCTTATTCCCGAGCCAGCTTTCAGGGATCACTTAAAATAGATGTATTCCATCCGTCCATATGATATACTGCTCGTCCATAGAGTCACGAGTGCGGAGGAGCGTATCCCATGGAACTGACTTGGGGTGAGAGTATGCAAGGACAGCCTGAACTGGTTGTGAACCAAATGGTAAGGCACATAAAATAAAATAGAAACAAATAATTCACACTCACAATAGCACCTATGGACAATTTAGAGACTTACGACACATCAATTTGGAGTGAAGGGAAAGTGCCCGGAGAAAACCCATGCAAACATGGGGAGAACATTAAAAATGATGCTTAGAACAGAGATCGATGAGGCTCAGAAGTGTGAAACAAGATGTGCCATATCGCATATATGGATCAATCAAATATTTTCATATTCTATTTCTGTCAAGTGCTTGTGTGATTTTTCTTTGCTGAGTTCTCTTGACAAGCACACCATGGGAGCATTGCTTTGCAGTGTTGTGTAAACATGTCTGGTCTTCTCTGGCACTTGGTCACGACTGAAGATAGGCGATGTAATGTCTGGGGTGACTCAGAGGCCGTTGCCATGGCAGTAGAAGTGCATTGCAGAACCCTCCTGACATGATGCCCACTCCAACCAATAATGAAAACGGCATCCTGTTTGGCCCAACAGCACTGGCAATTACACTATCTCACGTTTATGATGACATTAGACGAAGGTAAAGATGGTGAGTACATGCAAGCGGAAGCAGAGAGCCGGTTGTGTATCAAGATGATGCATAAGGGAGAGAAAAATGACACTCTGTGTGATATGAGTGCTCCTGACCCATCTATTTCATCCCCTTTTACCAGCTGCACTCGCTCTCCTAACCCAATGAATATTTCATCGTCATTTGCTTCTTCATCTGCATGCTTTACAACTTGGGTTTGTGCAACCACAACCATGGTAGAGACTGCACTAGCTCTCTTTTCTACACATGCTCTGCTCACTTTGAGGTTTCTTTGGGTTTTATGGAGGAAAAAAACGAGTTTGGCAACCAGAAAGCTTTTACAAGCATGCTGCATTAAAAATGGCTTTGCTTCATGATTGTTAATATGGCATTGAATGAAAAATGTACCACTTTGTTTCGGCTTGCGTTTTGAGGCCATGTTTGTCGATGGAACGTTACCGGTCATGACTCACAAGCATGACATCCTATCTTTTATGAATCAGCCACATTTTCAGAGGATTATGTTGGGAATTATGTATACTGTGTATAGAGTTTCTGAATTTAGTCCAACATCACTCCATCTAAAGGTTTTCTGTATTGTTAATAACAAATGCGTAACAGTAAGAGCAGATTCATCGCCATTGCTTTCAGCAAAATTCCTCACACACAATATATGTAAATGCAGTCGCTGATGGTGAATCGCCTGCTTTATGTGCAGATAGACTGGGTTCAATTCCCAGCGTGTGTGTCTCTGTCTGTCACAATCATTGACTGACAACCAGTCCAGGGTGTAGTTTGCCTTCTGCCCAAAGACAGACGGTACGGGCTCCAGCAAATGAATGGATGGATTAGATTCAAATCGTGATGTTTTATGTGACAAAACATGCAAACAACCAATTATGAAGGAACATTTGGCAGCAATAGACAGTTCATCGCAAATTTAGTCCTGGTCTTGCTTAAGAATATGTTGTTTGACTATGAGATTGAAAGACAATCAGCGAGGCAAAATGCAAACTCAAAATATACGATGTATTTCATTTCCCATCACCAATTTGCTCATCGCTCACCAAGTACATATACTGTACGTAATTTAATCTTTGCTGCCCTCTGGAGTGCTTTTCATGCTAAAAAAAATCAAGCGCGTTCTTTTGTAATCTCATCCAGTTGTTCTTTGACATTTTAAAATAAAGTATGAATAACATTGAACGTGTATACACACACAATTAAATATATTACACTTTGATTCACGTTGGGACTTTTTGTGGAAATGGGGAAACATCGTTCAATATTTCCCAACAGCAGAAATGTGTGTTTAAGTGTTTTGTTTTGTTTTTTTCCTTACATCACCGGAAGTGACTGACTGAGCCAAGCTAAGAGTTTGCGTCCCTAACTGGTACGTAATCGATTTAAGATCGGCATTAAGTTATTAGTCACATATTTTGCTCAGCTCTTAATAAAGTTCATGATTAAGTCTGTGTAGCGCCGATAAATCTTCATGTGCGTTAAAACCGGTGCTCGCCGTCCCAAAACAACGCTAGCACCCAATGTTAGCGGCTACAGTTAGCAGAGAATGTTTACTATGATTAGAATCCACCGTCAGTTTACTGACACGGTAAACCCCATGCTTGTGTGAAAGAGGATAATTGCGCTTAGTTTCCCTTACAACCTCAGTTTAGTGCAGTTTTTTAATGTGACGCTAACTCAACAAATGCGACGCGAGAAGAACTGCTGTGTAGTGACTCATCGTTTGTTTGTCGCATCGCTTTCCCATTTATCCTCAGAGGGTCTTTTTAACGCACAATGGATTCTTCTCGGCCTCCAAAGAGGACCAACCCAAGACGTGAGGCGAAAGGCGGTCAAAGTGAGTTTAAAGCTCCCGGTCGCAAAGATGCCTATGCTCGACTTCTGAGCCAGCACCGCAGCAGCACCTTCACGAAGTTTCTGGAGCAATATGCCAAAGAGTCGTCCCTCCTTCGGGAAGATAATGGACCGCACACCCTACTTCAAGCCCAGAGTGACAAGATGAGCATACCTCAAGGAAAAAGGGACCTCGTGCCAAATCATCTCTCCGATTCCAGTGACTTTTCCCCTTCTTCCTTAAAAGACAAAGGAGACGAGAGCTCCTTGTCATTGTACATGGTAAAATTAAGCATTCAAAATGCACAGCAAGACAGTGAGAGGAAGCCAGGTGTGTCTGAAAAGAACAGGAAGGCACAGAGAAGGGATACTGCCACGAGCCAAGATGGGGACATTGAGTCGGGAGAGGAGCTAAGTTCTTTCGGCCCAAATGACTCCAGGAAGCACCAGCGTCAGCGGAAGAAAAATAAGGACACAAGCAAGGAAACCGTCTCGAAAGACATTAGTCAATTTGTTGAAAATACCCAAGATAAAGCCAATTTAAACCAACTGGAACAGGAGGACACGAAAAAGACAAAGAACAATAATCTGCCCAAGCAGCTGGAAGCGGGGAAGCCAATAGCTCTAATAGCTAAATGTTCAGGTGACAGTCACAATTTCAAGTCACCTCATGATTTAAAGAAACTACAAAAACCCACAGGTATGTTAGAAATGAAATCTGATCATGGCGATGAATGCATTTGGAAGATTATAACTCATTGATTTGTATTGAGATTTGAATTATTCTATCTACAGACAAGAATAAGAACAACGGGGGTAGAGGCTCAAGGAAACAAGTGTTTGAGCCCTATATGACCTCTGAAGATGTTTCTCGTGGCCTTAAAAGAGGAGAACTTATTCAGGTACACTTGTTGTTACGAGGGTGGTCCCCAAAGATTGTGGCAACATTTGTGAGCAGCGATTAAACTAAAATTGTCTTATACATGAATATGTGATGTGAAAAAATACATCGGTGTTAATTGAGAACACATTTCTCAAGGTGTTCTTGTGAATTTGCACAAAAGCATTTGACCCCGTGTTCTGTATTTGTCTAATTTGCTCCACTGTTCTGCTAGTGCTCCAAAAGGAGTCATTTTGTGAAGCATGAAGCATTTACTGCGCGATTATTGTAAAATGTAAATATTTTTTTTCTTCAGGGACAGTTGCGAATAAACCCCAAGAAGTACCACGATGCTTTCATCCCTTCTCCTGTAAGTGAATCTTGGCAGTATTTAAAAATAACTTGATGACATTTTTTGGATGGTGGAGGGGGTTATTGTCCTAACCTTATTACCAGTACTTCACCTCTAGTTGAAATGTACAAATAAACTTTTATGTTACTGTACTTCTTTTTATTTACAGGATGACACACGAGATATATTTTTGGATGGCATAATTGCTCGTAACAGGGCATTAAATGGTGACATAGTCGTGGTGCAGCTCTTACCACGGGAACAATGGAAGGTATTCTATACTCCCTTATTGGTCCACGTCATAATTTCAATCCCCACACTACAGTATAAACCACCACGGTCATTTTCAAAGGCTGAAGTGGCATTATTGTCATGAATTCAACCGATCTAAATGTTTTTCCTTGCAGGTTGTGAGATCGGACACTGACTGCGAGGGAGTCAGCGAGGCAGAAGCCCAGAAGGGAAACCTGATCCAAAAGAACATTGCGCAAGCACCGCATACGTCTGTGGAAGATCAGCGTCAGTTTGCAAGCAAAGGTCAGAACGCGACCCTCCCTCACAAACACTCATTGGCCCCATGATTAGGCACACCTGCAGAATATAATGAAGGGAATGAAGAGAGCTTAGTTTATCCAGAGAAATGGCTCTAATTGCCTGCATTCATATTTTACACAAAAAATATAGAACAAATTGTGATCACAAAACAGGTTACAATAATTTCAACTCATCTTCATCCTTCTCTAGTATTCACTTGATTTTTAAATAATATAGCGAAAGCGAACAATGCATGTGCGGCAGAAATTCTCTAAACCCCACACAAGCTAAACTTGTCTCTCAGTCGAGATGTATCACTTCAGCGTGCCTCTTTCACACCCATTACCGGTACTGCATTTTATTTCCGATGTAGCCATGGCTTTGGCAGCATCTTAGGGCATTTCGGGAAGAGCATTTAAAAAAAAAAAAGCGAAAGGGCGTGACCAACTGTGACGATGCAAAGGATTACTGAGATTTAGTTTGAATCCAACACTTGAATGAATTAAAGCAGCTGTTTCTTTTTCTTTGCAGACCATCTGGAAAACACCTCAACATCACAGTCCAATAGTGGCGCACTTCAAATGACCGCTAAAGTGAGTTTTTTTCCTACATTGTGATTTTGCGGAAGCCGATATCAACTCTCAATTCCTTCCGACACCTTTCTCATCACGAATGTACCAGGTGGTGTACATTGTTGAGAAGAAGCACTCGAGGGCTGTGACAGGCTCCCTGAAATTTCTACCGGACAAACCTTTTGCCATGTTCTCCCCTGTGGACCACCGCGTGCCCAGGATTAATGTCCCGCTGTCTGATTGTCCAGACGATTTTATTTCCCGCCATGATGATTACGCCAACACACTTTTCATCTGCCGCATCACCAACTGTCCTGCTGACAGCAACTTCGCCGAAGGGTGAATATCGGGGTGTGCGAACTGCACTTGGATTCTCGTGTTCCTGACTCTCCCTTTGCTCTGTGTCCCGTCAGTCGACTGGCGAAGACGTTGGGCCAGGCTGGGGAAATTGAGCCAGAAACGGAGGGCATTCTGACCGAGTATGATGTAGATTTTTCAGACTTCTCAGATAACGTGCTCGAATGCTTGCCCAAGAATGTGCCTTGGAACATCCCGCCTGAGGAGATGGCCAAGAGAAAAGACTTAAGGTGGGACTTGCTTATCCCTGGATAATCCGGGTTACGCTTCACGACAGTTACCCGAATTTGTCTGAACGCACGTAGTCGCTACACTCTGGTCATGCAGTCGCAAAGTTATCATCGTAGTTAATATTTGCATGACAAACACGCTAGGCAATATATTTCGCTGTCCTGTTGTATATTTCTGATTCCCGGCGAGCGGATTTACCCATTTGCAGATCTGTTTTTGTGCTCTGGCCGAAGCAGTTCAAGTATTTTTCTGACATTTTATGCCGTCTTAGTGCCAAGGAACTATGTTGATGTGAGTTGAGGAGCCGTATTTTAGCCAAAAGTAGAGCGAGCTTTGCCACATCATGCAAAGTGAATAGGCATGATTGCGAGCCCTGCGATTGACTGGCACTCACTCCAAAGGTGTACTTGGAACATTTCGTTCACGCACTAAGAAGAATCGTGCGTTCGTGTTTAGGAAGGAGTGCATCTTCACAATTGACCCAGCGACCGCCAGAGATCTGGACGATGCCTTGTCCTGTAAACCACTTCCAGATGGTATGTTCCACTTTGAACTCATACTTGTTCAGTAGATTGCTCTCAAGGTATATTTGTGTTTGACACAGGGAACTTTGAGGTGGGGGTCCACATTGCTGATGTCAGTTATTTTGTGGAGGAGGGCAAAGCGTTGGATAAAACTGCTAGCCGGCGAGCCACAAGTGTGTATCTTGTCCAAAAAGTGAGTCACCTCAAGTTTTAGTCATTGAAATGATCTGGATGATTTCGATCCTTTCTTTGATGGCTGAAAAAAATGAGAACAGGTCTTTGACTTGTATTATGGTGCACCTGTTGCTTTTCACCGTGATCTTTTGTCGCCATCTAGGTCATCCCGATGTTGCCAAGACTGCTTTGTGAGGAGCTATGTAGCTTGAATCCTCTGGCTGACAGGCTTACCTTCTCCGTCATTTGGAAAATCACACCTGAAGGAAAGGTACGTTCACGGGTTTATTTATTTTATTTATTTTTTTGTGCTGATGAGGTCCAGTAAATCATATGGTCAGTTACTCAAATGAAAATTCAAACTGCATTCTGTTTGCCCGCAGTCTTGAAATCGCTTTTGTATTTCTCATTCCTCTTCCTGCGGACAGATCCTGAGCGAGTGGTTTGGCCGCTCCGTGATCCGCTCGTGCGTCAAGTTGAGTTATGATCATGCTCAGAGTATGATCGAGGCCCCCGAGAAGACGTTTGCTGCTGAAGAACTGCCCCCGGTGGACCCCGAGCACCGCATTGACATGATCCACCAAGCTGTGCTCAACCTGCATTCTATTGCCAAGAACCTCAGAGCTCAGCGTTTCTCCGGAGGAGCTCTCCGACTGGACCAGGTTTGTTCACCCGCCGAATGTTGTTCTCTTTAATATGAACGACTCACGGTTGGTGATGATACTGACATGAACTTTTGTGCTCGGACTGCTTGTTTCTCTCATATAAACTTCAGCACTCCCATTTTTTTTTTTTGTTCTTGTTTCAGCTAAAACTCTCTTTCACGTTGGACAAAGAGACCATGATGCCCCAAGGCTGCTACATTTACCAGTACAGAGATAGTAACAAGTGAGTATTCTACGGTGCACTGTATCTCTGAATCTCAGCCTGTCATTTTTGTATTGCTGAATTTTGGTTGCATTGTTATACTTCAAGACAGTATATGTTTTATCCCCTCTTTTTTTTTTTTTTTTTTTAGGTTGGTTGAAGAGTTCATGCTGCTGGCTAACATTGCCACAGCCCACCGTATTTACAAATGCTTCCCTGAGCTAGCATTGCTCCGACGCCACCCTCCACCCAAAGCTAAGATGGTGGATGAGCTCCAAGAGCTGTGTGACCAGCTGGGCATCGACATCGACCTTTCTTCCGCTGGCGCGTTGAACGTTGGTTTTCATACAAGCAATTCAGACAAAACCGTTTCATGGTTATCGTTCGAACACGATGAACTGCTGAAGTTCAAATCAGATCACCCAAAATCTTTTCACTTCTGTGTTTTTCCAACTATGTAGAAGAGTCTACTTTCCATTCTTGGTAATGATGAATATTCCATTGCCCGGAAAGAAGTTCTCACCCACATGTGCTCCAGACCTATGCAGGTGAGCTCGATTGTCTCACTCCGTGTTTGCTGTTTGGTAAAATGGGGGTAATAAATAAAATATGTTTTTCCTATGCTGTATTGTCAGGAAAACATGCTCCTTGCTGTGTTATGTACCTGCAAAGTGTGTACTGTATTTATGAATAAATAATGATCATAATCATTGCATAATCTTTTTTTTTTCCTCTGGACTATTGTGTTCTCTAGATGGCGTTATACTTCTGTTCGGGGGTGCTCCAAGAGGAAAAGCTTTTTAAGCATTACGCCTTGAATGTTCCTCTTTACACTCACTTTACCTCACCCATCAGGCGCTACGCTGACATCATCGTGCACAGACTGCTGGCATCTTCACTCAGTATATGCTTTCAACACAATGCATATGTACGTTTCATGAAGACCGCCAGTTTTTTAAAAATTTTGACAAATTCTGCTTTGTATGTGTTCATTCAGACTGTGGTCCCAAGTTAGCAGTGTCCACAGAAGAAGTCCACAAACAGGCTTCACACTGCAATGAGAAGAAGACGGCATCCAAAAGAGTACAAGAGTTGAGCTCTGAGCTCTTCTTTGGAGTTTTCGTCAAGGTCGGTGCAACGGGACGTCTTTGTCAATGCAGGTGACTTGAAGTAGACTTTTGTGAAGATTGGGCGCTTACAAAGACAATGAGGCTCAGGTTTTCGAGCCGGGTTACGCTTCACGACAGTTACCCGAATTTGTCTGAACGCACGTAGTCGCTACACTCTGGTCATGCAGTCGCAAAGTTATCATCGTAGTTAATATTTGCATGACAAACACGCTAGGCAATATATTTCGCTGTCCTGTTGTATATTTCTGATTCCCGGCGAGCGGATTTACCCATTTGCAGATCTGTTTTTGTGCTCTGGCCGAAGCAGTTCAAGTATTTTTCTGACATTTTATGCCGTCTTAGTGCCAAGGAACTATGTTGATGTGAGTTGAGGAGCCGTATTTTAGCCAAAAGTAGAGCGAGCTTTGCCACATCATGCAAAGTGAATAGGCATGATTGCGAGCCCTGCGATTGACTGGCACTCACTCCAAAGGTGTACTTGGAACATTTCGTTCACGCACTAAGAAGAATCGTGCGTTCGTGTTTAGGAAGGAGTGCATCTTCACAATTGACCCAGCGACCGCCAGAGATCTGGACGATGCCTTGTCCTGTAAACCACTTCCAGATGGTATGTTCCACTTTGAACTCATACTTGTTCAGTAGATTGCTCTCAAGGTATATTTGTGTTTGACACAGGGAACTTTGAGGTGGGGGTCCACATTGCTGATGTCAGTTATTTTGTGGAGGAGGGCAAAGCGTTGGATAAAACTGCTAGCCGGCGAGCCACAAGTGTGTATCTTGTCCAAAAAGTGAGTCACCTCAAGTTTTAGTCATTGAAATGATCTGGATGATTTCGATCCTTTCTTTGATGGCTGAAAAAAATGAGAACAGGTCTTTGACTTGTATTATGGTGCACCTGTTGCTTTTCACCGTGATCTTTTGTCGCCATCTAGGTCATCCCGATGTTGCCAAGACTGCTTTGTGAGGAGCTATGTAGCTTGAATCCTCTGGCTGACAGGCTTACCTTCTCCGTCATTTGGAAAATCACACCTGAAGGAAAGGTACGTTCACGGGTTTATTTATTTTATTTATTTTTTTGTGCTGATGAGGTCCAGTAAATCATATGGTCAGTTACTCAAATGAAAATTCAAACTGCATTCTGTTTGCCCGCAGTCTTGAAATCGCTTTTGTATTTCTCATTCCTCTTCCTGCGGACAGATCCTGAGCGAGTGGTTTGGCCGCTCCGTGATCCGCTCGTGCGTCAAGTTGAGTTATGATCATGCTCAGAGTATGATCGAGGCCCCCGAGAAGACGTTTGCTGCTGAAGAACTGCCCCCGGTGGACCCCGAGCACCGCATTGACATGATCCACCAAGCTGTGCTCAACCTGCATTCTATTGCCAAGAACCTCAGAGCTCAGCGTTTCTCCGGAGGAGCTCTCCGACTGGACCAGGTTTGTTCACCCGCCGAATGTTGTTCTCTTTAATATGAACGACTCACGGTTGGTGATGATACTGACATGAACTTTTGTGCTTGGACTGCTTGTTTCTCTCATATAAACTTCAGCACTCCCATTTTTTTTTTTTTGTTCTTGTTTCAGCTAAAACTCTCTTTCACGTTGGACAAAGAGACCATGATGCCCCAAGGCTGCTACATTTACCAGTACAGAGATAGTAACAAGTGAGTATTCTACAATGCACTGTATCTCTGAATCTCAAACTGTCATTTTTGTATTGCTGAATTTTGGTTGCATTGTTATACTTCAAGACAGTATATGTTTTATCCCCTTTTTTTTTTTTTTTTTTTTAGGTTGGTTGAAGAGTTCATGCTGCTGGCTAACATTGCCACAGCCCACCGTATTTACAAATGCTTCCCTGAGCTAGCATTGCTCCGACGCCACCCTCCACCCAAAGCTAAGATGGTGGATGAGCTCCAAGAGCTGTGTGACCAGCTGGGCATCGACATCGACCTTTCTTCCGCTGGCGCGTTGAACGTTGGTTTTCATACAAGCAATTCAGACAAAACCGTTTCATGGTTATCGTTCGAACACGATGAACTGCTGAAGTTCAAATCAGATCACCCAAAATCTTTTCACTTCTGTGTTTTTCCAACTATGTAGAAGAGTCTACTTTCCATTCTTGGTAATGATGAATATTCCATTGCCCGGAAAGAAGTTCTCACCCACATGTGCTCCAGACCTATGCAGGTGAGCTCGATTGTCTCACTCCGTGTTTGCTGTTTGGTAAAATGGGGGTAATAAATAAAATATGTTTTTCCTATACTGTATTGTCAGGAAAACATGCTCCTTGCTGTGTTATGTACCTGCAAAGTGTGTACTGTATTTATGAATAAATAATGATCATAATCATTGCATAATCTTTTTTTTTTCCCTCTGGACTATTGTGTTCTCTAGATGGCGTTATACTTCTGTTCGGGGGTGCTCCAAGAGGAAAAGCTTTTTAAGCATTACGCCTTGAATGTTCCTCTTTACACTCACTTTACCTCACCCATCAGGCGCTACGCTGACATCATCGTGCACAGACTGCTGGCATCTTCACTCAGTATATGCTTTCAACACAATGCATATGTACGTTTCATGAAGACCGCCAGTTTTTTAAAAATTTTGACAAATTCTGCTTTGTATGTGTTCATTCAGACTGTGGTCCCAAGTTAGCAGTGTCCACAGAAGAAGTCCACAAACAGGCTTCACACTGCAATGAGAAGAAGACGGCATCCAAAAGAGTACAAGAGTTGAGCTCTGAGCTCTTCTTTGGAGTTTTCGTCAAGGTCGGTGCAACGGGACGTCTTTGTCAATGCAGGTGACTTGAAGTAGACTTTTGTGAAGATTGGGCGCTTACAAAGACAATGAGGCTCAGGTTTTCGAGGGGTACTTCAGCGCAATGGTTCTTCTTATGGTTGGAGTTTCCTGCAATCCAACTGAGAGTGTGTATTGAAATGAAGTGTTTTTATTCCCTTCTTTGGCTCCAAATGATTCGACACATCATTAATTATTGTCCGGTGGTATCTAATTTTAAGGCTATATTTTGGAGACAATTGTTTGTTATTGCTTTGAAGTGTCGCGGTCATTTTAAGGCTTTGTTCAATAGGACTGTGGCCCCCTGGATTCTGAGGCTATGGTGATGGCCGTTTTGGATCAGTCCTTCGACGTGCTGGTCCTGCGCTACGGAGTGCAGAAACGCATCTACTGCAAGGTTTTCCGCCGTATACTTTCTATCCAAATGTTTTCAGCTACTTTGGCCAATTTCAAACTCAAGCATTGCACTCAAACAATTGAATTATCTGTAACCTCACAACTGTTGATGAATGGAGCAGATCTTCTGGCACTTCTTATCTACCAGTGACATGACAGCTAAGCTGAACGTTGGCTGCCTGATACACGGGGCGTTTGATAAAAAGGGCAGAAGAACAGCGCACAAGCCTGAAGCTTGATTTATTTCATCAAAGCATTTTTATTATTTTCTGTGACCATCAGTCTGTCACCGGCCTGGCCTCATTCCACCATCGCAAGGTCGGGAAGAAATCTGAGCTGACTCTCCTGTGGACACCAGAGGACCCACAGGAGCCTCCCCTTGAGCAGGTGAAACTTTTAATGATAGTCTTCTTCTAGCTTTTTTTAGTAGTGTCCTTTCTGCTGTTTTGTTTCGTTTTTTCGTCTGTTTGTTTTGTTTTTGCTTTAGACCATAATCACGACTAAATGGCAGGAAGCCCAAAAACAGGCAACTAAGATGTGGCCAGGATGGTAACATCCATTTGTCGCGATGAATAGTGTGTTTGTGAATTGTTGCCATCTCCACAGGTCATTTCCATCTTCACACGAGTGGAGGTGCAGCTCAAGGCAGACGGCGTGGCCATGAAATGCAGCACATTACTCAAGAGGCCCAATGCGATTGCGCCATAAATGCTTGACACGTCATGTAAGCAGTGTTATTGTTTTACACATGGACACTTCCCTTAGCTGCAAAACACTCAGATATGCAGTCTGACATTGCGACTTATCACTTTTAACGCTTTGTGAACTCACTAATTAATCATGGTATGCCGGTGTCGTCAATTGAGTCGACAAAATCGATTATAGAGACTGTCATGTCATTTCATTTAGTGCAATATATATTTGATCCGGTCTTAAGATACTGAGCCTTCTTTAGGTAAAACATCATTAGTTGTTGTGAGTTCATACAGCCTACGTTTTGGTGTATTTGGCCCTTGTAGATGGCTGGTGGAACTTTAATTGCTTTTACTAAGATAGGTGAATACCTCAACTGGTATTTCTTAACTTGTATTATTTATGTGGCTACTTCATTTTAAGTCGTGAAACATGTATTTTTCACATAGTACAGTTTGTGATGTCACAATGGAATATGTTTCTTGAAAATGGTTTCAGCAAGGCCGAGACTAAGCTCATGTATTGTAATGAGATAAATAATTTATTCGCTCTTTTTTATGATAAGATTTGGGAGAAACTTGAATATAAATTGCTGCTGAACATGATTTAGCTTAGCCGAACTTAGCTGACAGCGAAGTATTTTGATTTGTTTTGGGTTTGTTTGTTTTTTTAAATGTGGAGACTTATAAAAATGTTGAGATTTTACTTTTGAATAAGCCCGTCATGCTTCATAAGTACCGTACCTCAATATAGCGCATGTTGAATTTCATTGAACTGTTTATTTGAAACAGTGATTCTTGTTTGTTTCCAGTTCATGCTGTGTGCGATGTTTTTGTTTTGCTTCAGCCTGAGCTTTAACTGTGTTTTTGAGGTCCCATGCCATCGAATAAATTGCTGCTGAACATGATTTAGCTTAGCCGAAGTTAGCTGACAGCGAAGTATTTTGATTTGTTTTGGGTTTGTTTGTTTTTTTTAATGTGGAGACTTTTAAAAATGTTGCGATTTTACTTTTGAATAAGCCCCTGTCATGCTTCATAAGTACCGTACCTTAATATAGCGCATGTTGAATTTCATTGAACTGTTTATTTGAAACAGTGATTCTTGTTTGTTTCCAGTTCATGCTGTGTGCGATGTTTTTGTTTTGCTTCAGCCTGAGCTTTAACTGTGTTTTTGAGGTCCCATGCCATCGAAATCAGAAAGTTTTCACTGTTTTACGCATTGTAAGGGTCACAGTGAATCTGTGACATGGTTGGAGTTTAACATCTATGCAGCTTGCTAATTGTTTGCAATAGATGATAAAAGGTGAAAGTCCTGTCATGCTTCATAAGTACCGTACCTTAATATAGCGCATGTTGAATTTCATTGAACTGTTTATTTGAAACAGTGATTCTTGTTTGTTTCCAGTTCATGCCGTGTGCAATGTTTTTGTTTTGCTTCAGCTTGAGCTTTAAATGTGTTTTTGAGGTCCCATGCCATCGGAATCAGAAAGTTTTCACTGTTTTACGCATTGTAAGGGTCACAGTGAGTCTGTGACATGGTTGGAGTTTAACATCTATGCGGCTTGTTAATTGTTTGCAATAGATGATAAAAGGTGAAAGCGTTTCATGTCAGCGCTATTCATTAGTCAACTCGACTGTATTTATAGAACACTTTAAAACAACCACCGCTGTATACAAAGTGCTGTACATGGAGCAAAAATCATTCATAAAACAAACAAGCAAACAATAAATGAATAACAAAGACAGTAGAAAGCACAAAAACAGTCAAACTAAAAATCAAGCCTCATGCTGAGTCATGAGCAGCAGCATTCTGGACCAACTGGAGACGCTTAGTGGAGGATAGGCTGACTCCAAAGTAAAAGGTTCCAAGAATGAATGGGCGGATGACCATCTGGACCCAAGTTCCAACAGATTTTGTTGCCGCCTTTGATCATCAGAATTCACGGCCGCTGCTGTGGCCACGCCCTTTACTGAAACGTGAAATTTACAGTAGAGCATGATTCAAGTGGATCTGGCCAGTGCACTTGGTGGCAGTATGATAAAATGTAAAAGGTATTTCTTGTCGCCACTCGGTGGTGCTATGTGGCAAACAAAATACTGTAACACAGACGTCTTCAAGTCATAACTTGTTACATGTGAATTTTGGGGAGCATGTAGAGGGGAGTTATTAAACAATAACAGTCTTAACAATGTGGCATGGGACTTTTAAGTTCAAGAAAAAAAAAGTATTTACTTGACATATAACCGGATTCCGTTAAAAGATTCAAGTGGATCTGGCCAGTGCACTTGGTGGCAGTATGATAAAATGTAAAAGGTATTTCTTGTCGCCACTCGGTGGTGCTATGTGGCAAACAAAATACTGTAACACAGACGTCTTCAAGTCATAACTTGTTACATGTGAATTTTGGGGAACATGTAGAGGGGAGTTATTAAACAATAACAGGCTTAACAATGTGGCATGGGACTTATAAGTTCAAGAAAAAAATGTATTTACTTGACATATAACCGGATTCCGTTGAATAGAAAGCTGCACAGGGAAAGACTGATCGTTGATCTTTGGAGAAATAAACATACTTGGAAATGCATTGTCCGTATCTCTTTACAAAGAGAGAGCATTCTCGTTTTGATAACTGAGTGCCGACAGTTGACGATCGCGTGTGGTGAAATGCTACACGAGATGATTTCCACATCTGAGATGTTTAAGACTTCACATGGAAGAAGTCAAATATTGCATCGTGAAAATGGGTGATGTTGATTCAAGGGTGTGTCAAAGTTGTTTGACACGGAAGTACAATAGTTAAAGTGTGTATAAACTTATGCAACCGCATTATTTTAGTTTTTAATTAACCCTCTTGCTTGCCCACCAATTGTTATCCCAACTGAATTTTGCAGGTGTTCGCTCCGCACTTACAATACAATACATCATTATTTGTATCCAGTATAGCGCTTTTTCGACAGCGGCAGCATATCATTTTTTATTTTCAACAAACGGCAACGCATTTATCTGTGGCGTGTCGACCTTTTATACCAGGTGCACCCCAGAAACATTACGCAAGATACACTTTGCATTCTAGAGTCATGATAAACATACGCGGGCCAAACATCCAATTTTTGTATCCCACGTCAACATGATCCAGCGAGGTATGTTGTCACCACACCGACAGTAAGCGCTCCAGACATATCCATCCATCTTTTGGTTTGCCAATGACCATTGCCAGTAGCGCGAGGACCGGAATTGCTTTTATTTGATGTTTATTTTGCGTCAATTTAAATCTGTTTGCCTTGCTGTGTCCGTGCTGATAACAGTTGCGGCGTCACCACTTGGAAAAATACACCCTGGCAACCTATGCTTGATTGACGGTTACGGCAGCACGTACTTAAGAGTGTGAAGTATACATTCAACCGACTGGCTTCTGGAAACTGACAGCGACAGTAAAGCAAACTTAACATAAATCTCTCGCGTTTACCAAACAGATATGAGCTCAGAGATAAGCGCCACATGGATGCTCCCCTGAAGAGAGCAGTGATTCCCTCTCTGTTGATTAGTTTTATCTCCTATTTACATCTTTATTGCCGAGACAATCTGAGAGATTCCTGACAGGCACGCCTCGTAGACCCCGCCAGGGTCCAAAGTCTGCATATAAATTCACCAACACGCTCCGTTTGAACCCAGTAAATTCACAATGCCCACAAGGAGCTTTCAATAAGCCACATTTACACCCACTTGCATGTCATGATGCCAACTGGGTTTGTACAATTATCTCAAAGTTTGAGCTGAGCCCATAAACACAAGGCGTTATTTGAATCTTTTAGGGCAGCGGTCCCCAAACTTTTTCCTGTGAGGGCCGCATAAGCTTTCGCTTCTGTGATGGGGGGGCCGGGGTCAGTCTGGAACAGAAAAAGGGTGACCGCAAGAGTACGGAAATGTAAAAATGGATTGTTTTCCAGAAACCCACACACAATGAAGCCGCCACTTGACAGATGAGACTGACATCAGAGATAAGCGCCACATGGATGCTCCCCTGAAGAGAGCAGTGATTCCCTCTCTGTTGATTAGTTTTATCTCCTATTTACATCTTTATTGCCGAGACAATCTGAGAGATTCCTGACAGGCACGCCTCGTAGACCCCGCCAGGGTCCAAAGTCTGCATATAAATTCACCAACACGCTCCGTTTGAACCCAGTAAATTCACAATGCCCACAAGGAGCTTTCAATAAGCCACATTTACACCCACTTGCATGTCATGATGCCAACTGGGTTTGTACAATTATCTCAAAAAGTTTGAGCTGAGCCCATAAACACAAGGCGTTATTTGAATCTTTTAGGGCGTCATCGCGATACGGTATTGCAGTTGATGTCATTGTTTGTATCGAGAAAACCAAATGGACGTGACCTCTCTTGTAAGCCGCCTCCTTATTATAAAATGCGTGACACGATCAACCTAATGCAACCGGCCACCTTCTACCCTACTTCCTTCTGGGCCTGTCGGTACAAAGTCAAAGTGTCATAAAGTTTATTTGCCCCGGGAGTTTCCTCGCGCTCCACAGCGGGACGGTGTGAACATAGAGAGCGGCTCTTACCGGGAGGCTAAACGAAGGGATTTCACGAAGAAGACCGATACAAGAATTGAAAAGGTACCCCTCTGGTTACATTTGTTTTGTCAGTGTGAGAAGATTGAACAGAATTGCTGATCATTTCATCTCCTTTTGTCGATTCTTAAGTGTACTGTGAACTGTTGGCTCGATTTGACTGATGTCTACATTTTGGGTTCGAGCTTTGCTCTCCAAATGAAACTGGTTGATTATTATCCCGCTTGTTCTGTATTTTGGATGCTAGGAACCCTGCAAATCGGTGATGCTGAGAAAGGTGAGGCCGGAAACCTCGACGCCTTTATGGTTATCCAAGAATTGCTGTAGATGACAACAACAAAAAAAAAGTAGCCCATCGCGAATTGATGATGTGATCTATGAATATCGTTTGCTGCTTTCAGGGGGAATGGGTTTGGCTGGACTCAGGCACCGGCGTGCCAATTGGAGCTAAGGTCAAAGTAACGCCCAGCGGCCAGCGTTTACTGGTGGATGATGCGGGAAAGGTGAAGCATTCTCAATTGACTCGAAACTCACCGATGACATTCCAGAGTCCACTTGAACTCGCCGTGTCACTGAATTCCCGACTTACAATTCGGTTTCTTTTTTGCCCAGGAGCACAGTTTGTCACCGGAGCAAGAAGGCTCCCTCAAGATCATGCACCCTACGTCAGTGGAGGGGGTGGACGACATGATCAAACTGGGTGACATGACGGAGGCTGGCCTACTACGAAACTTGCTGCTGCGCCACAAACAAGGAATCATCTACGTACGTTCCACGCAAGTTTGCTTCAACGGCGTATTCGGAGAATGAAACATAGGCTACAGATGTTCGAAATATGTTGAGCGGCTCCAGCAAAAAAATAAAAAAATCCCCCTGGTTAAAGTTTGCTTCAAATCCAGCAACAAGCCTTTGTGACTTTCACTTATTTATGATTATTTATTCATTCATTCATTCATTTTCCGAACCTCTTAATCCTCACAAGGGTCGAGGGGATGATTATTTATGTTAAATGTTATTTGTGAAAGCGTGATATAAATCATGATGTATCATATAGGAAAAAATATTCTCGAGTATTGTAGTGAGACGTTTTCGGCAGATCTCTTGAAACCCGAAAATTCTGATGAACTGTGTATATTGCGACAAGGCATGTACTGACGTGACACTTATTTCCCAGACGTACACGGGCTCCGTTCTGGTTGCGGTGAACCCATACCAATTTTTCCCCATATATTCAAATGAGCAGGTGAGTTGTCAGTACCTCAGTAATCATATGAATTTAGATTTTTATTTTTTTTTTTTGCCACGTTTAATCTGTTCATCATGCTGTCCTTCAGGTAAGACTGTACCGCGGTAAAAAGCTCGGGGAACTCCCTCCACACATCTTTGCCATCGCCGAATCCTGCTACTTCAACATGAAACGCCATCTTAGGAACCAGTGCTGCATCATCAGGTCGGATGAATTCGAATTTAGAGAAAGCTGAATCGGGATCACAAAAAAAGTGAGAATTTCAAGCGTCGGTTCTCTCTCAAAGTGGAGAGTCTGGAGCCGGCAAGACGGAAAGCACCAAGTTGCTCTTGCAGTACTTGGCAGCGGTCAGCGGTGAGCTCTCTCAGCAGCAGATTGAAAAGCAGATCTTGGAGTCCAACCCGATTTTGGAAGGTACCTCAATACTTAAGAATCCCGCTTTTTACATGAAATGCTGCAGAAATATTTCAATTGCATCACCGTGTGTCGTTTACAAACGTTTTCAAGAATTTCCTACGCTGAAACCTGTTTTGCGCAATCTAAACTTTCCAAGCTTTTGGGAATGCTAAGACCATCAGGAATGACAACTCCAGTCGTTTTGGAAAGTATTTGGAGATCTTCTTCAACGAGGCTGGAGTGATTGAGGGCGCTCGTGTGGAGCAATACCTTTTGGAGAAATCTCGGGTCTGCCATCAGGTAAGGCAACTGACAAAGCCGCGTCTTCTCTATCCAAGGGGTAGGTCTCCAGTGGTGGTCTTTAGCTGTAGGCGGACTGAGATATCGGCTTCAGCGCATTCTCACTGGTACAAGAGAAAACACGTGGCCGCAGAAAATCTTCATAACAGACTATTCATGTCATCGTACGTATTGGCTGGCATCGAGTTCCCATCGGTGTAAACCGGGGGTCACCAGGTAGCTCACAAAGACCCCACGAGTAGCCTGCAGGCGTCTTCTAAAAAATAGCTCACCAGAGATGAGACATTTTGATGTTGATTTTCTTAGAATGAAGTGCTGTGCTCACTTTTGAGAGAGTGTATGAAATATCGGATGGAGTGCATTGAAATTTTGAGGACCTAAACATGTCCGAAAACTTGTTGTCGACACTGTGCACACGTCAAGCCTGGCGAAAACAAATTATTTTCTCCACTTCAGGCCCAGGAGGAGCGAAATTATCATATCTTCTACTGCATGCTGGCAGGAATCACAGCAGAGGAGAGGAAAAGTCTGCATCTAAAAAATGCACAGGACTACATATTCCTCACCAAGGTAAGATTTTTTTATGACTTCTAGAATACTTTTACCGCCAAATTTTTTTTTTTTTCGATTTGCATTCGTTGGCACACTCACAAAATTAGAATTCCCCCATTGAGATTCATATTTGGAAGCCTAAACGTTCAGCAGTCGAAGGCATTTGTTAACTGTCCAGACCGTGTGCAAGCTACATAGTTCACATTGTTAACCGTCACCCAAGTCCACCGCACTCTTGATTACAGGGCGACTGCATCACGTGCGAAGGGAGGGAAGATGCCGAGGACTTCAGGCGTATTCGATCGGCTATGAAAATCCTGACCTTCTCCGATCAGCAGTGTTACGAAATTCTCAAGCTGCTTGCGGCCATATTACACATGGGAAACGTCCACTTTGAAGGCAAGTGCCATGTTCGAGGATGCTATGGTAATAATCTTCGGGGACAAAAGGAAGTCATGGAGACCCCATTTTTCCTTCATCTGAATTCGCAAAACCTCGTAGACAATTTTTGCTTCCAAATGGTTGCGGGCATTTTGTAGGGCCATCCATTCGGGGGGAGGGGGGGTATGGCCCCCCGAGCGGTTGAACTAATATTGTTCTGGTTGTCTTTCTGTTATTGTTCTGCAGGAAACACACAAAATAACTTGGAAACCAGTGACGTCAGTAAATCGGAACATTTTAGCATCGCGGCATCTCTGCTACAGGTTCGTCTTGCCTCGTCACCTGCGGGCGCGGCGTACGCATTGAGTGCTGCATCAATTTGGAAATATCCTGTTTGTTGCGCACGTTTTCTACAGGTCACGAATTCCGTGCTGGCTTCCAGCTTGACCCATCGCTCTTTCATGACTAACAGAGAGATGGTGACCAAACCTCTCGACTGTGAGCAGGCCTCTGCATGTCGGGACGCCTTTGTCAAGGTCTGATCCACTAACACCGAATCACATTTTTTCCTTCTCTTGTGAACATGACACATTACAAGTGTTGACTGAGTGCTAATTGAACGATGATGATGGTGTGTGTGTGTCTGTGTGCGTGCGTGCGTGCGTGCGTGCGTGCGTGCGTGCGTGCGTGTCGCCTCCTCTCAGGCAATCTACAATAAACTCTTCATCTGGATTGTTGGGAAAATCAACGGTGTCATCCACAAAAGAATCGCCGACTACCCCAAATCATCCTTTGTGTCAATCGGGCTTCTTGACATATTTGGTTTTGAGAACTTCCATATCAACAGGTCGTAAGACACACCGCGCTACTTTCCACGCACACTAATGCTCTTTCATAAAAGACGCCTCGGGAATGGAACAAATATCACTTTTTTCTCCAGTTTTGAACAGTTGTGCATCAACTTTGCAAATGAGAAGCTGCAGCAGTTCTTTGTGGGCCACATTTTCAAGCTGGAGCAGAAGGAATATCTGAAAGAAAACATCGTGTGGAACAACATCAACTTTGGTGACAATCAGAAGATTCTGGACCTTCTGGCCGGGAAACCCTGTAACCTGCTTGCTCTGATTGATGAAGAGAGCCATTTTCCTAAGGTAGTGTTGTGCTGCGTCAGCCGGATGGTTGGGCCGCAACACATCATGTTCAACGCTTGAGCCAGTTTTCATGTTTCATGTTTTCATTATTGTGGTCCACGGCAGGGCTCGGATCTGACGATGCTTAGCAAGATGAATGAGCGGCACCGTGGAGACAAGACCTTTATCCCTTCTAAGAGGGAGCACGACACCGACTTTGGGATTCACCATTTTGCCGGCGTGGTTTATTATGACTCCAAAGGTAGGCGGACCAATTTCCAATCCAAATCCCAAGAAAGAACCGGTTGTACGCTAAGTCCTTCTTGTTTTTTTCTGTTTGCATGGTAAGGGTTCCTTGAGAAGAATAGAGATGGCATAAGCTCTGACATCTTCAACATGGTTGACATGTCCACCAACAAGCTGCTTCAGCATATTTTCATGGCAGAGTTTTCAATCAACGGCTTAAAATTGACAAAAAACAAGAGGGTCATGATCACACCCAGGAATTCCATGCGGGTATGAAAGCGTCCTTATTTTCTCATAAAGAGCTCAACAGTTGACCACGCTTCCCCGCTCACTCTCCCATACGCACTACGGGTATGAAAGCGTCCTTATTTTCTCATAAAGAGCTCGACAGTTGACCACGCTTCCCTGTCACTTTCCCATGCGCATTACTTTCTTGTTCGTGCAGTCCCCTGCTGACAACCGCAAGCAAGTGCCAACCCTCAGCGGTCAATTCCGGCAGTCCCTGGATGCCCTCATGAAAGCTCTCTCTGTCTGCCAACCGTACTTCATCCGCTGCTTCAAACCAAACAACAACAAGCAGTCTGAGGTGCCGAGGAACACCGAAAAAACAATTTGGCTTCTTTCTTGTCATTTCTCCAAAAAAACGGATGGTGAAAATGCTGTACTTAAGCCCTAATTTGTTCTGCCACTCCAAGGACTTTGACCGAGAACTTTGCATGCGTCAGCTGAGATACTCCGGCATGATGGATACCATCCGCATCAGGAAACTGGGCTATCCCGTTCGCCACACCTTTGCCGAGTTCTTGACTCGCTACAGAGTGCTCCTGAAGACGGCCATCTGTGACCCCAAAACAGTTAGTCACGCTCTGGTCCTTAGCGTTCATTTTTCACACAGCTTTTGTTTTGTTTGGATCGAAAGAGATGCCGCCGAGTGGATGTTTCTCCTTCATGTCACGTTTCCATCGGACGAACGGAGGCATCGGCTTCTTGTCACTATTCATGGATTCCGTGTTTTCGCCACAGAACGAAGCTGCTGCCTGTTGTGACGCCATCTGCCAGACGGCGTTGGCAAGACCTGATGAGTGGAAAATCGGGAAGACCAAGATTTTCCTGAAGGTTCTCAAAACTTTTCGTTGAACAAGTTTTGCTTGCATTTAGCTTGTATGAGTTGACAGGATTTTCTCACACGCTGGCGCACTGGCGTCTGCTCCCAAAAATATATCTATATCAACTGTACATCTGAGGCTTTCTTTGATTTATTTGCTTTTCAGGTCGTCTGACCTTCCTTACAACTATTTTTTAAAACCTGGCAATGTATTGCAGAAATTTCCTGGACAGATCCAGGGAGTGGAAATTGTTTTATTATTTTCCAGGATGCTCACGATGCGGTCCTGGAACGACTGAGGGAAAATGAACTCAGCATGAAAGCTCTTGTGATCCAGCGATTCATGCTGGGATACAAGCACAGGTGCAATTTTAATTCTAGACATAACTCATATTAACGATAATTTGAACGGAGATGGTTTTGACTGACAGTACCAGATGCAAACAACATGCTTATTCATGTCAATTGAAGTGTTCTAATTGGATGTTGTAATCATGCGTAGAGATGAACTATTTTGTCCCTCTCAGGTTGCAAATACCAGTAACGAATCAAAGTCAAAAAAAAATTCCACAACCAAAAGTTGTGGCCCCTGTGGTTGTATTACAGCTACAAAGTTACCGTGTGCCACTTTTTATAGAAAGTCGTTTCTGAAGAAGCGGAGGGCGGCTGTGGTGCTGCAGAAAAACTGGAGAGCTTACAGGGAAAACAAAACAGGACAAAAGGTACCGTTTGGAACCAGCATCTGACAACCTAGCTGTAAAATTGTCGAAAACCCTTTTTTTCCCCCTCCCACTCTTGCTCTGAATAGCTCCTGCAAGGTTTTGAACGCCTGGTGTCAAAGCTCCGTGGTCGGAAGCTTCAGTCTCAGTATCAAAGGCAGCGAGCAGCAACGCTCACCTTACAGACTCACGTATGTAATCGAGATCGTGCTTGCACACAGTCTGTAGCCATTTGCTCTACTGTATTGCATTTGACAAGGCGCCTTGTAATGTCACATGTTCAAGGAAATTCATGTTTTCGGTCATTGAACTTCTTCGAATATTTTTTTCTAATTATACTTCACACGTAGAACAGACAATATGAATTATTTTTTCATCTACGCTTTGTACTAAGGCACTATATATTTTTTTTATGATTATTTATCATCACGAAACTGGTCGTTGATGGTGTCATGGTACACTTGCCTGACTTGCAACTCCCCGCGAGCCTTTTCGGGATAAGCGGTGTTGAACATGGACAAATGGATGGATCATCATGATCGACACTTTCAAGACAAAGTTTTTCCCTATCTTGCTTTGCAGCTTAAGTCGAAAGCGCCATCTTGGCACTCAAGACGAACTATTTTTCAAACTATTTTTAAGCATTCTTTTCTCCCCTTTTTTTTTTTAAGATTTGGTTTCAGGCCAAGTACATTTTTACTCAGAAACTGCATGTATTATTATTTTGGATGTGGATTAATCAAGATTTGATGGGTGGGACAACTGTAACTGGGATGACCCATAAATCGATGAATAATGACTGACATAATGTGTAGGTACGCGGCTACCAGGCAAGGAAGAGTTGGAAGCGTAAGAGAGAGGCGGTCATACTGCTGCAGGCTTACACCAGAGGAGTCCTGGCAAGACGATTATTTTCAGGAACCCGGATTGAGGTAAGTGCGGAACCTGTTGAAATGAAAAAAAAAAAAAAAAAGCACTGTATGTTTTCCACACTCCATCTCCCACTTCTACCAGGGCCTTCCTGTCTCGCATGCACCGTATGCACCAGAGGAGCACGCGACCGAAGATGACATTGCCCTGGAGCTTCAGCGCAGACTCGAAGAAGTCATCGTCGAGGCTCAACAAGCTCACGAGGAGCTTGAGTCGGTCACTGAGATGGATTCGGCTGACGATAAAAGAAATGTCCCTTCCATACCTCTCGTGACAGTTACACCGTGTGAAGAATTGGAATCGGAGGAAATTGAGGTTTGGTCGTAGCTTTAAAAGTGCTCAATAAACATTGATCACATTGATCAAGCAAATGCGTTTCAAACCGTACAGCCTGACATCAGTTTATTTGAATGACATAGAGAGTGGAGACCAGGTCTGAGATAAGCATCGCGGCCTCAGACACAACCAGCCGGAGTCTGTCAATCGACGAAGAGGAAGATGAGTTTGAAGATTTCACAGAGGAGTATTCGTTCTACAAGTTTAGTATCCTTCACTTCCAGGGTGATGCGAGCCACACACACATAAATCAGAGACTCCGGAAGCCTCTTCTGCAACACGATGATGAGAGCGACACACTGGTGAGTCGTAAAACATGCGGTATGCATACTTAAGCTTCCGAGATTGATTTTTCTCTCTTTGGACATCGCCCGCCACCTGCCGTCTCCGGACAGGCCTGTCTGACCGTCTGGTGGATTATCCTACGATTCATGGGGGACATACTGGAGCCCAGATCTCAGGATGCGACTTCTCAAGTCTCGATCAGCATTTCTCGCCATCTGCCTCACAGGCAGGCCAGGAGACTGAGCAACCTGGTGGGACTCGACCAGGTAAGGAAGGAAAAATGGGAGAACTTTTGAACCGCAGTTGTGGGGTGTTCATTTCAAAAAAAAAAAAAAAAAGTGTCTCTTTAATAGTCTGCAATTATACGCCCAGACTAAATGCAAAACCCTCTGAAATATTTTCGGCTATAGGAAGTTAAAATGACAACAATGGTTTTACAAATGCCCCTTTTTTCGGCATGAATAAGGTTTAATTTTGTCATTTACCTCTTAGAAAATACTCAGGAAGAACAAGAAAAAGCACGGGAACAGGAAACCCTCGGCTATTCTTGAGGAGGTTAGTGACCATAACCTCCTCCATAAACGCGACCATATCTTCGTTGTGCTTTTGTTTCGAATTCAATCATTTCCATTGTGTCACAAACCAGCCGGAGAGCTTCACAGAGGATGAGGATGTTTTGATTGGAGAAGGTCCTACATTGGACAGGCCGCTTTCCCCTCTGGAAAAACTGCATATCATTGTTGGATATGCGCTCTCCAAACGAGACATCAGGTGAGAATATGGTGGCTCCTCAGAATGGCTTATCAACAGGATGAAATGTGGAGTACATCAATGTCCCCGCCCCCCCAAACCAAACAGGCAAAAGACTCCTGAATTTCTTTCTTTTTTTTTATATTAATGCCGTATGTATAGATACGAGCCCTCACTTGGGTATTTTGTTTTATTGTTTCTCACAGAGACGAGATTTACTGTCAGATCTGTAAGCAGCTGATGAACAATAAAAACAGAGCGAGCCGCATGCAAGGATGGGCCCTACTCTCCATCTGTCTGGGGATCTTCCCCCCGACAGAACTCTTCATCAAGGTCAGCTTCTGCCAATTTTCCTTCTTGAAATTGCATTGCGGGTGGACCCTGACAGAAAAGGCCATGTTTAATAAACTGAGGACCAAGGCTGTATTTACACTGCATGTCCCACTTCAGTCAGTGCTTAGTCCGTCATTTTTTAAAAATTCCTGTCAATTGTCAGCAAAACGGGCACCCATCAGTGCCTATTGCCTATGTCCTATTATCCCCATTTGTTACACCTGCTTGCTCAACTTTTTTTTGTTTGTTTGTTTTTAATTTGGGTACTTGTCTAGCTTCCCTATTGCATCTTTAGGCTGTCTTTTTTTTCTTTAAATGATTATTTATGTCTTATTTCACTCTTACACACAGTATTTGGAGACCTTTATCCGCAGGGGGCCAAATGGTTATGCAGAATATTGTATGGAGCGACTGCATCGCATTCAAGCCAATGGAGAAAGAAAAGAGCTTCCCTGTTGGATGGAATTACAGGTACACGCTTCCTTACGCTAAGCTCTTTAATTGTGCAGGTGCAAATAAATGCGAGCTTGGCGAGAATCTTCATTCATGAACAGGTGCCGAAACGAGAACCTGAGAGAGTCACTTAAAGGCTGATCCTTTTCCCTCTTGACAGGCCGTCAAAGCTTTGGAGCCTATAGAAATGACCGTGACTCTGACAGATGGCAGTCATGTCAGCCTGCAGCTGGACTCTGCCTCCACCTCTGCAGAGGTCTGTCAAGCTGCGGCTGACAAGATTAATCTGCGAGACACATATGGATTCTCCCTCTACATTCGTCTCTTTGATAAAGTGAGCTTTCCTTCCTCTGGTAAATAGGAGAAGGATTTTACTGAAGGGCCGGCTTTTCTAAATCACACATCAACCTTAAGAGGGACGGCACATTTGACAGCACACTAATTGCGTTGACCTTTTCGACTCCAGATGTGGTCTCTGGGCAGCTGTGGGAAGCATGTGTTGGATGCTGTGTCTCAGTGCGAGCAGGAGATGAGGCGACAGGGCAAGCAGGAGAAGGACACCCCTGTGCAGTTCACAGTCCGCAAAGAGCTGTTCACGCCCTGGCACAACTGCGCTGAAGACTCCGTCAGCACGGATCTCATCTACAAGCAGGTCATTCAGGGCATCAAGTCAGGAGAGTACACGAGTGAGAAGGTGAGGCTCGGAACACAATGCGTTAGAAAACAGTATTGTAGACAGTCACAGGCCCTTAGTAGGTTCACTGGAACAATCATTTGCAGCCCAGTGTGAGGTGTACCCCCCCCCCCCAAAAAAAAAAAAAAAAAACACTTTCTGTTCAGTAGTCACGAACATGGCAATGTGTTCCTCAGGAAGATGAATATATCCAGCTGGCAACAAAACACTATTACATCCAGTTTGGCTCGACATACAGCAAAGAGAATGTGCAGAGGGTGGTTGAGGACTGCATTGCAATACCTCTGATCGAGAACAAATCCATGGCCAAGTGGATTCAGCTCATCAGCTCAGCGTACTTGCAGGTAAGGCAAAATGTAGCGCCTGTCCCTGTTTTCATGCCAAATACTTCCAAATGTTCTGCTCACACAATGTATACCGTATGTGAGTGCATACAATACATTCAAACATAATACATAAGATGTAATCTGGTTGTTTTTCGGATCATATGCCCACATTCAAAAATTGAGTTGGGCGAGACCTCCGTCAAAATGTTGTCTTCACTTTACAGGGTGATTACACAAAGGGGACCATGAGCAAAGAGAGTGTGAAAGGAGAATTTGTTGACTGCGCTCGAGTGGACTGGCCAATCCACTTCTCCAAGTTTTATGAAGTTACAATGGTGTCAGGTGAGTCGACATGCGGCGTATTTTTACACCGTTACTGTCAAACGAAACACCAAAGGGATTTGCTCATTGTGTAGTTAATACAGCCACTTAATTTTACTTTCGGAAAGTATGCTAGCTTGATGCTACCGCACAATGCAAACCGCCATAGTCGGGCTAACAATTAGCCTCAATGTCGCAGCGTTACAACCCGTTCAGCAACGGGTATTTGAACACACACAACGAGGCGACACATGTAGACAGAAAATGTAACAATGCTTGGAGGGATGTATTTTATCCTCAGAAAAAAAGTGGGCTCTAGCGACTTCATGGCATTTCCATCCATTTCAATGAGGGAAAGATGATTTTGAGATACTCGTGTTTTGAGTTGCGAGTGTGGCCGCGTAACAAATTAAACTTCTAAGTCAAGGCACCGCTGCATGTACGTCCACAGGACCTACTTTGCCCAAAAGCAGGTTTGTTGTGGCTGTAAACTGGAGTGGCATCTTCTTCATGGATGGGAGAGACAAGAAACTCCTTGAGCTGCCTTACCTGGAGGTTAAAGAAGTCAGAAAGTTGAGGTACGGTCCATGTTTTCAACCTTCGCTGCTCGCGTTATAATTTGTGGTAAGTCATACTGATGCAGCTCTGACTTGTTCTCATGATGTCGTTTTTAAGTGAGCAGTCGGTGAGTGTATCCACAGTTGGAGGTGAATTTGTGCTCATGTGTGGTGAAGCTGATGACATGGCTGCGCTTGTCGAGCAAAACTTGAGTGGACTACGAGCCCGCTCGATGTTTGCGCTTGCCCAGCAGGATTCCAATAAATCAGGTAGGAGTTTCGAGCATTTCTCGTAACCCAAGAGACACAAGCATGAAGAACCTCTGACCTTTATGCTGCACCCTGCCGACAGATGATCCCCGATTCTTGAGCTATAAACAAGGAGACCTCTTGTTGATAGAAATTGATCAGGAGTATTCCTCTGACAAGAACGTGGTCAAAGCTACAAATCAGAAGACAAATATCAGTGGTGCCATCTATAAGGATGCGTTGCAGTTTCTCCCAACCCTCACCAGACCCACTGAGGACGTGCTGGTATTGTATCTTGAATCATATTTGATTTGGCCAAGAAGATATCATTGAGCATTTGTACTGGATGGCATCTTTTGGACCACATTTTAAATCTTATACATGGATAATATTGACGTATTGGAAGTGGTGTGGAAGACAACAAATGAAGCCTCGCTTTCGTTTCAATGCCCCAATCAGGAGCTGCTCAGTCCAGGCCAGAGGAAATCATCTGTTACACAAAGTGGGCCCCAAAGAGAAGAAGCAGTTGCTCCTGTCTCTTTAAGAGAGTTTGCGCTTGACCATTTTAGGTGATATGTTCTGCAATCTTCTTTACAAGTCAAAGTTAAATGTCTTCTAATCAGTGTACAAATATTGTGTTGTGTAACCACTGTTTCTGAGAACCGCTTCAAATGCGTGTTGCCCGTATTTGCCAACTTGATGCAACACGGATGTTAGAATCAGTGGTGTCGACCTCGATTTTGCAGTTACAAAGCAAATGTTTTATTTAGTGCAGTGTTTTCAATGCATTTGCCGGGACTAAAATAAAAGCCACGATAAAGATTTTGCGCTTCACTGGACCGTATCGATAATCCAAAATATATGTCTAACCCCTCACTCTGTCACAGACCTCTAGGTAAGGAAAGGCTGTGGGCGTGTTCAAGAGAACCGCTGAAGCAGCCACTCATGAAGAGTCTGGTCCGCAACTCTGAGCTGAACTCCATCGCCTGCAGTGCCTTCACTGATATCCTCATCGCCAACTGCCGTTGCAACATCCGTTTGAATAGCAGCATTAGCCTTTGACCAAGCAGATTGTGTGCAAACCTCTCATTTTGAAGTAGCGTGGTGTTTTTCCAGAGTGCCCAAAACCGCTCGCGATTATAAAATGAGCCATCCGTTTTCGATTGCGTTGTCTGTTGTGAACTGGGCATGAAGTGGAAATTGATTATATGCCACCTGGAAGTCAGCTATGTGGATCAAGGGTCCTTAAAAAAAGGATTTCGGTGTGATTCTGACGACAGTATGAGTGAGTCCTTGACGTTGGTCGTTACCCATTTTGAAGTACATGGGTGACTACCCCATCAAACAGGTTCGCAGTCCGTTAGAATTGACTGACCAGATCTTTGGCCCCGCGACGCAACACGAGCTTCTGCAGGATGAGATCTACTGCCAGATCATGAGACAGATGACCAGTAACAACAACAGGTCATTACAGTCTGCCTGCTCGCGTGCGTGTGTATGTGTCAGATAGCATTGCGACAATGTCACTCAATTCCTAAAGGCCACCAAACTTATTTGCTCTCCGCAGGTTGAGCATGGAGCGCGGGTGGCAGCTGATGTGGTTGTGTTCGGGCTTGTTCCCGCCCAGTCAGCATTTGATGAGGCATGCTCAACGTTTCCTGGAGTCACGACGCAGAGAACCCCTGGCTGCAGGATGTCTCCAGAGGCTGCAACAGATGCGCAGGTCAGGCTGCGCTTGAAAACATACATGTGTATATATGGGCAAAAAAAAAAGGTATTGGCCTACTACTCCAGTGCTTCTGGAGGGGAGTGTACTTACATTTTGAAAGTTTCATTCATGTCTTGTTTTGGATCCCATTTCCGTTGGTTGTTTACAACCGAGTGTCCAATGAAAAAGATTGCAACAATAACTCGTCGGGTTCTCTCCTCTCACCATTGCACAATTCCCGACGGAGCGCCAGAGAGATTGAAATTGGCAATATCGTCCTTGAACATTTGTCTCCTGCATGTTTGATGTGCTCAGTAAGGAGCCCAGGAAACGTCCGCCACCTTTGGTTGAAGTAGAGGCCATCCAGCAGAACAGCACCCACATTTTCCACAAAATTCACCTTCCAAATGACACCAATGAGGTCAGTCGCAAAACTATCCTCCGCACTTTGAGATTATCCTGGTTTTCACCGAGAACTAAAATCTTGTTTAGTAAGATTCCAAGTCCATCTAGGTAGACACTTTTACACTGAGATCTGCTCTCTTCCCTCCCCCTCGCGCTCTTTTCCAGCTTTTCGAGGTGACATCCACGACCACAATCCAAGATCTTTGCTACAGTATCGCTTCTCAGCTACAACTGAGCTCGCCCGATGGCTATGGCCTCTATTTGAAAACCCCAAATAAGGTGTGTACGTTCCTTGTTTTCCATGCAAGTTGGGTCTGAACTGGTACGCAAGGACAAAGGAGTGGGGAGCACTTTCTAAAATGTTTTCTTTTGACTTCAGATGCTGAGCTTGGCTGAGCAGACGTATTTGTTTGACAGTTTACGGGAGGCATCCGATATTTCAAAGAAAGGGAAAAAAGTCAGAGAAGGTAAAAGATCATCAAGACGCGCTGTTTTAATTCCGGATTTTCTCAGCTTCCCCGATGGTTTCAAATTGACATTTTCCTCACCAGGCCCCTTAGCCTACGCGCTGATTTTTAAGAGGAAGCTCTGGTTCAACGTGATACCAGGCAAAGACTTGGTTGCAGACCTCACCTTCCACTTCCCACAGGTATCAAAACTCGCTTTCATTACCACTCCAGCTTGTGCTCAATCATTTTCAACATGTCACTTGAACATGTTCTTCAATGCCGCCATAAAGGAGCTGCCGAAATATCTCCTGGGCTATCACAACTGCAGCAAGGAGGACATGATCAGGCTCGGTGGCCTGCTTTTCAGAGCCAAAGTGGACTCCGACAGGTCACAGTTTGTCATGATCCCCAAAATGCTGAGAGACTTGGTCCCCGCTGACCAGATCAAAAGTGCCTCCCCCGAGGAATGGAAGAAGGTAGCCGAGGGTGGCAAGTGGCGCATTCAAAAGCGTGCGCTCCATGTCAATACTTGGGGCGTTTTGTGCAGTTTGACATCCCAGGAAAATGAGTCGTGTGTCGTTTTGGTTCGTCCTTGCAGCACATCATGTCGTCCTACAACAAGCAGAGTGGCATCACGGTGGAGGAATGCAAAATCGCCTTCCTGCAAGCCATATCGAGCTGGCCGACCTTCGGCTGTACCTTCTTTGAAGTTAAAGTACGTTATAGGGGTGAAAGACACATCCGCAGGCGATTAGAGCGTCGATGCCAATTGCCCCGGCGACACCATTCATGATGACATTCCCATTTTTGCAGCAAACATGCGAGTCAAGCTACCCGAGTACCGTTTGGATTGCCATCAGCAAGCAAGGTGTAAGCTTAATCGACCCAAAGTCAAAGGTATGCACACTAACCACCAGCGCTCACTGATGTTAGACAACAGGGCCCTGGCTCACTATTTATTTTATTTATTTTTTTTTTTACCTAATTCCGTTGATGTTAGACAACAGGGCCCTGGCTCACAAATTATTTTATTTATTTTTTACCTAATTCCAAAGCATCGTCAATTTTATCACATCGTTTGTTTTTAATCCTTGCCGACCAAAAATGACTCATTAATATCTTGGGTTATGATATGAACCTTGCAGGAGTTGCTGGTCATGCACCCGTTCAGTCGCATCACGGAGTGCCACAGCGTCGGCGGCTTCTTCCAGATGACCATCGGCACCGTGGTCCGAGGGAACGTCTTTGTCTGTGAAACCTCACAGGTGAGCGACCACTTTTATTCTCCCGATTCAAAGTAATTGGTTTCCAAAAAGAACGATTGCTGATAACTGCTACGCCGCGTTTCAGGGTCACACAATGGAGGACCTTCTAAGATCATATGTCCGGATGTATGAAAGGCAAAGACAGGCCTTTCGATCCAAAAACCACATGTTTACCTGAGCTGTCATGACCGTAATTAAGATCAGATGAGTATCCAGACTTCATAATAAGGGAAGAATATTTAAGGTTTCATTTTGTATTTTTCATCAGGGTAATTCCAATTCGTATACTGTCATTTTGAGAAGAAAAAATAATTTATATATATATATATATACATGTTCCTGTACAGACTCACTGTAGCAAGACCATAAATTATGAAAACACAATAAACGTATATATCTCTTGCACAAATTGTCCATCTCCAGCAGTTGTTTTATTGCTTCCATTTGGGGATTTATTCATTATTTGCAGTTCATAAATCATTCGTATAACCGAAGCACATTCTTGAACTTCCAGCGACCGCTAACATATGCTTTTTATATAACATTAAACACTGACCACTTACCGATTTAGATCACAAATCGTTGCCCTTTTCATTCAGGTAAAAAAGATTACCAAAACAAAGACCTTTCCGTACTTTAAACTGCGCTTCTCCTACCACAATAACACAGTTAAAGTAATAACTCTCTGGCGGTGTCCATCAAAACTGAGCCTAATCCTTTTAAGTCAGATTTTTTTTGGGGACACAGTCTTTGTATTTAATCTTAACTTTGTGGCCACATATTGTATTGTTCAATAAAAATGGCAGTTTTGGAGGTAATTTATCAAATGTCAGACAGAATGTCCTGGAATGCTCTGCAGCCTGGGAGGACATCCAAAAGAGTGTGTGTGTGTGTGTG